>NC_069387.1:130043000-130343833 GCF_027475565.1 Acinonyx jubatus
CTGCCAGGGTGGGACCCTGAGTAGGGGCTCCTGGGTACCTAGGAATGAATGGCTGAGGGACCCAGTGTAGGACTCAACCAGTCTTGCCTTCCGTATGTGCGGGAATCCTGCCACGTGGAAACGTGTACGTGTGTGCGTTCTCGGAGGGCATCCTGGCGAAGCTGGAAGTGCACAGGTGCCCAGTCCCACGGGGCATTTCCCGAAACCCTGGTTGTGAATGTGCCCAGACCTTGCCCACGTTCCTGACTTGAGCCCAGGGACCTCAGCCTGCGGACTTTGTAGCCCGGACTCCACTCCAGGTGGTCCCAGCAGATGGGCAAGAGCTGGGACCTGGACCAGGGCTGGGGTCTCCTCGGGGAGGGGGCCCTGGGGAGTCAGCTGCCCAGCAGGGGCAGTGGGAAGGGGGCCCAGTCAGCCCCCAGAGGGAGGATTCTGGCCCACGCTGAGAGTGGGGGCAGAGTCCTGGCTTAGGACTGTAGGTGACACCGGGGACCATCTCTCAGAGTCCCCGTGAGGGCAAGGAGCTGGACAGGGGGTGTGTGTGGCGGGGCGGCCTCTGCTCCCTGCATGGAAGCTGGCTGTCTCCCCTCCCACCACAGAGGATGCTGGGCCGACTCTGGCGGGTCGGGGGCAGGGAAGGCCCGTGAGTCCTGGAACAGCCGGCAGGGAGGTGCTGGCAGGCGTCCTGGCGTGACACACCCTCAGCCCCGCTGCCCCCTCTCCTTCCCGTTTCACCCCTCACTGGCCCTTCCTCCGTCTGGGGGACCCTCCTTTCTATAGGTTTTCCTTCTGTCCCAGGCTCCTGCTGCGCCTTCCCAGTGCCTGTGCCCACGTCAGCTTAGCTCTCTGCTGTCCCCAGATCCTACCCCTGCTTGCGGTCTCCCTCCCTCCCTTCTTCTGTTCTCCCTACCTACTTCCCTCTCTCCCTGCCTCCTTCTGTTTCCTTCTCATGGATCCTTTGTTTCTCTCCATTTGCCCAAAGGGTTTTATCTTCCTCTTTGATCCTGATTCTTTTTCCCCACCCCATGTTTCTCCTCTTCTCCCTCATGGCTGCCTCTTTCCTCCTCTTGGAGCTTCACCTCTGACTACTAAAGTTTTGTCTCTCTTAGATCCAGCATGAACTAAGACCTTTAACTTCTCCTTCCACTCTCTGGAACTTTCCTCTCCAAGATGACTGGCATGAGTCATCTCAGATGACCTCGGCCTGAAGAAGCCCTTCTTTGAGATGCTACCTTGAACCTTGAGCCACGTCCTTGGATCACCACAGACAGCAGACGCCCCCTTGTGTCTCTGTGTCTGGATGTCTTTCTGGGCTCCTCAGTAGAATTTGGAGTCTGGTGTTTCATCCTTGCTCTTTTAGAGCAGGAAACAGCATCCTTTGTTCTCTCGTGTTGATGTCCAGCTTCTACCAAGTGGCTGCCACAGTCCACTTGTCCTGTGATGCCCAGCTCAGTCCATCTTGGAAAGATTGTGTACCTGTTGCAACAATGGACAGAGACCCTGGTCCACCCCACTGCTCATTCAGTCCTTGGCTCAGCAACTCTGGTTACAGGCTATGTCCTTGGCTTTCAACTGGGTCCCATAAAAGGAGGACTCCTTAAAACAATGGTGGGATACATTAGTTACCACAATAAGGAAAGTTATTGGGAGCTCATTCTTCTATATTTAAAAATTTGGTGGGGTGGGGGGGAATGCCTGGGTGGCTCAGTCAGCTGAGCGTCTGATTCTTGTTTCCAGCTCAGGTCATGATCTCATGGATCGAGCCCCATGTCTGGCTCCACACTGACAGTCTCCCTTTCTCTCAGTCCCTCCCCTGCTCATGCTCACTCTCTCTCTCAAAATAAATAAACTTAAAAAGATCTGCAAATCTTCATAAATACTGAATAATGTAAGATAGAGTTGAAAATGTCCCTCCTCAACACCCCAGCAATTGAGGAAGAGAGATCTTGCTGTGTCATAGAATTAGTTCAAAGAACTAGTTCGATAAATCTGAATACGAGATTAAAATCTCACATTCACTGAGTATCAGTCTTGATTTTCTGTGCTATTGTGTGAACACCAACAGCTATTACCAAGTAGTATAGAGTAGTAGTGGAAGGAGAGACTCTGGAGCGGCTGCCTGAGTTCCAATCCTGCCCCCACCACTTACTGGATTATGACATCTGGCAAGCTGTTTAGCCAAATTGTAGGCATGTAAAATGGAGATAATAATAGAACTTTCACCTACGTGGTTGTGAGGCTTAAATGAATTTGTTTATATTTATATCTGCATATATTCTGAAGAGTGCTTGACCTATAGTCAACATGATGGAAGGTTTTGCTGTTACCTATTCCTAGAAATCTGTCTCTGAAAACAGCACTAAACATCATCTTGAAAAAGTTGTTTAAGACCCGTGCACTGAAAAATGCAAAACATTACTAAGAGAAAGCAAAGAAGATGTGAAAATATACAATGTTCATGGATCAGAAGACTCCATATTGTTAAAATATTAATTCTGTAGATTCCATGTAATCCCAAATGCATTCTCAGGGTTCTGCCACCTTGCAATAGTTCTGATGCAAGGACTTGGCCAGGCTGAACTACATTTGCCCGAATTCCCCTTACAGTAGTCTTAGATTGGGCCTAGTTTGGCCAACTAAAGAAGCAGCCTTTTTTAATGTGCTCTCGTGTTGAGGTACTGACTTGACTCACCTCCTTTGTGTGAAGCCACAACTATGAGAACCTCCCCCACATCCTCCTTGAGCTTCTCCTACCCTGGAGCAAGGCATGTGTTCTAGCTTTGTGGTGAAGGGAGTGTTAAGAAAGAAAAAACAAATACAAAATGGAGTCATTCACCACCCCCCCCACCCTTGACAGCAAGCCAAGACTTAATTACAGATGCAATCACATCCTAGGAATGTGACCTTTTAATAGTCAATCTGAAATTTCATGATCAGCATTAGTGAGGTCATCTGCATGATAAAAACACTGCTGGTCCCTTCACTCCCCAAAGAAGATGTCCTGGCCTGAAACAATCCTTTCTTTTGTTTGCTAACAACTTCCTTACTCCAGTCTCTATGAAAACCTTCATTTGTACAACCCCTCAGAACAACTCTACTTGCTAGGTGGGGTGCCACCCAATTCATGAAGTGCTTAATGAAGCCAATTAGATCTTCAAATTTACTCTGTTGAATTTTGTTTTTAACAAGACCCCACAGGACACCCAGACCACTGAAATCAGGGACAAGAAAAAGGACATGGATTTCTGCTGTTCCCCACATGCTCTACAGCTCATCCTTATACTCTCCAGTTTGTTCTTGCTCTCCCACACCCTACATCCACCATCCTGTCACAAAGTGTTTATCCCATGGACTTTATGTCTGTTGCACACCAGACATGAAGACAATACCTCACCGACACTCCTTAACCTGCCCCTACACTGGCATAAAGTCAGAGTCCCATAAGAAGTCCTTTTATGTTCCATATGATTCAGCAATCCCACCTCTGGGTATATATCTATAGAGAGCAAGATAGTCATTCCTGTCAAGCAGAGATCTAAGCAGCCAAGGGATGTTGCAGGTAAGACCAGATATCCTCGAAACCAGCACAGGCTGACAACACCCAGAACTGATAACCAGCAGAACCAAAGGAGGTCTGCTAAGGCCCAAGGCTGATAAAACTCCAACGAGCTTAAAAAGGAGCTGCAGCCAACAGTCAGACTCTCCAGATGCTGACCCTTTCGCATCTATCTGACTGCATCAGAAAGGCAACTGTGGCCAAAGGCTCTGCCAGATTGATCTCTGAGCATAATACAGATCCTCCACTGCTTGAATATGATAGGCAGCAAATGCCAAGAGCTGACGCAGATCAGATGGAGGCCTCGTCTCAACTATGCGCCCACAGACTGGCTTCAAGTTAAGTTCATTAACTTCTTACCCCTTGTAACTTGTTTGTTGTGTGACTTTGTCTTGTGCTTTGCTTGGCACGGTGTGTATGAAGCCAAGTTAAATGCATTATGAAATGTCATTGAGTTTGGAATCCTGAACCAGTTTTACAATTACATTAACATTGTTGTGACTGAATAACGCTGACATTGTGGAAAGACAACTTGTGTGTGCATCTTCATAGTGTGCTTGTGACAATATCTAAAGGAAATGAAATCAATATTTTGAAGAGATATTTGCACCCCTGTGTTCATTGCAGCATTATTCATGATAGCCAGGATATAGAAACAACATACATGCCCAACTGACTGATGAGTAAAGAAAATGTGGGAGATATATATATATATATATATATATATGAAATGGGAATAACAAAATTTGATTTTGATTAAAATCAAAACCTGGTACTTTGAAAAAAAGTAATGAAGAAAGAAAGCAAAAACTATATTATCAGTGAAAAATGGGGTCATCTTTTTTAAAATATAGATAGATTTATTTATTTATGTATTTATATATGTATGTATGTATGTATTTATAAGTAAAGCTCATAACCCTGAGATCAAGACCTGAGCTGAGATCAAGAGTCAGACACTTAACTGACTGAGCCATCCAGGTGCCCCAAAAGATTTTATTTTTAAGTAATCTCTATACTCAACATGGGACTCAAACTCACAACCCTGAGATCAAGAGTCACATGCTCTACTGACTAAGCCAGCCAAGCACCCCTGGGGTTGTCTTTTATAGAGGTGTAAAAAGTCAGAAAAGAATACTGTGAACACACTTACACAATCAATCTGACAAATGAGACTGAATGGACAACCTTCTAGAAAAAATATGATAAAAATGATACCAAAAGAAACACAACACACGGATTAACCCTAAACCATTAAAGAAATGCAATTATTACTTAAAATGACTACATAAACAACCATATCAAATTACCAGACCCAGAGGTTTTATGGTGAGTTCAATCAACCATGTAAGGATCAGAATTGAGCTTTCCTAGGAAATTGGAAAAAAAAAAAAGCCAAACTCCCCAATTGATTTTGGGCAGCTACAATAATCTTGATTTAAAATTAAATAAGAAGAGGGATGTCTGGCTGGCTCAGTCAGTGGAGTGGGTGACTCTTGGTCTCAGGGTTGTGGACTCAAGCCTGGTTTTGGGTGTAGACATTATTTAAAAATAATAATTATAAAAAAGCTAAATAAGGAGAACATGAGTAAGAAAAATTACAGCCATATTTATAATCATAAACGCAAAAATCATAATTAAATGGTTAGCAAACAAATATTCAAGCCAAGAAAGATTTAAAGAATACGGGACTTCGACTATACTCAAAAAATTATTTTTTAAAAAAGATAAATGAAGAATTTGGGACAGTTTTCTATTTCCCTCTTAGAAATATTCCCCTAAAAATAGAATGACACAAAAGTCCCCTTTATGATTGTCACTGTTCAACACTGTGTTGTTGTCCAAGCCAGTGCCCCACAGGCTTCAATAAAGGACAAGAGCTGTGGGGATCGCAAAAAAACACAAAAAACAGAAACTATGAGAAACAGCAAGCAAATTCTCAGTGAGGTTGGTAGATCCAACTTCAGTTTAGGAATATTAATAGTGTTCCGAGACACTAGCAACAAACAAAAGTGTAGATAAAGGTAAAGGTAGATAAAGGTTACAATATCTCCCAAAGAGTTTACTAGAAGTGAACCTAACAAAATGTGTGAGGCCTTTATTTTAAAAAGTACAAGATTCATTGAAAACATAAAAAGAAGAACTATATAAATTGAAGTATGTACCATGTTCATGGATAGAGACCTTCAGTGCCACAAAGATGTCTATGCTTCCCAAAATTAACCTGCACGTTGATAGCAGGATTTGTCATGGAACCTGAAAATTTGTCCATAAATTCATGTTGATCTATAAAGAGCCAGTACAATTTCGAACAATTTGAGGTTTGTTCATGTGTCCCATTTCTTTTTTAATTTACTGAGGTGAAATTCACATAACACAAAAAGAGGCTGGACAGGTGGGCACAACACTGAACTTGTCACTGGATTTCCTGTTTCTTTGCTCCATGGACTCTGGCTGTTCAGCGGGACCCTGCCCACCACAGGAGCCCTTAACTGAGCCAGCCCTCAGAGCTGAACCTGACCTGGAGCCTGGGTCACGCAACCAGTGACAAGGGACAGGGATCGAGGGGTTCACCGGCTGTAGATCAAAACAGACACTCTGGCACTACCTTGTTTCTTGAAACCTGGAGCCCGCTATACCATCCCTGCCCCTCTTGCCCGTCCTTCCAGAGACCTGCCTTTCAGTTCCACTTTCCCTGACTCACGCAGGCACCAGTGTTCCTGAGAAGGGCCTGGGGCTCTCTGAGGGAGCACTTGAAACTCTGGGAACCAGAGATTGGTTGGAAATGCAGAGAGACACTCAGGGTGAGTGTGGGGAGAGGGCCATGAGCGGCCAAATTCTTCATGGGGTCCTCAGAGAGCTGCATGTTGATTTCACCTCCGTTCACTTGGGCAGAGCAAAGGTGAGACAGCGCCCAAGGGGAACTACCTCCATGATGGCATGGAAATGCCACCTGTCAAGACTGGGCCTTGTGATAAAGGGTAAAGAAGCACCCAAGGGAACTTGCCCAGCCAAAGAGCTCAGGTGGGTGAGGTAGAAGGAGGGACCCACTGCCTATCACTCCTTTGTCACGATTGCACCCAGGGCACAGTGTGAGGACTCCCCACAGCCTCCGCCTGAGACACCGGCTTCAGTTAGCTCCTCTAATGCACATCCATTATGAACCTACTTCCCAGCCAACACACCTTTGCTTCTTTTATTCCCACCAGGAAATCTCCATCCTGCTAAGGGCAGCAATGGCCCAGCTACCATCACTAACATTCTGGGCCTCCCGTGAGGAAGTGGTGAGCACGAACTCGATCCTCCAACCTCCAGAAAGGCAGCACCAGGGCCTAGAGACTCAGCTCTGAGTGTAAGGCAGAACTCACCCCTCATGTAGCAGTGTGATGACACATCAGCCATCCTGTCCCTGAGTCATCGAAAGGAATCCTGTCAGTCACAACTGTCATGGGTTGAAAGATTGTATCCTCCAGATTCATATGTTGAAGCTCTAAACTCCTGTGGGATGGTGTTAAAAGTAGAATCTTTGGGGTGATTCGGTTTAGATGTTATCATGAGGGTGGGGCCCGTGAGGGGATTAGTGTCCTTCTTCTTTTCTTTTTTTAAAATGTTTATTTGGGAGAGAGAGAGACAGAGACAGAGACAGAGACAGAGACAGAGCGTGAGCAGGGGAGGGGCAGAGAGAGAGGGAGACACAGAATCCCAGGCAGGCTCCAGGCTCCGAGCTGTCAGCACAGAGTCCGACGCGGGGCTCGAACTCACAACAATGAGATCATGACCTGAGCCAAAGTCCGAATCTTAACTGACAGAGCCACCCAGGCGCCCCAGGTGTCCTTCTAAGAAGAGAAGAGAAACCTAAGCTGTCCCTCCTTCTCCCTCTCCCTTCCTCCCTCTCTCCGTCTCCACCTGTCTCTGCCCTCTATCTGCCACATGAAGGCTGAGGGGATTTATGCAGAGGACCAACCACAGAATTAGGAACCCAAAGCCCATCTGTGCCTTTACTACTGTGGAGTCAGGAGAAAACACAGGAGTTCTGACATAAAGTACACACAGCATCCTTACCTTCATTCTTTCAACAGGCTTGTGGAGAGCAACACCTGGGCCCAGATCTGGGGACATGGGGACGCAGGGGTGACGCGGAGAGGGCTCACCCCGAGTCCTCAGAGAGCCTGCCCCTCCCCAGGAGCCAGCTTCTGTCTTGCTCTCTCCACCCAGTCTGTTCCAACCCCCTCTGGTATCCTCCTTTCTCTTTCCCTTTGCAATAACTCAGCCCAATGGGGCCGGTCTCCTTCTGGGGGCAGCTGTGCCCAGGGGAGAGGCTTCAGAGGAGAGGCGAGTCTGAACCCGAGGCAGTGCAACCACCTGAGGGCTCCCCTGAGAACAAAGCAGGAAGGAGGTGGGGCTTCTGAGGAGGCAGCCTGGGAGGTCACTGTCACACTGGGGCTTTCCCAAACCAAGGCTGGAGAGAGGAATGGAGCCCTGGCGCCCCAGCCCAAGGTACCCCTGCTCTCTGCTCGCTCTGTCCTGCTGAGCCCCCTTCTGTAGCCCCTCCTTCTGGCGGCCCTGCAGCGTGTGTCTCTGTCCTTGGCCTCCTCCTCCCCGCTGTCCCCCTTCCCTTCTCTCCCTCTCTGGGCTCCTTCTCTGCAGGACCCACTCCCAACTGGATCCTCACCCTGTTCCCGGGATGTTCCCGGGATGCTCCCGGGATTGCTTCTGAACGCACCCCTCCCGCCTCCCCCCCCCCCCCCACCCAGCCCTGTGCCTCCCCCCCAGGCCAGCCTCTGGGTCTGAAAGTCTGTTGGGCATGTCTGGCCCTGCCTGTGCCGGGTGATGCCCACTTTCAGAGGCTTCCGGAAGTTCCTGTGCTCTGTTAAATGCTTCGAATCTAACCACAGGGTGGTCGAAGCAGTTGGTGGATTTCCTTTCAAGCACTTGAATCGATTTTCTCTCATATTTATGATGTGGTTTGAAGTGTAGGGGTTCGGGACCCCCCAAGGAAGAATTCTTGAAACATCTCTGGTGCAAAAAAAAAAAGTGGTTTTATTAAAGCGCGGGGACAGGACTCATGGGCAGGAAGAGCTGCACTTGGGTTGCTAAGAGTGAATGATAAGGGAGTTAGGGACAACATAAGACTCTAAGGCATTTTGGAAACAAGGTTTTCAGGATCTTGAGGGGCTAGCTGCTGTTAGGACAAGGTCATTTATTACTGTTCAGTAAAAACAAAGTGAGGAGGGGTGCCTGGGTGGTTCAGTCGGTTAAGCATCCGACTTCGGCTCAGGTCATGATCTGGTAGTTCTTGGGTTCCAGCCCCACATCGGGCTCTGTGCTGGCGGCTCGGAGCCTGGAGCCTGCTTCAGATTCTGTGTCTCCTGCTCTCTCTGCCCCTCTCCCACTCACATTCCGTCTCTCAAAAATAATTAAATTTTAAAAATTAAAAAAAAAGAATTAATTGAACTGAAGTCTTCACAGAGCTGTTCTTTTGGGATAGAGAAGTTTCTCTTTCTCTTTGCTATTTTTCTAATGGGTTGGGGGTAGGGCGGGCAGGAAAACAGGAGTATGTGTGCTACTGGAAGGAGCAGGGCCCAGGGGGCCCTAGAGGTGGGGTCCCTGTCCCTACTGTCCCTGGAGGCACGTCCCCCTTCCAGCCTGGAAAAGCAGCAGCACTGCGTAGGGCCCAGGAGGGCTGGAGGGAGCCACCGTGCCCAGGGCAGGCAACCCACCAGGGACAACTCCAGAGGGCACTTTCTGCATTTTCTGTTTTCTCTTTTTTTGCCCCCAGAAACCCAATGGACAGGATAGATCCTAACACCTTCCGTTTCCACTTTCCAAACCTGCTCTATGCTTCTGGGCGGAAACTCTGTTATCTCTGCTTCCAAGTGGAGAGAGAAGACTACTTCTCGTGTAATGACAGCGACTGGGGAGTTTTTCGGAACAAGGTACGCACCCCCCCCCCTCCTCCCCGGGGCCCTATCAGGCAGGAGCAGAGTCAGGGGGCAGTGAGAAGAAGAATGTTATAAGTAAGATGCCAGATGGGGGCTCTTAGTGGTGGATGCTCCTTCCCACGACGTTGTCCTAAGTCATGGACCCAATGAGCTCCCTGCTTGACCCTCTGAGAACCTGATACGGGATGGCATTTGACCCATCCAATGAGCCTCGTTCAGAGAGTCTGCTGGCATTCCGGCCATCTTCAAATCTTGTCCTGGACCTTGGCCTCTGGCAGTCTTGGATGAAAAAGCATCTTTCGAAAGTCAGGGCCTGTTGGACACCATTGCCTTCTCTGCCCTGGTAATGGCTCCGTTGGTAGAGCCGTCCCCTGGCCACACGGCTGACTCCTCCATTCCCAGGCCCTCTGATCTCTCAGAGGACAGCCCACACCCCTCGTCCTGCCTACCCCTGGCCTGCTCCCAGCCACAGCCTCGATGTCCCTGGAAGGAGGTCACGGCACCAGTGACCAGCATCAGCAGTTGCTACACCCAAGCCACCACCCTGCAGCCCTGTCCCCTAACCACTGCCACTCCTGAGACAGGTCCCACCACACCCCTGCCCTCTCCTCTCCCCTGATACTGCGGACTTTGCAGAGTCTGTTTCCAGGAGAGAACCATGATGGGCTGGGTCGAGGGTATGCTTCAGCAGTACTAACAGGTGAAAGGTCGTTTCACCTGTTCTAGTACCCGGTGTTCAAAGAGCTGAAGGCAATTTATGAAATTAGCATTGATAATGTATTAGGCAATATATCTAAGAGATTCTTTCAAATTGTAATGAATATAAAAGTTCTTCATGAGGTCATTTACTTTCTTCTTTTTTACTACGTTGTTGGAACGGGATGTGTATTTACACTTGCCCCCCCCCCCCCCTCAGTTCACACCAGCCAGGTCAAGTGGTCTGAAGATGTGTGTGGCTAGTGGTTCCCCTGTGGGGCAGCATGGCTGCCAAGGTGCCATCACCCAGGAAGCCAGCCTAGACCCCAAAGGGCATGGCTCAGGGCAGGATGGATGGAAGGATGGATGGTTGGATGGTTGGATGAATCGATGGATCGATGGTTGGTTGGTTGGATGGTTGGATGGATGGTTGGATGGTTGGATGGATGGACGGATGGATGGATGGACATACAGTTAGACTGATGGACAAATGGATGGATGGACGGTTGGACTGATGGACAGATGGATGAATGGACAGTTGGACAGGTGGAAGGATGGTTAGATGGTTGGACGGATGGACAGATGGTTGGATGGTTGGATGGATGGTTGGATGGATGGCTGGGTGGTTGGATGGACAGATGGACGGATGGACAGATGGACAGATGGATGGATGTTTGGTGGACTGATGGACGGATGGTTGGATGGTTGGAAGGATGGATGGATGGATGGACGGTTGGATGGACGGATGGATGGTTGGATGGATGGATGGATGGTTGGATGGATGGTTGGATGGTTGGATGGATGGATTGATGGATGGATGGATAGATCGATGATTGGATGGTTGGATGGATGGTTGGTTGAATGGATGGATGGAAGGATGGATGGTTGGATGGTTGGACGGATCGATGGATTGATGGTTGGTTGGTTGGATGGTTGGATGGTTGGATGGATGGATGGATGGATGGATGGATGGATGGTTGGATGGACGGATGGACGGATGGATGGCTGGATGGATGGTTGGATGGATGGTTGGATGGATGGATTGATGGATGGATGGTTGGATGGATGGATAAATGGATGGAAGGAGAAGAGATGTTAGAATTGATGCATGGTGGATAACTATGGGAAGGGATGGCTCAGTAAAAAAAGACAGGGCAGGGAGAGATGGAAAGGAGCGATAAATCAATGAACGACATACCCCTGAGACTCCGGCCCCTTTACCCTTCCGTCCACGGCACCCAGTCCTGCCACACTGTCTGCTCTGCCAGCCAAGAGTGTCCCCTTCTCTTCTCTACTTCTCCCAGGTCCATCCCTGGGCTCGATGCCATGCAGAACAGAGCTTCCTCTCTTGGTTCCGTGACCGGTATCCATGCCGTGATGAATATTACAATGTCACCTGGTTCTTATCCTGGAGCCCCTGCCCCACCTGTGCAGAGGAGGTGGTCGAGTTCCTGGAGGAGTACAGGAACTTGACGCTGAAAATCTTCACCTCCCGCCTCTACTACTTCTGGGACCCAAATTACCAGCAGGGGCTTCGCAAGCTATGGGACGCAGGGGTCCAGCTGGACATCATGTCCTGTGATGGTGAGAGCAGAGGGGAGCTGGGGACCCAGACTGTGGGAGAGAGTAGTACCGAGCCAGGGGTGGGGGAGGATCTAGAATGTCCCCAGGGCGAGTGAGTGGGAGGAAACTGAGGCAAGACTGGTGGCACTTGGCAGGGAAGAGACTAGGCCCTGAGGAGGGGGGCACAGAAGGGTCAGGAGGAGAAGGCCTCCGAGGGCCCACATGACTGCTCTCTTCCCTCTTTATCTCAGATTTTGAATACTGTTGGGACAACTTTGTGGACCACAAGGGAATGCGCTTCCAGAGACGGAATCTGTTAAAATATTATGATTTCCTGGCTGAAGAGCTTCAGGAAATCCTTAGGTAAGTGCATGCTCAGCCTCCTGTGCCACTGCTGTTCCTTGCGACTCCCATCGCTGCACCTCCCTCCCCAGTGCCTCAGGTCTCCACCCCCTCTGCCCCACCCCCACTTCCTCCTGCGCATCCTCCCTCCTCCCTCAAGGCCTCCTTCTCCCCCATGAGGGAGCCCCCAGCCTGGTTCCTCCCATCTCACCACATTCACCTTCTTGTTAATAAACTGAATGTAAATGGGCTTGAGTATGTCTAGCTGTGAAAATTGGAAGATGTGAGTAACATCCTTACCGGGGATGTGACTTATCAGAGAACCAGGGTCCTTGAGGACAGTGACCACATTCCTCTGCTAGGGCTTCCAGAACAAAACCCCACAGACTGAGGGACGTCACGGCAGGTGTTCGTTTCCTCACAGCGTGGACACTGGAAGCCCGAGATCAAGGTGTCCCTGGGTCAGGCTCCTCCTAGGGCCTCTCTCCTTGACCAGCAGAGGGCCACCTTCTTGCTCCGCCCTGGCATGGTCTGTTCTCTGTGCTCACTGTGGGGAGCCCCTGGTGCCCCTCTGTGTGTCCCAGTTTCCCCTCTCATAACAACATCAGGCAGATTGGATCAGGCCCATCCTAAGGGCCTCCTTTTAACAACCATCTCTTTAAAGCCTGTGCCTCAAATGTAGTTACATTCTGAGGCACCAGGGGTTGGGACCTTAGCAGTTGGATTTGGGGGACACACGGTTCAGCCTCTTGGAGCTAAGAGGGTGGGAAAGAGCAGGATCCTTGTTCTGTGTACCTGTCTCCTGAGTTCTGCCTGACCTGCCACCCCCCGCCCCGGCTCACCTGCTTCCATTCCAGCCCTTGCTGCCCTGGACCCCCCACCGCCTGTCACCGGGTCACCGCCACACTCATCCTGGCTCCCTTGTCCCTTCTCCCCTTTCCCACGTGGCTGCCAGAGGGAAAGTTCTGGACAGGTTGCAGCCTGGGGATGAGGACAGAGAGTGAGCAAGAAATTAGTTATTAAGGAAACATGTAAATAAGTGTGTTTTATTTTTTTTAAACATAGCATTGGGAATGGGAGGACTTTTCCATAAAGCAGAATAAAAAGTGGTAGGTGGCTGAGAGTCAAGTTGGGGACACAGGGAAACAAGCAGAAGCATTAGAGGCAATAAAGCAGAAACAGAAACAGAAACAGAAACAAACAGAGGGAACACCTGGTCCTTCGACCGCCGAGCTGACTACCGCGTGAACTTTGGAAAGTCAGTGGCGGTGCCCCACGGGGTGGCCTGGACCAGGGCACGGTGAAAAGGAGAAGAGATCAGCCTGAGATGCTGGGATTCTGGGCAGACAAAAGCCAGGAAGGAAAAGCAGCAGGGCAGGTGTGCGGTTGGTCACATCCAGAAAATCACTGTGGAGAGCGTCTTGGGTCCCACATGGACCCGTTGTTTCTTCCTCTGACCTTGGCCCATTAGGTGTGCATAGCGGTGGCCCCCGACACTTGTCTCTTCACTCCCTTCCCTGTCTGCACTGCTGCCTGGAGCAGAGGGCACGGTGCAGAAGAGTTCTGGCTGTTCAGTCAGTCTGTCCCGCTGGTCTCCCTGGCCACGCGTCCTCCAAGCTGGGGGGCACCGAGGGCCACACCCGTGGACCACACGCCTCTCCACTGTCCCGGTCATGCAAACGGGCCCCCGTGGCCAGCTCACAATATCTGCTCCTTCTGGAGAAAAGAACAAGGCAGGAGGCCCATCTTAGAGATCCACAGGGGCCTCCGGGAGGTCTCCTCCAAGAGTCACTGTCGCGCTCTGGCACAACCCCCTTCTCTGCCCATCTCCGAGGGCTAGCGGGAGTTCTCCAGGCCAGAGCTGCAGGAGTGCTGTCACGAGGGAAAGGCGAGAAGGGCTTTGAGCCTTGCTGCCCACCCTTAGTGCTTCTCGGGCCAGAGGCCGTGTAGCTGTCAACTTGAGCCACAGCTGAGTGTGCAGATCTGATCACTCTTTTGGAAGGGCCCGGCTCATTCTGGAATCTTCCATTGGCTGCAAACTCTGGACACTGAAAGAGATGGGAGTGGAGGGGACGCCATTCCCGGGAATCCTCCAACTCTTGCCCACGCTCTTGTTACCCTCCCGCCTTGGGGCCATCCCAGGGCCGGTGGGCAGAATGAGGTGGTGTGGGGGCACCAACCGGAAGAAGCTGTTTGGGGATCGCATGCGTGTGCGGTCTGGCCTGGGGTGACAGGTGTCTGCTCCAAGGCCTCCTCTTCCTGTCTAGGAGTCAACTTTCCCGGTTGCTCTTTGTTTCTCCATCTGGGGTCCTGGTGGACACGTGGCGAGGCAAGCACACAGCTCACCGGATGCACGCTTCAAGCCCAGATCCCTGATCCCTGACCTGGGAGGCCTTTAGGGGCAGCAAGGGCCCTCCCCTTGGGCCCCCCACCCACTCCTATCCATGGAATAATGAGGAAGCAGGAGGAGCCAGGCCAGGCCCCCTGGAAGGCATTCCAGCTCGGCCATTGCTTTGCTGAGTGGCTCCAGAGAGTACCTTAGCCTCTCTGTGCTGGGACCTCATCTAAGATGGGAGGGCAGTGATCGGCCCCCCCAAAGCTCTTGGGGGCTGTGGTAGAGGATGTGCTCAACACACCTGCCTTCTCCTGGAATGGGGATGAAGATCTGCAGGGCTGAGCCCTGGCCCTCCCTTTCCAGACACCCAGCGTCCTGCTGGGGGACTGAATGGCTCCTAAGGGTCACACAGTGGTGGACAGGAGAGGGCTCATGCCACTCAGAGAGCCCGCCCCTCCCAGCCACCGGCCTCTGTCCTGCTCTCTCCAGCCAGTGTGTGTCCCAACCCCCTCTGGCAAAGTACTTTCTCTTTCCCTTTTCATTAACCTGGGTCCTGCTGCCCAATGGGGCCCATCTCCCTCTGAGGGAGGCTGTGCCCAGGGCGGGGGGAAGGCCTCGGGAGAGGAGGCTCTAAGCCTGAGGAAGTGCAACCATCTGAGGGCCCTCCCACCCCTGGGGCCAAGGCAGGAAGGAGGTGGGGCTTCTGAGGAGGCAGCCTGGGAGGTCACTGTCACACTGGGGCTTTCCCAAACCAAGGCTGGAGAGAGGAATGGAGCCCTGGCGCCCCAGCCCAAGGTACCCCTGCTCTCTGCTCGCTCTGTCCTGCTGGGCCCCCTTCTGCAGCCCCTCCTTCTGGCGGCCCTGCAGTGTGTGTTTCTGTCCTTGGCCTCCTCCTCCCCGCGGTCCCCCTTCCCTTCTCTCCCTCTCTGGGCTCCTTCTCTGCAGGACCCACTCCCAACTGGATCCTCACCCTGTTCCCGGGATGTTCCCGGGATGCTCCCGGGATTGCTTCTGAACGCACCCCTCCCGCCTCCCCCCCCCCACCCAGCCCTGTGCCTCCCCCCCAGGCCAGCCTCTGGGTCTGAAAGTCTGTTGGGCATGTCTGGCCCTGCCTGTGCCGGGTGATGCCCACTTTCAGAGGCTTCCGGAAGTTCCTGTGCTCTGTTAAATGCTTCGAATCTAACCACAGGGTGGTCGAAGCAGTTGGTGGATTTCCTTTCAAGCACTTGAATCGATTTTCTCTCATATTTATGATGTGGTTTGAAGTGTAGGGGTTCGGAGTCGATGGCCGAGAAAACTCTTGAGACGTCTTGGGTGCAAAAACAGTGGTTTTATTATTTTTTAAATTTGTTTTCAGTAAAAAAAATTTTTTTTAATGTTTATTTATTTTTTGAGAGACAGAGACAGAATGTGAATGGGGGAGGAGCAGAGAGTGAGCCACAGAGTCTGAAGCAGGCTCTAGGCTCTGAGCCGTTAACACAGAGCCTTATGCAGGGCTTGAACCCATGAACTGCGAGATCATGACCTGAGCCGAAGTCGGATGCTTAACTGAGTGAGCGATCCAGGTGCCCCCAAAAAGGTGGTTTTATTAAAGCATGGGGACAGGACTCATGGGCAGGAAGAGCCACACTGGGGTTCTGAAGAGTGAATGATTACATACATACAGGTTGGGAGGGGGTTAGGGACAGCATAAGTCTCTAAGTTATTTTGGAAACAAGGTTTCCAGGACTTTGAGGGTCTAGCTGCTGTTAGGACAAGGTCATTTATTACTGTTCAGTAAAACTCAGTCATGAGACCCTTCACGTGTATATCGGTCGGTCATATGTCTGGAGGATGATTGCCAACATACGTCTTGGGGGGTAGAGATAAAGGAGGTTCCCCAAGGAATTTGTATATGTTAAAGTAGACTTAGCAGGTCCTAGGGGTTGGGATAATGTTTAGCTAAGATTCCCTTTGGCCCTTAGCAAAGTGTCATCATTGAGGCAGCTGAGCTCCTAGAGGAAGGTCACTCTGCCTGTGCCAAGGACTTCTAAATGGGCCATCCGCAGTAGGAAATTGAAATTTTTTCTTCTGCCTTTGTTTCCCACATCATTTACAATACAATAAGCACAGTGTGAGGATAGCTCTCAGAGGCAAGAAGAGAAGTCATCTATTGCAAAGCTCTCTCCACCACAGAGGAGTACAGTAAAACCTTGGTTTGTGAGCATAATTTGTTCCGGGAACGTGCTTGTAATCCAAAGCACTTGTATGTCAAAGCGAATTTCCCCATAAGAAATGATGGAAACTCAGGGCGCCTAGGTGGCTCAGTCGGTTGAGCGTCCAACTTTGGCTCAGGTCATGATCTCGCAGTTTTTGGGTTCGGGCCCGGCGTCGGGCTTTGTGCTGATGGCTCAGAGCCTGGAGCCTGCTTCGGATTCTGTGTCTCCCTCTGTCTCTGCCCCCTCCCCCCTGCTCACGCTCTGTCTCTCTCTGTCTCAAAAATAAATACAACATTTTAAAAATTTTGTTGAAAAAAGAAATGATGGAAACTCAGATGATTCATTCCACAACCCCAAATATTCATATAAAAATGATTACAAAGCTGTAATAGAATACAAAATAATAAGGAGAATACAAAAGAGAAAGAAAAAGAAACAAATTAACCTGCACTTACCTTTGAAAACCTTCGTGGCTGGAGCGAGGGAGACAAGAAAGAGGAGGGTTATTGGTAGGACAACTTTCACTATTACTAATGGATGTTGGCTATATAGTACAGTATTAATAAACTCTTGTCATAGACTGTATTTAATGCACCTGGCGATAAGGCAGCAGAGGAAAGGGTCTATATCCGCAGGCAGCCTCACCTGGAATGAAGCAAAGCATTCCTAAGCTTACTCTTGTCTGGAAAAGCAAAGGACTGTCCATAGGAACTTTGAAGAGACAAAAAAACACATTAGTGCCAGTTGTGGGCACCTTCCAACGTTCTGAAAAATCACCGATTTCTGCCAAACACACCTGCCTGAGACCGAGCATCCGAGCATGGGAGATGATCACCCACCATCCTGCAGCCAGAGAGAGAGAGAGACAGAGAGACAGAGAGACAGAGAGAAGAACCATTGGCTCAGTTGTGATCGTGTGACCTTTGGCATCGCGAACTACTCATATTGAAAGACATCACTCCTTTATCAAGTTAAACTTTATGAAAAATGTTTGCTCGTCTTGCAGAACACTTGCAGAACAGGTTACTCGCCATCCAAGGTTTTAGTGTAAATGCAGACTGTTCTCAACCTTACCCACAACCTAGGGGAGAGAGCTTCATGCTTCACGTTTGTAACTACCACCAGCATGCATCCGGAAAGAAGATGCCTTGGCTGGAAGGAATGTGCCTATTTAAAAGGAAGTAGAAAAAAAGACACATTTAAGACTGCATATGCTGCTGCGGCAGCCATGTAAGGTCCCTGCTGGAAATAACCTGTCTGGACAGGTGCCCCAGCTCCATCACTTACTAGCCGTGCACTTGGCTAGGCTGCTTCACCTGCCAGAGCCCCTGCTCCTGTCCCTCTAAAGTGTGGGTGTGACTCCCCCAGGATCTGGGAAGGAGTCGGTGAGTTCAGATATTTGAGGCACTTGGAACAGTAGCCTGAGCCTCCGAACTTAAGCATTAACCTGATACTTAAAAAGAAAAAACAAACAGGTGAAAAATCAGGAATGAATTGAACTGAGGTCTTCAAAAAGCTGTTCTTTTGGGATAGAGAAGTTTCTCTTTCTCTTTGCTATTTTTCTAATGGGTTGGGGGTAGGGCGGGCAGGAAAACAGGAGTATGTGTGCTACTGGAAGGAGCAGGGCCCAGGGGGCCCTAGAGGTGGGGTCCCTGTCCCTACTGTCCCTGGAGGCACGTCCCCCTTCCAGCCTGGAAAAGCAGCAGCACTGCGTAGGGCCCAGGAGGGCTGGAGGGAGCCACCGTGCCCAGGGCAGGCAACCCACCAGGGACAACTCCAGAGGGCACTTTCTGCATTTTCTGTTTTCTCTTTTTTTTGCCCCCAGAAACCCAATGGACAGGATAGATCCTAACACCTTCCGTTTCCACTTTCCAAACCTGCTCTATGCTTCTGGGCGGAAACTCTGTTATCTCTGTTTCCAAGTGGAGAGAGAAGACTACTTCTCGTGTAATGACAGCGACTGGGGAGTTTTTCGGAACAAGGTACGCACCCCCCCCCTCCTCCCCGGGGCCCTATCAGGCAGGAGCAGAGTCAGGGGGCAGTGAGAAGAAGAATGTTATAAGTAAGATGCCAGATGGGGGCTCTTAGTGGTGGATGCTCCTTCCCACGACGTTGTCCTAAGTCATGGACCCAATGAGCTCCCTGCTTGACCCTCTGAGAACCTGATACGGGATGGCATTTGACCCATCCAATGAGCCTCGTTCAGAGAGTCTGCTGGCATTCCGGCCATCTTCAAATCTCATCCTGGACCTTGGCCTCTGGCAGTCTTGGATGAAAGAGCATCTTTCGAAAGTCAGGGCCTGTTGGACACCATTGCCTTCTCTGCCCTGGTAATGGCTCCGTTGGTAGAGCCGTCCCCTGGCCACACGGCTGACTCCTCCATTCCCAGGCCCTCTGATCTCTCAGAGGACAGCCCACACCCCTCGTCCTGCCTACCCCTGGCCTGCTCCCAGCCACAGCCTCGATGTCCCTGGAAGGAGGTCACGGCACTAGTGACCAGCATCAGCAGTTGCTACAGCCAAGCCACCACCCTGCAGCCCTGTCCCCTAACCACTGCCACTCCTGAGACAGGTCCCACCACACCCCTGCCCTCTCCCCTCCCCTGATACTGCGGACTTTGCAGAGTCTGTTTCCAGGAGAGAACCATGATGGGCTGGGTCAGGGGTATGCTTCAGCAGTACTAACAAGTGAAAGGTCGTTTCACCTGTTCTAGTACCCGGTTTTCAAAGCTGAAGGCAATTTATGAAATTAGTATTGATGATGTATTAGGCAGTATATCTAAGAGATTCTTTCAAATTGTAATGAATATAAAAGTTCTTCGTGAGGTCATTTACATTCTTCTTTTTTACTACGTTGTTGAAATGAGATGTGTATTTACACTTGCCCCCCATCTCAGTTCACACGAGCCACAGGTCAAGTGGTCTGAAGATGTGTGCAGCTAGCGGTTCCCCTGTGGGGCAGCATGGCTGTGTGACCCTCCCCAGGTGCCATCACTCAGGGAACCAGCCTAGACCCAAAAGGGCCTGGCTGAGGGCAGAATGGATGGATGGATGGATGGATGGATGGATGGATGGTTGGATGGATGGTTGGATGGATAAATGGATGGATGGTTGGATGGATGGATGGATGAGTGTGTGGATGGATGGATGGATGGATGGATGGATGGATGGATTGGTGGTTGGATGGGTGGATGGAGAGATGGATGGATGGACGGATGGATGGATAGATTGGTGGTTGGGTGGGTGGATGGACAGATGGATTGGTGAATGGACGGATGGATGGATAGATTGGTGGGTGGTTAGGTGGATGGATGGATGGATGGATGGTTGGATGGATGGATGTTGGATGGTTGGATGGATGGATGGATGGATGGTTGGATGGATGGATGGATGTTGGATGGATGGATGGATGGATGTTGGATGGTTGGATGGATGGATGGTTGGATGGATGGATGGATGGTTGGATGGATGGATGGATGTTGGATGGTTGGATGGATGGATGGTTGGATGGATGGTTGGATGGATGGACAGATGGATGGATGGATGGATGGATGGATGGATGGATAGATTGGTGGTTGGGTGGGTGGATGGACAGATGGATTGGTGAATGGCCCTGGGAACGGACAGATGGATAGATTGGTGGGTGGGTAGGTGGATGGATGGATGTTGGATGGATGGTTGGATGGATGGATGGATGTTGGATGGTTGGATGGATGGATGGATGTTGGATGGTTGGATGGATGGATGGTTGGATGGATGGATGTTGGATGGATGGATTGATGGATGGTTGGATGGATGGATGGATGGATGGATGGTTGGATGGTTGGATGGCTGGATGGATGGTTGGTTGAATGGATGGATGGAAGGATGGATGGTTGGATGGTTGGACGGATCGATGGATTGATGGTTGGTTGGTTGGATGGTTGGATGGATGGATAAATGGATGGATGGATGATGGTTGGATGGATGGATAAATGGATGGAAGGAGAAGAGATGTTAGAATTGATGCATGGTGGATAACTATGGGAAGGGATGGCTCAAAAAAAAAGACAGGGCAGGGAGAGATGGAAAGCAGTGATAAATCAATGAACAACATACCCCTGAGGCTCCTGCCCCTTTACTCCTCCTCCCACGGCACCCAGTCCTGCCACTCTGTCTGCTCTGCCAGCCAAGAGTGTCCCCTTCTCTTCTCTACTTCTCCCAGGTCCATCCCTGGGCTCGATGCCATGCAGAACAGTGCTTCCTCTCTTGGTTCCGTGACCAGTATCCATACCGTGATGAGTATTACAATGTCACCTGGTTCTTATCCTGGAGCCCCTGCCCCACCTGTGCAGAGGAGGTGGTCGAGTTCCTGGAGGAGTACAGGAACTTGACGCTGAGCATCTTCACCTCCCGCCTCTACTACTTCTGGGACCCAAATTACCAGCAGGGGCTTTGCAAGCTGTGGGACGCAGGGGTCCAGCTGGACATCATGTCCTGTGATGGTGAGAGCAGAGGGGAGCTGGGGACCCAGACTGTGGGAGAGAGTAGTACCGAGCCAGGGGTGGGGGAGGATCTAGAATGTCCCCAGGGCGAGTGAGTGGGAGGAAACTGAGGCAAGACTGGTGGCACTTGGCAGGGAAGAGACTAGGCCCTGAGGAGGGGGGCACAGAAGGGTCAGGAGGAGAAGGCCTCCGAGGGCCCACATGACTGCTCTCTTCCCTCTTTATCTCAGATTTTGAATACTGTTGGGACAACTTTGTGGACCACAAGGGAATGCGCTTCCAGAGACGGAATCTGTTAAAAGATTATGATTTCCTGGCCGCAGAGCTCCAAGAAATCCTTAGGTGAGGGCGTCCTCAGCCCCCCTGCAGCTGCTGTTCCTTGCGACTCCCATCGCTGCACCTCCCTCCCCAGTGCCTCAGGTCTCCACCCCCTCTGCCCCACCCCCACTTCCTCCTGCACATCCTCCCTCCTCCCTCAAGGCCTCCTTCTCCCCCATGAGGGAGCCCCCAGCCTGGTTCCTCCCATCTCACCACATTCACCTTCTTGTTAATAAACTGAATGTAAATGGGCTTGAGTATGTCTAGCTGTGAAAATTGGAAGATGTGAGTAACATCCTTACCGGGGATGTGACTTATCAGAGAACCAGGGTCCTTGAGGACAGTGACCACATTCCTCTGCTAGGGCTTCCAGAACAAAACCCCACAGACTGAGGGACGTCACGGCAGGTGTTCGTTTCCTCACAGCGTGGACACTGGAAGCCCGAGATCAAGGTGTCCCTGGGTCAGGCTCCTCCTAGGGCCTCTCTCCTTGACCAGCAGAGGGCCACCTTCTTGCTCCGCCCTGGCATGGTCTGTTCTCTGTGCTCACTGTGGGGAGCCCCTGGTGCCCCTCTGTGTGTCCCAGTTTCCCCTCTCATAACAACATCAGGCAGATTGGATCAGGCCCATCCTAAGGGCCTCCTTTTAACAACCATCTCTTTAAAGCCTGTGCCTCAAATGTAGTTACATTCTGAGGCACCAGGGGTTGGGACCTTAGCAGTTGGATTTGGGGGACACACGGTTCAGCCTCTTGGAGCTAAGAGGGTGGGAAAGAGCAGGATCCTTGTTCTGTGTACCTGTCTCCTGAGTTCTGCCTGACCTGCCACCCCCCGCCCCGTCTCACCTGCTTCCATTCCAGCCCTTGCTGCCCTGGACCCCCCACCGCCTGTCACCGGGTCACCGCCACACTCATCCTGGCTCCCTTGTCCCTTCTCCCCTTTCCCACATGGCTGCCAGAGGGAAAGTTCTGGACAGGTTGCAGCCTGGGGATGAGGACAGAGAGTGAGCAAGAAATTAGTTATTAAGGAAACATGTAAATAAGTGTGTTTTATTTTTTTTAAACATAGCATTGGGAATGGGAGGACTTTTCCATAAAGCAGAATAAAAAGTGGTAGGTGGCTGAGAGTCAAGTTGGGGACACAGGGAAACAAGCAGAAGCATTAGAGGCAATAAAGCAGAAACAGAAACAGAAACAGAAACAAACAGAGGGAACACCTGGTCCTTCGACCGCCGAGCTGACTACCGCGTGAACTTTGGAAAGTCAGTGGCGGTGCCCCACGGGGTGGCCTGGACCAGGGCACGGTGAAAAGGAGAAGAGATCAGCCTGAGATGCTGGGATTCTGGGCAGACAAAAGCCAGGAAGGAAAAGCAGCAGGGCAGGTGTGCGGTTGGTCACATCCAGAAAATCACTGTGGAGAGCGTCTTGGGTCCCACATGGACCCGTTGTTTCTTCCTCTGACCTTGGCCCATTAGGTGTGCATAGCGGTGGCCCCCGACACTTGTCTCTTCACTCCCTTCCCTGTCTGCACTGCTGCCTGGAGCAGAGGGCACGGTGCAGAAGAGTTCTGGCTGTTCAGTCAGTCTGTCCCGCTGGTCTCCCTGGCCACGCGTCCTCCAAGCTGGGGGGCACCGAGGGCCACACCCGTGGACCACACGCCTCTCCACTGTCCCGGTCATGCAAACGGGCCCCCGTGGCCAGCTCACAATATCTGCTCCTTCTGGAGAAAAGAACAAGGCAGGAGGCCCATCTTAGAGATCCACAGGGGCCTCCGGGAGGTCTCCTCCAAGAGTCACTGTCGCGCTCTGGCACAACCCCCTTCTCTGCCCATCTCCGAGGGCTAGCGGGAGTTCTCCAGGCCAGAGCTGCAGGAGTGCTGTCACGAGGGAAAGGCGAGAAGGGCTTTGAGCCTTGCTGCCCACCCTTAGTGCTTCTCGGGCCAGAGGCCGTGTAGCTGTCAACTTGAGCCACAGCTGAGTGTGCAGATCTGATCACTCTTTTGGAAGGGCCCGGCTCATTCTGGAATCTTCCATTGGCTGCAAACTCTGGACACTGAAAGAGATGGGAGTGGAGGGGACGCCATTCCCGGGAATCCTCCAACTCTTGCCCACGCTCTTGTTACCCTCCCGCCTTGGGGCCATCCCAGGGCCGGTGGGCAGAATGAGGTGGTGTGGGGGCACCAACCGGAAGAAGCTGTTTGGGGATCGCATGCGTGTGCGGTCTGGCCTGGGGTGACAGGTGTCTGCTCCAAGGCCTCCTCTTCCTGTCTAGGAGTCAACTTTCCCGGTTGCTCTTTGTTTCTCCATCTGGGGTCCTGGTGGACACGTGGCGAGGCAAGCACACAGCTCACCGGATGCACGCTTCAAGCCCAGATCCCTGATCCCTGACCTGGGAGGCCTTTAGGGGCAGCAAGGGCCCTCCCCTTGGGCCCCCCACCCACTCCTATCCATGGAATAATGAGGAAGCAGGAGGAGCCAGGCCAGGCCCCCTGGAAGGCATTCCAGCTCGGCCATTGCTTTGCTGAGTGGCTCCAGAGAGTACCTTAGCCTCTCTGTGCTGGGACCTCATCTAAGATGGGAGGGCAGTGATCGGCCCCCCCAAAGCTCTTGGGGGCTGTGGTAGAGGATGTGCTCAACACACCTGCCTTCTCCTGGAATGGGGATGAAGATCTGCAGGGCTGAGCCCTGGCCCTCCCTTTCCAGACACCCAGCGTCCTGCTGGGGGACTGAATGGCTCCTAAGGGTCACACAGTGGTGGACAGGAGAGGGCTCATGCCACTCAGAGAGCCCGCCCCTCCCAGCCACCGGCCTCTGTCCTGCTCTCTCCAGCCAGTGTGTGTCCCAACCCCCTCTGGCAAAGTACTTTCTCTTTCCCTTTTCATTAACCTGGGTCCTGCTGCCCAATGGGGCCCATCTCCCTCTGAGGGAGGCTGTGCCCAGGGCGGGGGAAGGCCTCGGGAGAGGGGGCTCTAAGCCTGAGGAAGTGCAACCATCTGAGGGCCCTCCCACCCCTGGGGCCAAGGCAGGAAGGAGGTGGGGCTTCTGAGGAGGCAGCCTGGGAGGTCACTGTCACACTGGGGCTCTCCTAAAGCAAAGCCGGTGAGAGGAATGGAGCCCTGGTGCCCCAGATAAAGGCAGGGCTGCGACAAATCAGCTGAGGAGGGACAGCTGCACAGGGCCCGTCAGGGGCAGGTAAGTCAGGAGCAAAGAAGGGGGGTGGGAGCCCAGAGAAGCAACACCAACCTGGGGCCTTCCATCCCTGCTGTGTCAGGCAGGAAGGGGCTGGGTCCACCCTCAGACTAATCTGGGAGGACCCTCACAGATAAGGGGCTTTCCCAAGGCCAAGGGCAGCCTTGTGAGAGAGAACTGGTGCTGGAGAGCCCAAAGCCCAAGGCAGGATAGGACAAGCCTGCCCCCGAGTCTGCTGGCTTTCCTCTCTGCCCTCGTCCTGCCCCAACCCTCGGTCCTCTCCTTCTCTGACACCTCATCCGCAGGGTCTGCTCCTGCCTCTGGTCTGTGGGCACCGCCAGGGCCGATGTCCCACCACTAGCACCCCCCTCCCCGCCTCCAGCGGCCCCTCTGCCTCCCATCCCATGGGGGTGGCCATGGGTCTTTCTAAAGTGCTTTGTTTAGGCTTCGTTACAGACTTTCCATTCAAGGATGATTGAGACAATTGTTGGAGTCAGCTATAAAAGCTTATTCATGCATTTTATTCTAAAGACTTGCACAATTTGGCCAAGAATCCTCTTGTGTCTGTAACCACCCTGAGCAAGAGTTCATCTGCCGGATGCTCAGGAAACCAATGAGACACTGACACTGGGCTTCTGCAGGGAAGAGAGGCTCGCTAAGAGTGTGGCGCCACCCAGGACAACAGGGGGCGCATGTTCCAGAGTCCTGAACTCCCCTAGGGTCTGCAAGTGCTTACGGGCAAAAATTAAGGGTCAGGGGTCCAGGGCCGTGGGTTCTTCTGATTGATCAGGGGTTAGGTAAACGTCAAGACTGATTAGCTTGGCTTTCTGGCACCCACCGGTCTGGTTTCATCCAGATTGCGGTCCAGGTCTGAGGACCATCTCGGCAACGTGCATCAGCGATGCTGTCTTTGTTGGCAGAAGCAGCCCAACGCCTCCTGACCGTGACGACCTTGCGGGCTATTTCACTGTTGTTCCCTGGGTAGCATTCATCATCTTAAGCAAAGCACAGTCTTAAGTTTCCTCTCGGTGTTTGTCCCGTATCTCTAACCGTGGGCGTCGCGCCTTTCTGCAGACTTCATTCTGTGGATGGTTTCGTTTCTGTTCTGTGGACGCAACACTCATTTGCAAGACAAGAAGATAAACTGTTTCCCATGAACTCGCTACCAGCTGTGAAAAACTAAATTAGTCCTGAAATGTTTCTTACAAGTTGTTTCTATCATCCCTGAATTTTAGCCGTTCAAGGTCAAGCTTCAACATTTATGCTGTTACCATAGTGCACTTGTCCAAAACTTGAAGTGTTTCTGCCTTGAGCGTCTGGGTTTGCCAGGGACTGGGGGAGTTTCCCAGAACGTGGGAACTTCAGTGCTAAAATCAGGAAGCGAAGCCCTGGGCCAGTCAGCTGTCCTAAGTGTGCTATGAATGGGGGTTTTCAACCCAATCCTCATGGTGAGGGCAGCTGGGGTCTCTACCTGAGAGTACCAAGCTTCCGGTGAGGTCGCTGAGGGGTGATCCAAAGCCACGAGGCAGACATGGCTTCTTCAATGACAGTCATCCAAATCCACCTGAAGCTTTACAAATGCCCATAAGAGACATCAGAGATGGGTTTCCATTGATGAAATTGGTGGCTCTGTTCATCAGCAGATCAGAGGACAGAAATGGCTTGGTTGGTGGAATCGGTGGTCTTTCAAAGAGTTGGCCGGAAATCTGGGGAAGGCATTTCTGGCCTTGCAAGGAACACGGAACGGACCCCATAGTCTGTGCCCTGAGCAAGGACACCCGCGGCTTGATTCCTGTGTCCAGTTCCAAGTGTCTGTGGTCACCTGAGCCAGACTCCGTGGTCACCCAGGTCGCGTTGCCTTTGGCTGGAGTGTCCGGAAGGAAAGCGGCTGGGGCTCCATCAAGCTCCCCCAGTTTCTTCAGACCGTTCGGTGTCTGCTTGGTCAGTAACGTCCACACGCAGTGGGGCTCCGCCAGACGGAGATTCGCGCACCTGTCCCGGGCAGGCAGGCAGGCAGGCAGGCTCCCAGGTCTGTCCACCTGCCTCTATCTGTGCAGAGCCAACAGCATTTATCAAAAAGAATCCGTGCACGTACGCCCACATGAGCCACGTCACTTTGCGATGTGACATTAAATGAAAACACAAAAAGCAAGATACGGGACGGAAATGTCTATAGAGTGTAATCACCGCTCGGGGGAGGAAAAGCTGTGTGAGTCCTGTGGCCAAAGTCACCATCACAGCTCTCCCTCGGTGACAGCAGGTTTTCCTGTTCACCAGCCTCTCTGGGCTTTGTACTGACAAAGCTGTGATACCCACGCCTAGGCAAAGAGCACGGAGTTAGAAGTGCCAGTGCACCCCCTCCCGCCCCAGAGAGAAGGGATCTGCACTGGACGTGTCAGGGTTGAGACGCCTGTGGGGCCTGAGCAGAGGGGTCTGGGGCACAGGACAAGATGGGTGAGCCAAAGAAGCACAAGTGACGCTGGTTCTCGGGGCGGGGTCCCCCACCCAGCTCAAGGCATCCTGCCTGCTAAGGCCTCCAGGGTGGGTGACGATGGGCGCTCCACCAGACTGGAGGTGGGGCCGTGTGTCGCCGGGGCGGGGGGGGGGGGGCGGCGGGCACTCACTTCACCCTCTTCCTTTTCTCTCCCCAGTCCCGGCCAACAAAGAAAAAGAGACTGGCCCTTCCCTCCCCGCCCAGGGGCCCAAGTAGACCCAAGGAGTTGGGTTCAGGAGGTGACAGAGCCTGGGATAAACACCAGAAGACACTCTCTGCACCTTTTGGTTTCCTTCCTCTTGCCCAGACCCACAATGAATCCACTACAGGAAGACATATTCTGCCGTCAGTTTGGCAACCAGCACCGAGTCCCAAAGCCCTACAACTACCGGAGGAAAACCTACTTGTGCTACCAGCTGAAGCTGCCCGAAGGCACCCTAATTGACAAAGACTGCCTTCGAAACAAGGTGCTGAGCGGGCTCTCTGGACACAGGGCAGGCTTAGCCGGGTCTCCGTTAGCCCCGCTCCCCAGGAACTCTCCACAGTTTTCCTGTCCCCGGGCCTCTGCAGAAGCTGTTCCCTCCAGCAGAATGCTCTCGCTGCCCCTCTTTGAGAATTTAATATTTACTTGTCTTCTGGATCTCAGCTCAGTCGTCGTTTCTGAGAAGCCAAGAGGTCCTCCAAGGACGGAGCGCTCGACCCCACCTGCGAGAACCCCCTCGTATCCCTGCCCTCTGTTTTGCTGCCCGCCTTCCCGCCTGCCCTGTCCCGCCTCCCTCCCATTCTGACCCGCTCCTCGCTCCTCAGGACCCCCCCCCCCATTCAAACATCTCCAGATGTCCAAAAGGCGAGGTCTGCAGAGCATTTGAGACCGTGTTGTAGGGGTGTCTGTGGCCGAGGGGGGGGTGCTGCTGGGTCTGATTCAGATCAAGCCGCGGGTGCTTTGGGGGTACTCAATTAATGGGTGAGTAAGAGAAGGAAGGAGGGAAGGAAGGTTCTTTCCCTGTCCCAGGTGAGTTCACAGAGCAGAGCCTGTCATCCCCAATGGCACCCACAGCGAGTGACCTCTGGCCTCTGCCTTGTAACCAACCCTTCTCTCTGTCTGGGACACTCCCTAGAAAAAGCGCCATGCAGAAATGTGCTTTATTGACAAGATCAAGTCACTGACGCGGGACACATCCCAGAGATTCGAAATCATCTGCTATATCACATGGAGCCCCTGCCCCTTCTGTGCCGAGGAACTGGTTGCGTTTGTCAAAGACAACCCCCACCTCAGCCTGCGGATCTTTGCCTCCCGCCTGTACGTCCACTGGCGCTGGAAGTATCAGCAGGGGCTGAGACACCTGCACGCATCCGGGATCCCAGTGGCTGTCATGAGCCTCCCAGGTGGGGAGAGGGCACAGCTGTCAGGGGATGGGAGGGTTTGCGGTTCCAAGAGGGAAAAGCCACTGCGGGGGGTGGGTGGGGAGGCTGGACCGAAGCGGGGTGCCCCAGCTGAGGCCCAAGATGTGATGCCGCCCGGAAGGGAAAAGGAAGGAGGAGCCCCTGGCTCTGCAGGCTGCAGGCAGGCTGCTCCCCTGTCCTGGGACCTCACTGCCTTCTCCTCCTCCGTCTCAGAGTTTGAGGACTGCTGGAGGAATTTTGTGGACCACAAGGACAGGTCGTTCCAGCCCTGGCACAACCTGGAGCAATACAGTAAAAGCATAAAACGTAGGCTCGGGAAGATCCTGACGGTGAGAAGCTGTCCCTGCTGCAGGCACCTGGCCTCCCTCTCCCTGGGACTGCCCTTCCCAGCTCACCGCCCCCTTCTCTCTGTCCTTGCTCTCTGTCCTCAGTGCCCCTCCACACCTTTCTCTTTTCTTGAGACACCCTTCCCCCCAGTAGAGGCTCCCAGGTTCCCACTTCCTTCCTTAGCTCCCTTTTCTTAGGATCTTGGGGCACCTGGGTGGCTCAGTCGGTTAAACGTCCGACTTTTGATTGGGGCTCAGGTCACGATCTCAGTTTGTGAGTTCCAGTCCCGCGTCCGGCTCTGCACTGACAGCAAGGATCCTGCTTGAGATTCTCTCTCTCTGCCCCTTCCCCCCACCCGCCCCCAATATAAAGAAACATTAAAAATTAAAAAAAAAAAAAGGATCTCATCAGCTTTCCGTTTCCTTCAAGGCCTCCCTGGCCTCTTTGACCAGGCCCCTCTGGTCCCCTCTCCCTCTCTTGCCCCCTGCACTGCTTGTTGCCAGTGACACTTTAAACTGTTCTCTTTCTCTCTCAACAGCCCCTGAATGATTTAAGGAATGACTTCAGAAATTTGAAACTTGAATGACCATCAACCCCCCACCACCACCACCACCCACCCTGTTCCTGCAGCATCTCAATGCTTCATAAACTGCTGACTCTTAGGAGCAAGTTGTGAGCTCCACGTGCACACCAGGCCCTCCTCCCCGAGTCCAGGAAACCTTTCTTTTCCCCTTCATTCTTCTGTTTTCTTGTGTAAGTGGGTATATATTTTTGTAATTGAAAAAATAAAGATGATTTTCAAGTCTGTAAAACTTGGGTTACTTTCTGAAAGGGAAATCAGGGCTTTCCTTCGTAAAAAATGAGCTTAAAGGATTTTCATTTTACAGCACCAAGAAAAAAAAATGTGTTTGGGAATTTGCTCTTGTAGTCTAGAATAGCTGGATCATTTCATCGCCCAAATATGCTCTGTTCTTTCTCAGTATCTACTATGTATCTAAACAAATAGGGTAAAACTGTTGAACGCACACAGTTGCTCATAGACTTGATTGGGGAGGGGGGAAGAAAACCACTTGGAATAGTGTTATTTGGTGTTCTTAGCTGAAGAAATAGGCACCGACTCTGGCTGATTAAAGCAGAAAAGAAAGATTTGTTAAAAAGATGTTGGGTGATTCCTTGAAACTCTAGGAAAGAGGGAGAGCTAGATTTGGAGGCTCCCAAGCCAGGAAGGAGCCCCCACACTGTGCTGCAGAGCTGGTCTAATGAAGGTGGCATTGCCAATGGCTGCGTGCTCTGCTCACCCCAGCCGTGCCTGGAAGCCGGATGCTGACACAGAACGGCCTGCCTTAGCTGCCTCCACTAGGGACAGCCCTGCCCAGGATGGAGAGAAGGAAAGAAGAAACAAGTGACAATAAATAATGAACACAGCAGAAGATGAAAAAAGTAAAATCGAGTGTGTAACACTAAATAAGAACAGAATAAATTCTTCCATGCTGCTCCCAAGAGGCACTCTTTAAAAAAAAAAAAAAAAAAAAGGAAACAGAGATTGAAAATAAAAGGAATGAACAAAGAGAGCAGGCAAATAAAAAAAAAGCAATATTGGCAATATCACACAAGGTATACATTAATGGATCGAACAGGTTAAAGGACTTAATTAACATAATGATATAAAGGAACAATGAAAGAATAAAATAATAATCAAGAGGCGGAGTTAAGATGGCAGAGAAGTAGGGGGACCGCGATTTCCCTCCTCCTTCAAACAGAGCTGTATTGAGGTCAGATCACTTGGAACACCCAGGAAATCAATCTGCAGTGGCAGAAGGATCTCCACGTTGGAAGGAGACAGCTTGGCGGGATCAAGGTGCGGTGCATGTATGTGAATTGGGGGAGATAAAACAGAGTAGGCACAGAGGGGAGGGAACCGGTTCCGTGGACAGACAAAAGGAAGAGAAAGGCAGAGAGGAACTGTGAAATTGAGGTACTGAGTTAGCAGAAGAGGAAAACCTCTCCGGACCATGGACGGGGAAAGAGAAATACAGAGAGAACTGGTTTCTATTTTGCAAACAGCCTTAGGAGCTGAAACTTGGAGGTTCCAAAGTGTGGGACTTTCTTCAAAGTGATGCCGCCGCCGTGTGCACCCACTGTGGGGGAGCCGACCTCCAGCCGGTAGCGATCTGGGGGTGCACTGGGAGACAACAGTCCCCTCCCTCGAGCACTGTGGGAAGAGGGTCTATTGCCGCCCCCCCCCCGTCCCACAAAAGCAAAAGACTCTGCAGACACCAGCCAAAGGCCTTTGTCGGCTGGGCAGAGTGGCACTACCCCAGAACTGGGTCCACACAGTGCAGGATCCTTTAAGACAGCGGGTTTTAGATCCCAGCTGAGCACCTAGGAGGCACAGGACACCTTACAGCAGGACAGATGGCCCCACCCGCTACTCTCTGAGGGCCGCTGGAATAGCATGGTTGGAGACACCCATCCTGGGGAGGGGAGATTGGGGTGTTTCCATTTTTCTCCCCATCACCAACACGATGGGTCTTCCAGGAGTAAATCAGCAGCCCCCAGTGGAGGCAGGACCCGTCTATACCAAACCCCGCCCCTCTGTGCCTGGTAACTGCTTATCTACACTGACCACACTCCAGACCAGCACAGCTACTGGTCCCCAGGCACCACCAGACAACTGTTTTTGCTTGTTTCTTTTCTGTTCTGTTCTTTTCTTTTTCTTTCTAACCTCTTCTTTTCTCCTTTTGCAATCAAGCTATAGTTTCTGATTTGTTTTTAGTCAATTCTTATTATATATATATGACACACACATACACACATGTAATTGCTTGTTTGATCAGGCATTTTTATTCTATTCTTTTTACACCTTTTCTATTTCTTCTTCTTCTTTATTTTCCTTTCTCTTTCTCTGGATTTAGTCTTATAGTTTTTTGATTCTCTGTTTGGTCTTCAGGGGGAAAGCTCTCCGTTTTTCCCCATTGAGGATGATATCATCTGTGGGCCTTTCATATATGGCTTTTATGATGTTAAGGTATGTTCTTTCTATCCCATCTTTCTTGAGGGTTTTTAACAAGAAAGGATGCTGTATTTTGTCCAATGCTGTTTCTACACCTATTGACAAGATCATATGGTTCTTATCTTTTCTTCTATTAATGTGGTATATCACGTTGATTGATTTGTGAATAGTGAACCAGCCTTGCATTCCAGGAATGAATCCCACTTGATTATTGTGAATAATTCTTTTAATGTACTGTTGAATTCAATATGCTCATATCTTTTTGAGAATTTTTGCATCCATGTTCATCAGGAATATTGGCCTGTAATTCTTTTAGTGGGGTCTTTGTCTGGTTTTGGAATCAAGGTAATGCTGGCTTCACTGAATGAGTTTGGAAGCTTTCCTTCCGTTTCTACTTTTTGTAACAGTTTGAGAAGAATAGTTATTAACTCTGCTTTAAATGTCTGATAGAATTCCTGCTAGGAAGCCATCTGGCCCAGAACTCATTTTTTGGGAGATTTTTGATAACCGATTCAACTTCTTTGCTGGTTATGAATCTGCTTAAATTTTCTATTTCTTCCCATTTGAGTTTTGGGAGTGTGTGAGTGTCCAGGAACTTGTCCATCTCTCCCAGATTGTCCAGTTTGTTGGTATATAGTTTTTCTTAATATTGTCTTACAATTGTTTGTATTTCTGTGATGTTGGTTGTGATCTCTCTTCTTTCATTCATGATTTTATCTATTTGGGCCCTCTCTCTTTTCTTTTTGAGAAGTCTGGTTAGGGGTTATCAATTTTGTTTATTCTTTCAAAAAAACACAGTACTTTCATTGATTTGTTCTACTGGGCTTTTTTGATTCTATATCATTTATTTCTGCTCTAATCTTTATTATTTCCCTTCTTCTACTGGCGTTGGGCTTTATTTGCTGCCCAAACCTAGCTCCTTTAAGAGTAAGGTTCAGTTGTGTACTTGGGACTTTTCTTGCTTCTTGAGACAGGCCTGAATTAAAATGTATTTTCCCCTTGGGACTGCCTTTGCTGCATCCCAAAGGGTTCGGACTGTCGTGTTTTCATTTTCATTTGCTTTCATGTATTTGCTAATTTCTTATTTAATTTTCTGGTCGACCCATTCATTCTTTAGTAGGATGTTCTTTAACCTCCATGTATTTGGGGGCTTTCCAAATTTTTTCTTGTGGTTGATTTCAAGTTTCATAGCGCTGTGATCCGAAAATATGCACGGTATGATCTCAATCCCTTTATGTTTGTTGAGGGCTGTTTTGTGACCCAGTATGTGATCTATTTTGGGGAATGTCCCATGTGCACTCAAGAAGAATGTGTATTCTGCTGCTTTAGGATGGAATGTTTTAAATATATCTGGTAAGTCCACCTCATCCAATGTGTCATTCAGAGGCATTGTTTCCTAATTGGTTTTCTGCCTAGATGATCTGTCCCCTACAATTATGGTATTATTATCCAAAAGTATTAATTGATTTATATATTTGGGTTCTTTCATGTTGGGGGCATAAATATTTACAATTGTTAGCTCTTCTTGGTGGATAGACCCCTTAATTATGATATAATGCCCTTGTTCATCTCTTGTTACAGTCTTTGTTTTAAAGTCTAGTTTGTCTGATATAAGTATGGCTACTCCGGCTTTCTTTTGATGTCTATTAGCATAATAGATGGTTCTCCATCCCCTCACTTTCCATCTGCAGGTATCCTGTGGTCTATTTTTTTTTATTTTTATTTATTTATTTTTATTATTAACTTGTTTTATTTTTTATTTTTTAAAATTTACATCCAAATTAGTTAGCATCTAGTGCAACAATGATTTCGGGAGTAGATTCCTTAGTGCCCCTTACCCATTTAGCCCATCCCCCCTCCCACAACCCCTCCAGTAACCCTCAGTTTGTTCTCCATATTTAGGAGTCTCTTCTGTTTTGTCCCCCTTCCTGTTTTTGTATTATTTTTGCTTCCCTTCCCTTATGTTCATCTGTTTTGTCTCTTAAAGTCCTCATAGGAGTGAAGTCATATGATTTTTGTCTTTCTCTGACTGACTAATTTCACTTAGCATAGTACCCTCCAGTTCCATCCATGTAGTTGCAAATGGCAAGATTTCATTTTGATTACCAAGTAATACTCCATTGTATATATACATACACCACATTGTCTTTATCCATTCATCCATCGATGGACATTTGGGCTCTTTCCATACTTTGGCTATTGTTGATAGTGCTGCTATAAACATGGGGGTGCATGTGTCCCTTCGAAACAGCACACCTATATCCCTTGGATAAATGCTTAGTATTGAAATTTCTGGGTCATAGGGTAGTTCTATTTTTAGTTTTTTGAGGAACCTCCATACTGTTTCCCAGAGGGGCTGCACCAGTTTGCATTCCCACCAACAATGCAAAAGGGATCCTCTTTCTCCACATCCTCACCAACATCTTTTGTTGCCTGAGTTGTTAATGTTAGCCATTCTGAGAGGTGTAAGGTGATATCATTGTGGTTTTGATTTGTATTTCCCCGATGATGGGTGATGTGGAGCATTTTTTCATGTGTCGGTTGGCCATCAGGATGTCTTCTTTGGAGAAGTGTCTATTCATGTGTTTTGCCCATTTCTTCAATGGATTATTTGTTTTTTGGGTGTTGGGTTTGATAAGTTCTTTATAGATTTTGGATACTAATTCTTTATCTGATATGTCATTTGCAAATATTTTCTCCCATTCCATCGGTTGCCTTTTAGTTTTGCTGATTGTTTCCTTCACTGTGCAGAAGCTTTTTATTTTGATGAGGTACCAGTAGTTCATTTTTGCTTTTGTTTCCGTTGCCTCCGGAGATGTGTTGAGTAAGAAGTGGCTGCGGCTAAGATCAAAGAGGTTTTTTCCTGTGCAGGTATCCGGTGGTTTTAAAATGAGTCTCTTACAGGCAGCATATAGATGAATCCTGTTTGTTTTTTTTTTTAATCCATTCTGATGCCCTATGTCTTTTGACTGGGGCTTTTAGTCCATTTACATTCAGAGTGATTACTGAAAGATATGAATTTAGCGCCATTGTGTTATCTGTAGACTTCGTGTTTGTTGTGATGTCTCTGGTCCTTTGTAGTCTTTGCTGCTTTCCACTTACAGAGTCCCCCTTAGGATCTCCTGCAGGTTTGGTTTTGTGGTCATAAACTCCTTTAGTTTCTGTCCTGTGCCTCCTAAGTGTTTGCATCATGACTGGCCTGTATCTATCATGTAACCCTATTGCCCTTTGCCACATGTTAGCCTCTCTTGAAGCTAGGAGTGCCTTGTGTCCCACTTATGACCAATCAAACATAAGAAAATGTCTACTAGGAGAGCTTTTTGGTTTTGTTTTTGCTTTAGAAAGACATTTCAGGCAAGTAGGGTTTCACTGCACTGTCCCTCCCTTGTTTTTCCTATGAGTGGGAGAGAACACGTGATGACTGGAACTGTGGCAATTATTTTGCAACCATAAGATGATAATGCCCATGAGGAAACAGAGCCAACATATTGAGGATGGTGAAAAAGCTAGAAAAAATATGAGTTTTTGATAACATTGTTAAGCCACTGGAAGTAGAAACATCTACCTCCAATCTCCCTTTAAGTAAGATAATAAATGTCTGCATTATTCAAGTGATTGTGAGTCAGATATTTTGTTACTTGTAGCTGAATGTGCCCTAACTGATGTAACTTCAAACCCAAATTTAGAGAACACAGCAAAAGTTATACTCAGAGGGGCACCTGGCTGGCTCAGTCCATAGGTAGAGCATGAGTTTTGATCTTAGGGTCATGAGTTTGAGACCCACATTGGGGGATAGGGTTTACCTAAAAAAAAAAAAAAATGATTTAGGGGCTTGGCTTAGGGGCTGTTTATAAAACATGGCTTAAAAAAAAAGTTAGGGGCACCTGTAGGCTCAGTTGGTTGAGCATCCGACTTTGGCTCAGGTCATGATCTTGCAGCTTGTGGGTTCAAGCCCTGCATTGGGCTCTGTGCTGGCAGCTCAGAGCCTGGAGCCTCCTTCAGATTCTGCGTGCTCTCTCTGCCCCTTCCTTGCTCATGCTCTGTCTCTCTCGCCCTCTCAAAAATAAACATTAAAAAAATTTTTTTAATTAAGAAAAAATTTTCAAAAAGAAATTAGAAAAATGAAAGGAACCAAAAATTGGAAATTAATAAAGATCAAAGTTGAAATTAATTAGAAAATTTTAGATGGTAAGAAAAACAAATAAATTAAAAAATCTATTCCTTGAAAAGATTAGTGAAGTAAATAAATCCAGCAAGAACCTGATGGAAGAAAAAAGACAGCAAAATATACAAAAATAAAGTATGAGAAAGAAAATATAACCTTGATACAGAAAAGACTAGAAGAATTACAAAAGAATATTTCATGTTAATTGATAGAAATGAATTTGAAAACCTTGAGGAAATGAATAATTTCCTGGCAAAACATAAATTAATAAAACTGACCCAAGAAGAAATCGAAGACTTGGATAAACCTATTCTCATGGAGGAAATTGGAAACATAATTAAAGGTCTACCACTAAGAAAGAAAGAAAGAAAGAAAGAAAGAAAGAAAGAAGAATGAAGAAAGAAAAAACAAAAAAAAACCCACCAGGACCAATTGTATTCACAAATCGTTTTTTAATTTTTTTAATGTTGTTATTTATTTTTGAGACAGAGAGAGACAGAGCGTGAACAGGGGAGGGGTAGAGAGAGAGGGAGACACAGAATCAGAAGCAAGCTCCAGACTCTGAGCTGTCAGCACAGACCCTGACGCGGGGCTTGAACTCATGAAGTGTGAGATCATGACCTGAGCTGAAGTCAGACGCTCAACTGACTGAGCCACCCAGGCGCCCCAGAAATCTTTGTATCATACATCTAAAGAATATATAATTTCAGTGTTACTAAGAGATTAAAAGTTATAGAAAAATATGGAAAATTTCTCCCAACTCCTGTTGTAAAGAAATAGCCTTAATACATAAACTGATAAAGATAGCACCCAAAACAGAAAACATTAAGTTCTATAAGTCAATATCACTTATGAATATAGATGCAAAAATTATAAATAAAATATTTACAAATAGAATCAACAACGTATGAGGAGAACAATATATTATGACCAAGTAAGATTTACTCCAAAAATGCAAGTATAGTTACACACAGGAAATAGATCAACGTGATCCATTATATGACTGATTAAAGAAGAAAAACCATGTGGTGTCACGTCAATAAATGCTGAACAGAATTTCATAAGATGTGGCCAGCGTTAAAAGATTAAGCAAAAAGAAAAATAAAAAATGCTGAAGTGTAGGAAAAGATTTTCATGGAAAATGCAGCAATGAATATTATAAATGGTAAAACATTAAAATCATTTCAATTAAATTGGGAATATGACAGGGAGGGCACCTATCACCATTTATTCCACGTTTTCTTGGAGTTCTAATGCATGAAATACGACAAAGAAACTCCATAATTAGTGTAAACACTGGAAAAAAGATATTAACTGTCTTCTGTTGTTGACAATTTGACACCCTCCAAACCCAAGAGACTCCAGTTTGTGGGGAAAAAAGAAAGAGTAAATAAGACAGCTGAACACAACATAAATATATAAAACCTTTTCTCTATATCAACAACAATCATCTAAAAATGGAAAAGGGGAAAGTATTATACTTAGAATAGCAATAAAAAGTATTAAATCCAATTCATACAAAAATCGATTGTACATCTATCCACTAACGAACAATCTGAGAAGGAAATTAAGAAAACAATCCCGTTTAAGGAAAAAGACTAAAATACTTAAGAGTACGTTTCATCTTTTTATCATACATCTAAAGAATATATAATTTCAGTGTTACTAAGAGATTATAAGCAGGCATAAGGCCTGGACATGGCCAGTTTTAAAACACTGCTGAAAGACATTTAAAAAGACACAAATACATTCAAAGATGCCTCATGTTCATGGATTAGAAAACTTAATATGTTAAAATGTCAAAACTACCCAAGGCGACTGACAAATTCAGTGCAGTAACTATCAAAATCTTAAGCTCATTTTTTGCTGGAACAGGAAAAAGTATCCTAAAATTCCAGTGAAATCTTAAGAGACCCCAAATTGCCAAGCAAACTTAGAAAATGCAGAAATTCTAAGAAAGACGCCAAGTTTCAAAAATAAAGTCTCGATGACAAAGGGAAACGTAACAGTCCCTGATGATGCCACAAATAAATATCACAAATTCATTGTTAAAAAAACCAAGCCTAACAATCGAAGATTTCAGTCTAAATTTCCTTCGTGTGTGCATTCAGTAAAGAATCAGTCTAGATTCCTCAGTCCTGAAATCTCAATCAGCCTAAAATAATGTTTGACCTGTTATTTAAGACACCAAAGGGTTGGGCATGTGGGTGGCTCGGTTGGCTAAGCGTCCGACTTTGGCTCAGGTCATGATCTCACGGTTCATGAGTTTGAGCCCCGTGTCGGGCTCTGTGTTGACAGCTCCGAGCCCGCGGCCAGCTTCCAGTTCTGTGTCTCTGCCTCTCTCTGCCCCTCCCCTGCTTGTTCTGTGTCTCTCAAAAATAAATAAACATCAAAATCTTTTTCAAATGTCTAAAGGGTCTAAAAAAATCAATCACACTAGATTTATAATTGCCATTTAAGTTTTAAGGACGTGTAATTAATCACATTAATAATAATGTTTAAATGTTCAAGGAAAATTGATTTCCAGAGTTCTATTACTTTCATAAATTGTCCAATACACTAAGTACCAATACAATTGAGTGCTCCCCTCCGGGCACAAAAACCTACTGGATATTAAAGAACTGTCAAAAATGTACTCGTGAAATCAAGACTGCCTGAAAGTAACTGAAAGCCCCCAACTAGAGGCTGAAACCAGCCGGGAGCAGGGGCCTCTGAGGATGGTCTGTTCACCTCAAAGCTCCAAGGTCTCCTTTCTGTCTTCTACCGTGTGAATGCACCCCCTAGGTTTGTGCAGTATGGGACAGTATATGCAGTATGGGACGCCCTGGGTGGAGGTTTATCTCAAACAGAAAAGTCCAGATATAAGCTGCAGAGGTAGGACGATCTGTCAGCCCGGCTGGGGAAGCGGAGGAGAAAGGGGCAAAGGACCAAGCTGGCTGTCTCTTAGGAAGGGTCCCAGAAGCTGCCATTTGGCCTTTATTGTTACATCCCATTGACCAAGACTTAGTCATTCGGCTACATCCGGCAGCAAGGGAGTCTGGGAAATGTAGCCTTTATTATGTATGGAGGGCCATGTAACTTGCAAAAACTCAGGGGTTATACAGTGACAAAAAGGAGAATAAATAGAGTGGAACAATTAGTAGTCTGTGCCACATACATGAGAAAGTATCTAATAAATGTGAAATGTGTATGTGTTGAGTTGGATCATATTCCCTCCAAAATGCATATCCTTTCCAGAACCTCCGAATGGGACCTTATTTGGAAACGGGTCTTTGCAGACATAATCATTTAAGATAAGGTCACAATGAAGCAGCATGGGCCTTTAATATGACCGGTGTCCTTATAAGAATTGGAGAGGGGCCTCCTGGGTGGCTTGCTTGGTTAAGCGCCCAACTTCAGCTCCGGTCATGATCTCATGGTTCAGTTCATGAGTTCAAGCTCCCCCATGAGTTCAAGCTCCCCATGAGTTCAAGCTCCCCATGAGTTCAAGCTCCCCATGAGTTCAAGCTCCTCGCTGAGAGCAGAGAGCTCATTTTGGATCCTCTGTCCACCCCCCCCCCCGTCCCTCCCCCACTCGTGCTTTTTCTCTCTCTCTCTCTCAAAAATAAATAAACATAGAAGAAGAAGGAGGAGGAGGAGGAGGAGAAGAATTGGAGAGACTCAGGGGCACCTGGGTGGCTCAGTCCTTAAGTTTCTGACTTCGGCTCAGGTCATCATCTCACCACTTGTGAGTTCAAGTCCCATGTCAGGTGAGCTCGAGCTCCACTTCCGGGTGAGCCCCGGTTCTCTCTCTCTCTTTCTCCCTCCCTCTTTCTCTCTCTCTCCCCTCCCCTCTCTGCCCCTCACTCATTTGCACCCTCTATCTCTAAAAAACAAAACAAAAACAAAACAAGAGAAGAGACGCAGACAGACTTTCAGGGAGAAGGCCATCAGAAGGGCAAAGTCCCCATGTATAGAAGATGCGAGAAAGATCCTCCCCTAGAGCCTTCAGAGAAAGCACAGCCTGCCTTGATGACAGAATTCCAGCCTCCAGACCGTGAGAGAATTGATTTCCGCTGCTTAAAGCCGCCCAGTTTGTGATCATTTGTCACGGCGACCTGGAAATGAGTGCAATGTATATATGAATAGGGGTCCTATGAACTAACAATCTCCAACTTAAAAATATTCATGTGTGGTTAGTGGGGGGATACTATTCACAACTGTCACGAAAACTGTGACAGGCAGAGGAAAAGCCCTGAGACGAAATAGGTACACTTTATGAACATAATTTAAAAACTTGAATAAAGGGCATAAAAATAGAAGCTACGCGAAGGGAGGCAAAATGCAATGTCCTTACAGAAAATATTTTACTTTTTTTTTTCTTTTTCTTCTCTAAAGTCACAGGAATCTTAACCAAAGTTTCCCTTTGAATTTTTTTTCCCCCATAATTGGCCATATCAGTTTTCATCTCAGTATGAGAAGAGAAAATCTTCAAGAATAGCCAAGAGAATTCTGGAAAAGAATAACAATGTGGGGGGGAGGGGGGGAAGGAGAGGAATTGCCCTGCAAAGTATTTTTAAAACCTTAAAAATATTGAAGATTAAACATACCCTAAAGCTAGAGTAGCTAAACGAGTTACAAGGGCTCCCACCAGCCAAATCTGAGAAATTTTGAGCATTCAGGTAAATAACGGTACAGCGAACGACAGCCCGTTGAATGAAATAGGAAGCCATGAATCCATACTCATAAATACATAACTACTTTGCAAATGTGGGGAGGGATCTTAACCGAATGATCCAAGCGGATGCCAGGAGCGGTGGGACAAACGGACACCGGGTGCTCTGTGCCAGGGTACCCTGAGAAGAACACAGCATCACTTTGGTCATGTCCCTGTGGAAGATGCATGAGGACCGGAACCTAATCATGAGGACGCATCCGATGAGCCCCAGTCCGGGGCCGCAGACTCTACAGAGCGCTCACCTGTTACCATCGGTCGGTCGTATAGCACCCCTAGCGGTGGGGGAGCTGGGGAGGGAGGTTGGGTAAGTCGTGGCTTCCACTCCTCGCAATTGAATGAAGCTTCTGTCAGCAGCAAGATGAGTAGGGTGTTGGTGGGCAGGTGCGATGGGCTGGAATGTGTCCCCTGCAAAATTCCTGTGCTCAAGTCTGAACCGCCCGGACCTCAGGACGTGACTGCATTTGGAGACAGAGCCTTTAAAGAGATTAGGTTAGGGGCACCTGGGTGGCCCAGTCGGTTACGCTTCTGCCTCTTGATCTGGGCTCAGGTCGTGATCTCACGGTTCGTGAGATTGAACCCACGTCAGGCTCCACGTTGACAGCGAGGTGTCTGTTTGGGACTCTTCCTCTCTCTCTCTCTCTCTCAAAATAAATAAATAAACTTTAAAAAAATAAAATAAAGAGATTCAGTGATGTCATATGGGTGAACCCTAATCCAGTATGACTGGTGTCCTTATAAGAGGAGGAGATTAGGGCACAGACACGCACAGAAGGAAGGAGAGGGCAGGAGAGATCAGACTTCCAGGAAAGCGCTTCAGAGCTCAGGGCTGTTAGGATCACACCAGGCTCAGACACCGTCCTATGCCACCTAAGCAGGGGGCCCAGGAGAAGACGGAAGGCCCTGTCGTGCGGTGTGGGGAGGGGGCGGGGAGGTGGGGCTTGCAGCCCCCAGTCCGGGGACCTGGCTGTCTCTTCCCCTTTCCAAAGTTGGGAGCCTTTGCAAAGCCAGGGCGGCCTCCCTCTCCTTTCCCCCACCATCAGCCCGCCTCTCCTTGACCGTAGCTGGCCCTCCCCGAAGCCTCCCCTGGGCCGGACCCTCCCTTCCTCCAGACCAGGGTCCAGCCTCTGCCCCTTTCTACCCCCAGCTCCACTGCCCCCCCCTTTCCTCCCACTGGCCTTAAATCCTCCCTCTCTTGCCTCGCTTTTCTCTCCCACCTCTTTCTTCCTCCTCCCTCCCTTCAAACTTCTTCCTCAGCCTTCAGCGAAGCAGGTGGCGGTGGCGGGGACTTGACAGATGGCAGGGAGCTCTCTCAAGGCCACACCCGGGAGAAGCCGGCAAGGGCCTTCTAGGAGGGCGGAGGGCATCAGACCCAGAGCCCCGCCAGCCTCCGTCCCAGAGTCACAAGGGGAAAAGCGGCGGCTCTCAAGTGTGGCCCGGGGATCCTCTCAGGGATCTGCAAGGTCCAGAGGTTTTCCTAATATTGCTTGAGATCAAGTCTGGCTGAGGCAGCCCGTGGGCGCTTTTTACACTGTGGCCTCTGCTTTGGGATAGGTTGGAGCTTTTTCACCTTAAAAGTTTTAAACCTGAGGCGCCTGGGTGGCTCAGTCGGTTAAGCGTCTGACTCTTGATTTCGGCTCAGGTCATGATCTCACCTGAGTTTGTGAGTTCAAGCCCCGCATCGGGCTCTGTGCCGACAGCAAGGAGCCTGCTTGGGATTCGCGCTCTCTCTCTCTCTCTCTCTCTCTCTCTCTCCCAATAAATACGTAATCATTTTTTTTAAAGTTTTAAAACTAAGAGACTCCTTCAAACATGTTTATCTCCCCAAGCTTCAGCACGGCATGTGGACTGCTTTTGGGACCTCTCTACACACAGACACCTTCAACTCAGAATGAAAAACGTGCCTCTCTCTTCTACTGCACACGTTTCTGGGCTCAACTCGGTCCTCTCGCCCGCATTTCTGATTTTACCTCCGGCTGGGTGGACGCCCCCCACCTTCACCCCCGGCCTGGGGGGCTCCTCTGACCCTGGGTGGGAACTCCCTTGCCCTCTGCACAGCTCGGAAGTACAAAGGAGTCGACGCCCCTTGACATTGAGGGATAGAGGCCTGTGAGTGAGCAGGCCTGTGTGGGTCCTTCCGTAGGAGAACACTGGAGGGAGAATCTGGAGGCTTCTCAGAAAGTTCAGGCAGAACCAAGCCCCCGTTTCCTACAGCATCAACCTCAATGACCCCCCGTCCTCACTCTTGCTTCCTAGGACCACCTCCCAAATACGGTGCCTGCACGCTAGCCTCGTCTCAGACTCCATTCTCACGGACGCGGTAGTGGTTCCCTGGGGCCTCCGTAACAAAGGGAGACCAGGCGGCTCAAACACCAGAAATTTATTTGCTCAACGTTCTGGAGGCTGAAGTCTGAGGCCAAGGTGTTTGGCAAGGTTGGTTCCCTGAGGCTGTGAGGGAAGGGTCTGTGCCAGGTCTCTGTCATTGGCTTGTAGACGGCCTTCCCCTCAGCGTGTCCTTCACATCGTCTTCCCTCTATCTCTGTCTCTGGGCCCCACATTTCCCCTTTGCCTAAGGGCATCAGTCACATCAGAGTAGGGCCCATCCTGTGGCCTCATTTTCACTTAACTATCTCTGTAAAGAACCTGTCTCCAAATTAAGTCGTATCCTGAAGTACCTGAGGTTAGGGCTCTAATACATGAATTTAGGGAGGCAGGGGGAGGCGGGGACACAAGTGAACCCGTAACAGGTGAGGGTGCTGGGATAGCGAGGGCTCTAGTCTTTGAATGGTGGCGTTGGAGAAAGAAAATGGCGGCCTCAGACCAGCCACCATCAACTCTGGTTATGCTGTGAAAGCTCTTGTAAGTTTTTTGTTTGGGAAAATAGTTATTTTTCATTTATACATATATATATATATATGTCATATAAAAATATGATATATATATAGACATATATATAGACATATGTATATAGCATATATATATAGACGGTCTATATGTCTATATTATATATGTCTATATATATGTGTCTATATATGTGTCTATATATATGTCTATATATTTTTTTTTTCATGTTTTATGACATATATTCATATTTATGACAGCGTTTAAAGAGCCCCTGATCTCCCAAAGCCCTGGGGTACGTCTTGCTGACCGTCAGGCCCGATATTTAGCTACAGGAGGTGCAGACAAGGCTGGGCACATTGCCTTGGCAGGCCTCTTATTGGGGACCCTGACAGGGAAGGAACAGAACCCTAAGCCCCGGGATGGAAACATTTGGGATAAGGTGTCTGAGAAACTTGACCGCCAGAGTCTCCTGACCCCTCAGGCTGGCATTGGAAGCCCATCACCCTGACTGGGGAAGGGCAGACCCCTCGCTTGGTGACCGCGTGAAGGCCTCACCTGAGACAGATACCCCTCCAGATTACACTCTTCCTTCTCAAGGTTCCCCTCTGCCTCCTTTCCTTATCCCGGTGTGGACCAAGCAGGGAAACACGCTCCCTCCCCAGGAGGAAATTGTCAACTCGCTCCCAGGAGCCGGGGCAGCCGCGGACACAGCGGAGCAGGAATGCGCAGCCCGCAACGCGGGGCTGGACTGGAGGGTTTGAGACTTAGTGGCGCGAATAAACCGTACAGGAGATGTCGGCGTGAGAGCGTCCCCAGGCCGCAGGATCTCCCCAGCCGACAAGGACACCTGGTGACAGCGCTGGGGCACGGCCAAGGTGGCCCCGCGAAGCCTGGCCCTGACGGCCTACTGTGGGATGGAGATGCTGTCGGGAGGGACCTGAATCCCCATCTTGGTGTTTAACTGCTGCCAGCTTTTAAGCCTACATCTGGGCAAAAGATTCAAACCCGGCCAGTACCGGGGAGCTTGGCCCCGGCCCGCCCTCCCAACAGCGAGAAAACCCGGGCCACTCTCCTCTCAGGTCATTCTGGGCCCGCCTGAGAGACACCCCGCCCCCACTCTCCCCAGAGATCTCAATTATGCATGTAATCGGTAGTTCCACACCCTTCTGGTGTGTGTGTGTGTGTGTGTGTGTGTGTGTGTGGCATGAATCTCAACATCTGAACCAAATTTGGGAGGGGGGGCGGGTGGGGCTCATTTGCCTCTACAGGTGACCGCAACAGGTGCTAAAACCCGCCTGGGCATAGTTGCCAGGGAGGGGTCGGAAGGCTTGGGTTGGTGGAAATTTGGGGATGGATTTCTGACATCTGACCCTGCTCTCCCCTGAAGGGGGCACATGGTGACGGCCCGTCACCACAACGCGATGATTGGAGAAAAACACCACGCAGAGCTATGCCAGAAATAACAGAGCCTTGAGAAAATGTGTATTGGAAGGTCTCTCTGGAGAGGCGGCCGATGTACGTCGCGAAGCCGAGCAGCTGGGAGACCCGCTCAAGGTGGACCCGCCGCTTGCCTCTTTGGTCTGTACTTCTCCGCTTCCTCAGAGACCACGACCACCTGCCACGGATCCGATTGGGGTCTCTGTGCTCGCTCGACCCTAGATGACTCCCGCCACGCGCTTAAGCGAGTTCTGTCCTTCTCCGGAGAAGGCTCTTTGAACGCTGTAGTGAATCTTGAAGTCTTTTTGTTGATGGTTCGCACTTTCCCGATAAATATGGGAATGAGGAGCCGTGCGGGGCGACTGTCCTTCCAACTGTCGACCCCTGCTCCCTTTCTCTTGCCCCTGACTTGTTCGTGCCCCGTTCTTCTCTCGTGCGCCGCTGGATTTGTGCCCATTGGAGAGCACTCGCCAGAGAGGATCTCACAAGGAGGACAGGGTGAGCCATCTATCCATCTGACAGGGGACGACAGCCAGCCTCTGCCCTTGACAGCCAGTGCCTGCACAGTAAACCCACCAGTGGAATGACCATAGTGGGTGTGACACGGAGGGTGTGCGTGGCCTGGCCGCCCGGGCTTCCTTTCACAAAGTTGTCCCGAGGCTAGTTCCCATCACTGATGAATGGCCAACCTGTCAGAGGCAGGTGCTGAGGGTTCGCCCTCGATATGGCATCATCCTTCAAGGAGATCGGCCAGACCCTTCGTGGCAAGGGTCGATGACCCTTCGATTACACTGGCTTCCTTCCCTGCTGGAGAAGTCGGCAGTTCGCGCTTACCAGATCGGACACCAACATGCGATGAGGGTTTGTCTTCTCTGCCCACACCACCCATCCATCCCATCACCGCCACCATCGCCCCGCAGAGCTGGGCCATTGCCCGCCAGGACCTAGTGTAGACACCAACAGTGCTGTGTCCAGGGAGAGCCGAGGGGCAGACGCTACACTGGTCCTCCCCACCGCGGCAGTGTAGACCCTGGTCAATCAGAGGTCGACCTGGTTTCCGGCACAGGGTAAGGAATTCCTCGGAAGCTACAAGTACCAACCGGTCACTTTGGCGAAAAGCGTGGTTACTTAACTGATGTGGCGAACTGACCTCGCTTACCCGAGATGCCAGGGTCACTGCCACATGCTGCGGGTAGAGAGGTCACTGAGGCATCTCTCGGTGCCCGGTGGCGACTTTAAACGGGCACTTGCGGCAAACTCAGCTGATCTGACAAAGACGAGTCGACAAGGACTCAGACTCTTCGTGGACAAGAGGCTGGGTCACCCCACCGGGCAGACAGCCTGGACCAATGGGAACTCGGGCTGAGTGAGGGAGATGGTGAGGGTCAGACACAGGCTTGGGGTTGGCTATGGCACCGAGGACTCTCGCTGCTAAGTCTTTGTTTAGAGAGTGTAACTGGCCACCGCCTGGAAGACTCCACGAGAGTGAATTTGCGTGGCGAACGCACAGAGGAGCGGGGTGAGGCGTGGGCCGTGTCAGACGCCTTTAGTGGCCCCCCGGGCACACTTGGCCTCGGCTCTGGGTCAGCTGTGGAAGGGGACGGTTCCGCGTGTAGACTGGCAGCGCGTCTGCACTTTCTGCCCCAGGCTCTTCCAATAAGACAGATGGGGTAATGGACGGTGGCCGCCAACATGTGCAAATCTTGGAAGTTGGGGGCTGGGTTCGCAAACCCTGGGGCAACCCTTGACCAGCGCTCAGGGAATAATGCTCCTGGCCCTCATCCTTCGGGAATGGGCGACTCTGGGCGACACGTGTGTCCTTCTGGGGTGACCTCAGGTGGAATGACACGGTAGTGCCATAATGGTGACCTCAATAGCCCACCTCATTGCGGCTTCTCCTCCTTCCCTGACCCATTCTACCCCCCTCACCCCTACTCCTTGGATCACTTCCCAAATAAAGCCCCTGTCTTGGGCTCTGCTTCTGGGGGTGACCAAGGCACCTCCAAACCTGCTTCTCCTCCTCTAGCCTCCACCCACACGAAGAACCACCATCTACCCAGTTGTCCAAACCAGAAACCGGGGCATCATCGTGACGCCTCCCTCGCCCTCACGCCAAATCGTTTCCCAAGTCTTGGTAATTCTACCACCTAAGTCTATCGCCAGCCGATCCGTTCTCCCTCTTTCCCTGACACATCCGTGGCTGTGGGCACCACCACTCCCCACCTGGGCGGCCACTGGGAGGGTTGGGACACAAGTTGACTCTTACCTGTTCTCTGTTACCAGTCCTGCACGCTCCTGTTCGGTCTCTACCCTGAGCCCAGCATGAGCCTAAATGCAGAGGAGGGTAGCGGACTCTCCCAGCCCCCACTCATGTTTGCTCTGACCGCCACTTTCTGGGCCCAGACAGTGTGCCGAGCTTAGGTGAACGGTAGGTGAGCATCAGCCTGCAGGGTTCCAGAACCTGCAACTGCAGACTCGGGATATGGACCACCCCTGGGTTCTAGAAAAGAACACTCTTGGCAGGAAGCAGAGAAAAGGTGAAGGGATCCCGGCCTCTGATGACACCCTGGAGGGACTCTAATGGTGGGCGCCTGCCCATCTATGCTCCAGCCTCCAGTCCCCAACCACTTTCCCACCCCCACCCAAAGTAATCCTGCTGTACATCTGGAGGGCTCAGAAAATGTCCAAGATCACGGTCAGCAAATGGCAGACCTGGGACCTAAATCCCTGGGGGCTGGAGCTCCTTCCACGGCCCAGCTGTGACTCCGCTGAAAACGAAGGCTTGAATGCAAGAGCTTTTTTTTTTTTTTTCAAAATCATCTTTAATGTATTTTTAATAATTTTTTTGCCTCATTTACCAGATAAATCATCTAAATAAATAGATGCTATACAGTCTCTTACCAATATCAGTACAAAAATAAACCGCGCTCTGCGTCCGCTCTAGCCCTCCCAGCACACACTCACTCGGAAAAGGCATGTGCTTGGAATCAACTCACACCCCCAACCCTCCCAAATACATTCACGTTGTCTGAACAAAGCTCGACGCTCATTCCGCGCAAAGGCAGCGTTCCTGTGCTGAGACGTGGAGGCCGGGCTGGCCACTTACAAAGCAAAGCTAAGCCACCTGACACGGGCATAGCGGCCCCCGCAGGAGGGAAGTCAGCAAGGGGATCATCACCCCGGAGGGATGACAGGGCTCGGCTGGGCATCACAAGTGGCCGTGTGGGGGTGGAGGAATCCTCTCCTCGCCCCATCCCACAGCAAGAGGAAAGTACCGACCGGGCTCTCTACATTCAAAATGGGTGGGGGCTGGAGGTGGGGAAGACAGGGGGTCCAACTCTTTCTAAGAACCCCCACCCCTGCAAGTACTGGCCTTCTGGGGAGGGGTGGGGTGGGAGCTCAGTGTCCCAGGCCCCACTGGGACGCTCAGGGCTGGGAAGAGGCCTGCCAGGCCGCACCCAGCCCCTCATAGAGGTCTCCATCCCAGGGAGCCGCGGGGAGCCCCGGCTCCCAGGGTTCTGCCCTCTCTGAGACGCGGGATGCTGAGGAAGGGGCAAGAAGCATTTTGCTGCAGCAGACAGAACATCAGCCGTCTCACTCCACAAAGAGCCCCCCAAATCTCCAGGCCTGCTAATTGCACAAACAGTTCTTTCAAAGTGCCCATGAGGCAGGAAGAGGTCCCATGTCCCCTGGGGGAGGGGGGGGTTCCTTCTATTGCAAGCCGCCAGCCGGGTCCCAAAGCCACGGGCGACGGCATTCAATCAGACAGACCCCCACCCCCAGCCACCCTCCCCACCACCCTCACATCTGTCGGGAGCCCCTGTCCTGGGAGACACCCCCCCAATTCCAAACTGCCCTTCCCCGACCCAGGGTCTCCCAGCTGGTCAGGGTGGAGGTGTCCAGCTGCCCCTCCTTCCCTGGTCCACCCCCACATACTCCTCTAGAGTCAACTTCCCAGGCTGGGAGGAACCACCAGAGGGGACCACCCCCCAATGGAAGCACTGAATTGACCCTGGACAACGAAGGATTAAGGAGGGAGGGGAGAGAGAGACTCAGGGATTTAGGAATCTTGCCAGCAGGGCACCCCAAACAAAAATGGGGTACAGGCTGTCTTTGGTTTGGGAACTTGGGGAGAAGGGGTCTGGGGGAAGAACCGCCCTATCCTTGCCTCAGCAGGGTTCTGCTGACTTCCTCAGGACAAAGCAGAGTGGGGAGAGAGCCCTGGGAGAGGGCGGGCAGGCCCCCCCCAAGCGCCCCCACTCTGATGATGGGGGAAAGGGAGAGGGAGCCAGCCTTTTACTTTTGCTCCCCTGGCTCACCGCCCCCCCCACCCCCCACCCCCCCCCCCCCCCCCCCCCCCCCCGGCCCCTGCCATCTGGCTTTTTCTCCCTTACAGGGCTGGGGCAGGGGAGAGGGGGAGAGGACGCTCCTCATCGCCTGGGAAGCCACTTGCCCTCAGGGCACATTTGCGCAAACCAGGAACCGAGGGCCCCTCCTCCTGGCAGCCACAGCCCCTTGCCGGGTGGGCCCGGGGCTTACACACAGCCTGACCCACCGTCCACCGCAGCCAGACGGCAGAGAGACTCGGCAGAGGTCCCCCCAAAAGGAAAACTAGGTCGCTCCCGGCTGTGGCATTTCGGACGAATGGGAAGGGGACACGGAATGGGAGGAGGGAGAGTTTCGGGAGTTGAAGGCTGCCCTGAGAAGGTGACGGACGCTCCCTCCCTCTCTGGGAGGGCAGAAAAAGAGAGGAGTGGGTAGGGTTGAAAAGTCACCTGAGTCAGAGAAAACAAGAGCCCCTTGGGGAAGAAGGACAGGGCCCAAGTGCCTCAGAGCCAGTGCTGACCCACGGCGCACCTGCACAAACACGTGCACACCTGTGGCCGGTCAGGTGAAGCCACAAAACCCCACTGCGTGCTGGGAGCATCGGAGGCCATCCTGCCCTCTGCTGACAGCTGTGAGCAAACGGAGTTGGGACAGAGCCCGTCACACACGATGTGCTGTACAAGGGTGGTTAAGGGTGGGGTGCCCCCGACAAGTTCTCAGGTGCTGCGAATCGCCCCGCATTCCCCAGGTCAGGGTTTCTGAACAGGAGATTTGCAAGGCCCACGGCCCACGCCTGCAGGCAGCGCGCGTGGTCGCGAGGGCACAGGGCCGGGTGCGCCCACCTCACGGCTCAGGCGATGCGGGTGGGGGAGCTCCCCGGAGAAGGGGCTCGGCAGGCAGCCACCCCCAGGGGAAGGCCTCTCTGAAGGGTCTGGAACGCACCCCAGCGACCTCAAAGCCTTCCTCCTGCCCCCTCATTTTGACCCAGTCCTTTTTGGCCAAAGCCAGCCTCCGTATCCCGCCACAAAGCTGGGGTGGAAAGTGACACACAGCGACCCACCCCCACCCGCCGCCCCCAAAACGGAAAAGGGAAACCAACCGAAAAGGCGGGAGGGGGTGGCTCAGGGGGAGGGTCTGGGCCTTCCCGTTCTCCTTTGGTTCCTGGGACCAGCTGCTGCGTCTCTAGAGAACACTGGTGGTGGAGGCATCCAGGGGTGGGGGGCCCAGAGATGGCACCCTGACCGACAGAGCGATGCCGGGCCTCCCCAGCCCCCCAGACAGACCACCGAGCCTTTCTGTAAACATCACACGCAGAGAAAGGGGCGAGGTGGCGGGAAAGTGTCAGGATCTTCCCCCCCTTCTCCTGTTCCATATATTTTTAAATAAAATAATTACCCCGCCCCCAACCCCTCCCCATCTCTGGAAGTCCCCACCCCAAGCCCAAAAGCAAACAGTTTACGAAGAGTAAAAACGGTGACTCAGAACTTCCCGCCGCGGTCCCGGAAGAAACCTTCAGCCGCCTGGGCCTCGCGGAAGGTGACGGTGACGGAATTGGCGGTGATATCGGTCACTGTCACTTCGCTCGGGGGGAGCACAGGAGTCCAAGGAGGGGGCCCCTCGGCCAGGTCTGCATCTGCGGCAGCCACAGGAGAGAAAGGCAGAGAGATGGGGGACAGCGTTGACGACAGCGTAGGAAAGGTGGGAGCGGGAGGCGGCATGCAGACCCCCGCCAGCCCAGCACCGGGTCCCCCTCCACGTCCGCGGCCAGGTCGGGGCCTAGCTCAAGGCTGGACACACGGGACGATGCCACTACATTTATCTTCCCTGCCTGGACCAGTTCACCCACAGTGGGACCACGGGAGGAGGGGGACCAGGCTGAGCCGGGCCCTCTCTGGGCCTTAGGGCAGCTGAACCTGATGACTCGCGGGGACTTTCCAGCTCTGAGGGGCTCTGGGACTGGGCCTCGGGGCCTGGCCACCTTACCCTCCTCCTCGGGGGGCTGCTCAGCAGGCTCCCACTCGCTGGCCGCCTGCAGGACGTCCGGGGCTGCTGGCTCCTGCAGGAAGAGCTCCCGTGGATGGCTGTGACTCTCCAGGTCGGGCCCGCGGGGCGGGAACTTCTTGCGTGAGAGCCGCAGGTACTTGTGGGCCTTGCGCGGCTTGCGGAGCGGGAAGGGCAGGGTGGGCACCAAGGGGCCCTTGTCCACCAGCTCGGGCGCCCCTGCCTTGACCACCCCCTCAGGGCTCCCGCTGCCGAGTGGGCGCGTCAGGGAGAAGCACAGCTTCTCCTTGCCCTTGGCCTTGTGGGAGCTCCGCAGGTCCATGCTGTACAGCCGCTGCGGGGGCAAGCCAGGGCACGGCGGGTCAGCCCTGCCCTCCCCGCCACTGCCGCGCCTTTGCTCATGCTGTCCCCCCACCCCCCCCCCCCCCGCCTGGAGTGCCCTTCCCTGCGTTCCATGGCCCGGAGCCGGCCATCACCCCGACCCCCACCCCGGCCCAGAAAGCCAGCCCCGAGCAGCCCAGCCCCAGCCCTGGCCGGGTACAGCCACTCATCCTGGCCCACGGGGCAGCCTCATCTCCCCAGGGGGTTGTAGGTGGCACCGGGATGGGGGCTGCAGGGAAGATTACTCTGGTGCACAGCAGAGGAGCGTACAAGAGGTACAGACTGAACATCGACCAAGAGAAACCAAATCTTGGTTCGTGAAGCAGACAAATGAAGGAGTTCTTCTTCATCACAGGAAAGGCACTTCTGCTTACTAAAGGACCCCCAAAGCCGAAACAGCCAGGCCGTCGAGGAGATGGTGTGAGATGGAGGCCCTAAGGCTCCCGGGGCAAGTAACCAGGGGCGCGTGCGGCACTGGGCGCACGGTCACGCGGCCACAGGGACAGTGCTCTGCCAGCAGCCTACAGGTGCTCCTCCCCCTGAGCGGCGCGGGCCCAGCCCCCTGCCGATGCCCCGTCTCACTCTCGTGAAAATGGGGCCGGAGGGCACGTTCTCCCACCACGCAAGGGCTGGATTTTTGTACTCCGGGGATTTGACTAATTGACTTTGGCAGAAATTTAGACAAATCCACGAGAGATCCCTGGTGCTAAGGCGTCGGGAAGGCGTGGATCACGCTGGGACGGTACCTTATGCTGCCACCTGTCACCAGGGGCCAAGAGTCTCCACGGAGAGTGAGGCCCTCAGATGGGGCCTGCCGGTCAAACATCTCCCAGTTGGGAGCAAAGCCCACATGCGCAGGCTCCATTTGCCAGTGCTGCCCACTAATGCCCGTCACATGGCATGGGGCATGGGTGGTTATGGGACAGGAGGCGGGCCGACCAGGCGGAGATCGGGACAACACTGCCATGCTGGGAGGGCTTATCCGATGGCAGCTTTACCAAAACCTGCTCCTTCGGCCCGGCTCACAGACCATCACGAGCCCAGTAAGCTCCTCCCTCCTGCTGCCCACAGAGCGAGAACCTGCGGCTGCCCACAGCCATCCAGGAGCACCCAGGGCCAGACCTGGGTTTGAATCCAGCTCTGGGTAAACTACCGGCCTCCCTGAGCCTCGGTTTCTTCGTCAGTGAGACGACGAAGAAAAGAGTGGCCAGCCTCTGAGACCGCCCCAACGATGCCCGCCTCGGGGAATTCACAGCCATGGGCAGTCCCCTGGAACCCTGGGCACTGTGGGTTGGGACCTCCAAGGCTAAGTCAGTAAAGACCCCGTGCTCCCACCTTCCCCGTGCTCTCTCTCTCTCTCTCACATCATCCACTCTGGGGGAAGCTAGTGGCCACGCTGCAAGGCCACCCGGGAGCCCTTGGAAAGTACCAGGCCTCTTGTCAACATCCCGTGCTGACCTGCTGGCACGCGAGCAGCCGGCCGACGGTCCAGCCCCGGTCAAACCTCCAGATGAGTGCGCCCTGGCTGACATCGTGACCCTAACCTGAACTAGAAATCACTAAGGAACCAGCCACAGGACCCCTGACTTCCTGACCCATCGGGACTGGGTGAGGTACTAAGTGTCTATTGCTCTAAGTTGCTAAGTTCGGGGCTAGTTTGCTACTTTCCTTCCTGGGACCCAATTCACACCAATCCCTGTGAAAATACCCATCGCATGAAGGGAATCCCACCTTATCTGGCAAAAGTCCCAGGTGATCTCTAATCAAGGGTGGGCAGGAGACTGGACATGTCTCCTCACCCTGCGTGGGGACCAAGAAGCCTTATTTTTGGCTTCAAATACCCGGGTGAACCTTATTCACTTAAGGAGGGCAGGTACGCTGATCACCCCAATTTTACAGAGAACGCTCGAGCTCAGAGAGGCAGAGAGACCTGCCTCAAATCACACAGCCACATCACTTCAAACTTCACCCGCGTTCCAAGCAGACCAGTGATGTCAGCAAAGTGGCCCCAAGACCTGGGTAACTTGGGGTGTCCCAGAGTCTAGACACAAACCCCTGCCTGTGGCAGAGGATTGGAAAAGGGGGCCCCATAGGTTTCTTCTCACTCAAAAACGACACATTTCTAGGGCATTTCAAGACTACGGTCTCAGAATTCTGAGTGTCCTTTTCTTGGATTCTAAAATCCCAGGCTCCCACGTTTCCTCAGTTCTAACGTGTATGTGTCTGAGGCTCTCCAATGTTACAATCTTGTGTTCTGGTGACTTTGAGCGTGATGAAGGCTAATTTACAAGATTCTAAGCTTTCAAAAGTCTAGGCTCCCACCAGCCATAGACCCATCTTCCCCCGTACCCACAGCACCTCCCACCCAGGCTGTTTTCCTTCCTCACCTCCCCCCGTGGAGACGGACCCACTAAGTCCCCACCCGCCCCCGTGCCCTGGGCAGAGCAAAGAGGTTAAGTGGTTCGGCTCCACTGGCTGGTGCAAATGCATGGGGTGGGGGAGGCTGGTAGGAGGAACAAGGAGGGGGGGGCCTGTGGGTGGGCACCAAGGCTGGTGGTGTTACCTGCAGCAGAAGCCGCTTGGGTTTCGGACCTCTCTTCCTATACCCCGACGCTCGGTCTCTCTCCTCCCTGGGGTGCAAAGCAGATGGCAGAAGAAAAGCAAACACTGGTGACATTTAAGGGAAAGGAAAGCATCCGCTCCGCCCAGCCCTCCGCTGTCTATGGGGAAAGGGGGCACCCACCACAGGCCAATCCCCGACCCCGGAGTAGGGGCTCCTCCCCATTGCCCTCGTTAGACCGTAACAGTGGGGTCCCATGTTCATATCCCAGGGCCTCAGTCTTCCCCTCTGACAAAAGGGGAGGGCACAGCCACCGGTCCTAATGCTGAGGAGGGACGTGGGCGACATCTCCAAAAGCAGGCGTGTCTTTACCAGGCTCCAAGGTCACGCCAGAGCCCCGCTCTGCACGCCACTGGGAACACCCTCCAAAACAAAACAGTTTCCACCCTCAGGAGAGTTGTATAGAAGCCTGCCAATCAAATTTGCCTCAGACGTCCCAGGGGGGCTGATGAGCACGGGCACGGTCCTTCTGTAAGCGAAGCCCTGCCCAGATGTCCCCCCATTTGGGATCTGCATGAACCTGGTGGAGAGGACAGGCCCTCACTGTATCACCTGGTTGGGGAAAGGGAGGAAAGCTCGCCTGTTCGGAGTCCCTGGTGGATGCCAGGTTCTCTGTTGGGTGCCCTCCCCACAACCCACCTGCACAAACACACACACAACCCAAGGATGTGTACAAAGTCACAGGGGACACATGCGAGACATCGCAACAGAGACTCCAGCAACAGCTTCAAAGCCATTTTCATTCCACCTTTTCATTTCATTCCATCCCACTTTCTATAGCTAGCCCCCACCGCAGAGGCCATGTGGGCAGGAGAGAGAATGCGGGGGCCGGGAGCGTGCCCCCTTCCCGCTGCGGGCTGTGTGACCCGGGGCGGTCTCTCCATCTGAGCTCAGCAAAACCGGCGAGTCCCAGGCAGCTGTTCCACCGCCAGCCCTCCTCGGGGCGGCAGCTGTCTGCCGTCTCCAGGGGTGCTGGGGAGACGCACCTCGCGTGGGGCCCTCCCTCCCTGCCTGTGCGCTTGGCCGCAGCAGGTCTGCCCCGGGGCCCCGGAGCCGGTGTCTGAAAGCAGCAGCCAAGGCCCTGTGATAGCAGCCACTCGGCTGCCAGGAGGGACCTGCCAGCCTTTAAGGGTGAGAATCTTCTCTCAGAAGCTGGTGCTGGGCACCAGGACACCCTGTTCCAGGCCCAGCTCTCCCCTGATCCACGGGAGACCTTGGCCGGTTGCTTCCCCTCCGGACCTCAGTGTCCTCATCTGGAGCGAGCGGTCGCTTCTCAGCCGGCCACCAGGGCTCCTGGGAGAAGCAAGAGGGGTCCCTGGGATTTATCGAAATAGGGGAGAGAAAAAGCTAAAATGATAAAGTGAGGTGGAGGAGGAAGGGAAAAAAAGAAGAGAGGAAGAGGAGGAGGAAGTAGACAGGGGGAAAGGGAAGGGCCTTAGGGGAAAAGAATAATGATGGGAGTGTGTTTGTGACATTAGGTAAGTGTGGCGTATGATCATCACGTACCGGACGCTCTGCACAAGGCACTGCTCTACCTAAGGCCCCTCTGTGAGGGAGCCACTATTACTATCCTCATTTTATAGTTGTGGAAACTGAGGCACAAAGACGCTAAATGACTTGCCCCATGCCAAAATTCTGACAACTTCTGCCGCTGAGCTCCGGGCTCCAGGCCTAGTGAGGGTCAGGCCCAGGGTCCAATCAGGGCCCCCAGGGCAGGCCTGGAGCCCAGGCCACACGATCCGGGTTTCCAATCTGCAGTGTGCATGCGTGCGTGTGTGTGAGTGTGTGCACGTGCATGTGTGAAGGGGGAGAGGTCCATTCTATCCAGTCCTTACCACCCAGGGCCTGGTTTCTGCCAGCCTTGGCTCCTACCCATCAATGGCCAGTGCTGTAGGGCTGTGGCGACTTAGGAGTCGTACCCTCTCGGCCTCTCCCTGCGGGTGGGACTCCCCAAAAGAGCCCCCTTGCCAGACTCCCTCTGAGTCTCTTTAAAACCCTGCAGAGCAGGTGTTCAATGGACATCATCCCTCTTTCACCTCCTTTTCACCAAGACTGAGAGAGAAGTCGGCTGAAAGTCACACAGTGGGTCTGTACAAGCTCTTCGTTTGTTCCTTAACTATTGACTTTCCTGACTCACTCAAAATAACATCCGGATCTTGCACCAGGACCTACACGGCCCTCCCTGAGCTGCGCCCCCCATTCCCTCAGCTGCCCCATTCCTGCCTCATCTCCCACACCTTACCCGGCTCACATCACCCCAGCCAGCCACACTCACGGCCACGCTGGCCTCCGTGCTGTTCCTTAAACACTGGCTCTCACCCCGGGGTCTTTGTACTGGTTGTTCTCTTTACCTGGGATGTCCTCTAAAATACTCACTGGGCTCAATCCCTCGCTTAATCCGGGTCTCTGGTCACACCCCCCACCTAACCACCCACTGACCCCTGCACCCCTACCTATCCCCTCTCTCTGCCCCCAACCCTGTCTTTGCAGCAGTTATGACCATCTGATACTGTACACGGGGTTTTTGTTTTTTTTTTTTTGATGGTTTTTTATTGCCGGTCTCTGCACTGGAGCCCATGAAAATGGGGTTGTCTGTTGGTTTCGTTCCTTGCTGTGTCCCCAGACACCTGGAATAGTGTCTGGCACACAGCGGAACCTCAACACCTGTTGCACAAATGAATGAACGACCCTTAGTTACCATCGGGAAGATAATTCACACACGTGTGCCCACACTTACTGGCCTACAAAGTGCTTTCAGAAACCTTGGTCCCCATGAGAGCCCCATGAGATCAGCACTCTTATCCCCACTTCACAGATGGGGAAGATGAGGCTCCAAGAGGAAAAGGCCTTGCTCACCGCCACACAGCTGGCGAGTAGCAGAGCTCGGATGCTAACCCAGGACTTTGGCACATGCCCGGCACTCTCCTCGCTACAGTCCGGGACATCCCACAGGATTTTCCCAAGCACCCAGGGGCAAGAAAGAAGCTGAGGGACAGGGACACCCTGATTTTTAAAGGAAAGAACCATGGAAGGTTTTCCTTGGAATCGGCAAGAGGAAAGTTCCTGGGGGAGAAGCCATGGGAAGAGGGCAGGGAGGGCCAGAGGAAGGGCATCTGACTTGGGAGTCAGAAGCCCTGGGTTAAGTCCTAGGCGGGCTGCTTCCCAGCTGCGAGACACCCGGACAAGCTCCTCAGCTCCTCAGAGCCTCAGTTTCCTCACCCATCCAATGAGACCCTCATCCCTGTCTCAGGAGGCTACCGCGAAGGGCCAAATGAAAACAATTTTATGAAAAGATCCCGCCCTGCAGGGTCTCCAGGGAAGAGGCAGGAGGGTTTGGGCTGCCTGCTGGCAGGGAGGTCGGTCAAGCTGGAGCTCATGCAGCAGACGGGGATGGCGAGACTCAAAAGGCTCCCACATCAGGAGAAACAACATTTTGTCAAAGGCTCCCCGCTGAGATGCGCCCTCACTGCCCACCGGTGGAGCTGCCGATCGCTAACCAACCTTCGGAATCGGAGCAGAGCACTGGCAGGTAAGGGAGACTGAGGTAAGGGAGCTTTGCCCAGGGCCACTGAGCTGGGAGGCGGCCAAGTGGGATGGACCAGAACTCAGATGTCCTTGCTCCAAAGCCATGGTCCCTGTCCCTTCTCCAGCTTCACCGGACCTCCCTTCACTTGGTGGGAGAATCTCTCTCTGATCTGTCCCCAACGCCATGACTGGGCATTACTGATACTGTGCCCCTCACACAGGACATCTGTGAAAAGCATTTTTACACTCTTCGCAGCAACTGAAACCCCAACTTTAGGGAAACCGGGGCCGGTGTTATTACAGACGGCCCATTTTACAGCAGAGAGACCGAGGCCTGGGGAGGTTAGAGAAGTGGCCAGCGTCACTCAGCGACAGGAATGGGACCCAGGACCCCCAGCTGCAGACTAGACCAGGCTGTCCCCACCAAGTCCCCGAGCCCCATGCCCATGACCCTCATCCGGAGCCAAGCCAGCGGCAGGCTGAGGCCCCCTTACTTCTCCTCGTAGGCCATGACCAGGCGGGGGTCCAGGATGTGCTCTTCTGGCTCCCATGTGCTGTACCTGGGGAGAGAGATGAGAGGTCAGACGCGGCCCTGCTCCCCACTGGCATTCACAGGAGCTACGGCAGTTCCACCTGGGCCCACTGGGGGCAGGGGCGGGGCAGGCTTTTGCCCCTTCCCAGGTCCAGCATAATTGTCACCAACTCCCGAGAGCTGTTCCTGGCTGCCCAGGCTGGGTCAGGAGGCTCCCACGACACTAGGACTGCCCTCATTCTGAGCACCGATCACATCAGCCTCTAAACAAGTGTGTCTAACTCCCAGTTAGACCTCGTGTTCACCTCAGAAGCCCAGGGTCCTTCTCCCAGGATTCCCTTCCGATGAGAGGCACGAGCATGTGGTCAAGAGTGGAGGCTCTAGAGCCAGACCAGCTGGGTTCAAATCCCAGCCCTGCCCTTGCTCGCCACACAACCTTGAAGGATTTCCTCAACATTTCTGTGCCTCCATTTCCCCAACCATAAAGAACTCCCGTGCTGCTTAATGCATTCACCTAAGGGCTCCGTGCCTATTCCTTTTGTTGTCCCTAGCCATCCTCAAGCCCTGGCCCCAGCATGGCCCTCTCTGCCTGGGCCGAGCTACTCCCTCCCTCCTCGGTACACATCTGCACCTTCACGGCCAGGTCTGAAGTTCCCTTGTCGGGCCCGGCACGCAGCAGGAATTTGGTAGACGTCTAGTGACTGGTACAGAGATGCCACGGCAGGCCCCTTGGTATTTCCACCACCCCCACACCAGAGACCATCCCCTGTTGGGACAGATCTGGAAGTCGGAGCTCAGGAGTTCCACAGCTCAAGCCACCTTTGTTCCACATGCACTATCATTTACTTAATATCTGCCTTTCAAATAGATCACTTTTTTTTTAAGTGTATTTATTTATTCTTTTGGAGACAGAGTGTGAGATGGGGAGGAGCAGAGAAAGAGAGAAGGAAAAAGAATCCCAAGCAAGCTCTGCGCTATCAGCTCAGAGCCCCAAGCGGGGCTCGAACTCACGAACCACGAGATCATGACCTGAGCCGAAATCAAGAGTCGGACGATTAACTGACTGAGCCGCCCAGGTGGCCCTAAAGCAGATCAATTTTTTTAGTTTAATCATTTTACTTTAAAATCAAACTTTAGGGGTGCCTGGCTGGCTCGGTCAGAGGAACATGCAACTCTTGGTCTCGGGGTCGTGAGTTTGAGTCCCATGTTGGGTGTAGAGATTACTTAAAAACATAGATTTAAAAAAAACAACTTTATGTCACTTCATGAATGGAAAAACTAGTATAGTTCACCATAAACAGATGCCAGTGCATAAAAAACTAAAAGTTTTAAAACACAAATCTAAATGTGTGTATGCATACACATACTCAAACATACAATACACATACAAACATATAAATACAGATGTGTGTTCATGTGTGTGCACGTATGCATACAAACAACACCAGAGCCACGGACTATGATTCTGACCCAGGTGGCCCCCAGCTGCGCTGGGTAAGAAGGGGGGTGAGAAGTGTCACGGAGGTGTTAGGAGGCAGAAAGAGGCTGGGGGCAGCCCCTCCTCGGCCTGCCTCCTAATCAGCGGAGCTAAAACCTTCACCTTCAACTGTCCTGGGACACTGATACCCACCAGCAGTCCAATCCGGATTCAAACAACAAGCTACCCAAGGACAGAATCCTTTCCTCCTTCCTTCCACGGATGCCTCTGCGCACCTACTGTGCATTGGGCCCCGTGTCAGGCTCTGTGGACTCAGCGACAAAGGTCTGTGCCTTGAGGACCTTATAGCCCTTACCCAGGTGCCACAGGCCCAGCCTGATCAGGCACAATGACACCTTCCTTGTACGTGCTGTGCTCTCCTCCTGACGGCCAGTCCCTCGGTGACCACCTCCTCATCCTTTAGGAGCCAGGCCCTTGTAGCTTCCCCTGACATCCTCTCCAAGCTGTCCCACTCCCAGCCTCCTCCCTGCTGCTCGCCACAGCCTGGGCACTTGGTACTTCCAAAATTATTGATGAACCCAGCTGGTATCTTGGTTGGCAGGCTGTAAGCCCTCCCCAGGGTGCCCAGCCCAGCCCCAGTCCCTCGGTGCTCTGGGAAAGGTGACAGAAACCACTGCAGAGTTTTGCTCACCCTGAAGAAATGCTAAAAGTGAAACTTTTTTTTTTTTTTTTAGTAGTTGGAGTAATGCCCAAAGTGTAAGCAACCAGAGACTGGCAAAGACTCCAAACCTTCCTCTCCCAAAACAAAGGTTGACTTTCCCCAACTGTAACTAGAAACAAGAAAAGAGGAATCTTGTGTTCCTCCTGTGTCCTCTGTCCTCTGCCTCGCCCTCTCTGCTCTGTTAAAATATCCCTACAGTGTTCTAGTCCTCTCTGTCCTGCCCACTTCTCCACTGCCCTGCCCATTTCTTTGTTGATGGAGGTGCTGTGTGGTTCCTGGCAAGTCCCCAACCTCCTCTGGACCTCAGTTTCCTCATCTTAAGAATCACCACCATCATGGTAACAGCACGACTGCCAGGGACTCCTCAATTCCTCACAAAACCCCTATGAGGTAGGTTACCCCACTTAAAGACGAAGAAACGGAGGCACAGAGGGTAAGCATCTTGCCAAGGTCACTGAGACAGCACGTGACCAGTCTATGGTTGGAACTGTTGAATCTTGGCCACCCTCTACCTTTGGGTCTCTCACATGTCACTGCATCTGGCTCCCCGCCGGACTGTAATGTCTTCGGAAGAGGGGCAGTGCCCGACTGACCATGCCCTGTGTCTGACGGGGGCCTCGTACACAGTACGTGCACAGAAAGGGTCAGTGGATTCAGGGGACATTGTTACTGGGCTGGGGCTGCTGGGGGTCTGAAACAATGGGAGAGGGTCAGACCAGGCAGCAGGCCAGGTCCTGCTCCGTGCTGCGCGAGAGAAAAAGGAGGGGGACTGCGCTACGTCTCACTTCCCCCGACATCCCTGTCCCATGAAGTGGAGGCCATTAGCCCCGCTCCGCAATGTGGAGAGAGAGACCACGTCGAGGGCAAACCCGCTTTGCGAAGAACTGGGCGCGGGCAGATGAGCACCCAGCCGGCGGGGCCCACAGCCTAGATACCACGGAGCTGAGTCTGCGGGTCGCAGGGCGGGCTGGGGCGGGGCGTGCAGGGGGGCGGGCGCGGGCTGGGCGGGAACGGAGCGCTCCGCGGGGCGGGGCGGAGAGCCCCACTTGGCTCCGCCCCGCCCCCTGCAGCGGGGCCGCCGTGAACGCGCACGCACGAGGGGCGCGCCCCGGACCAGGCCAGCCAATGAGGGGCGGGGGCGGGGACGGCGCGCGCCGGCTCCGAGGTAAACACGGCCACGTGACCGACCGCCCCGCCCCCTCCCCCCCGCCCCCCGAGTCCGGGTAAACAGGCTCGCGGCCGCCCCGCCTGGGCTCCGCTGCGCAGGCTCCCGCCGTGCAGGGGGCGGGGCCCCCCAGAGCCAGGCCCGCCCTAGTACCCCCACCCTCCCATTTAAAGCCCTCCAAAATACGAAGCAGCGAGGCGGACTCGGGTGCGCCAGTAAGTCCGCCGCTGGAGCCTCCAGTTACTCATCCGTGAAGTGGGACTAATGTGAGAATTAGTTGTGCGAAGCCACGTGAAGCACTTAGTTCAGCGTGACACATAATAAAAGCAAATACTCGTTAAGAAATCAGTTCCAAGCAAGTGCAAAAACGTCCCAGGCCCCAATCCTGGACTCTGCTGCTGCTGCCCAAACCCTGCGCTGGAAGGAGATGACGCCCTTCCTCTGCCCCTGGCATTGCTGTGAAACTTTTCTGGTCTCAGGCAGCCTTGCCAGGGTCCTGTGAGGCTAGGGCGCCATTTTACAGGTGGAGAAATGGAGGTGCAGAGGTTGAGGGCTTTGCCCTGGGTCACACAGCTTGTAAATCTACAGAACGAGGGTTCAAAGGCAGCCTGGTCTGCCTAGGCACTCCAAAGCCTAGGCACTTCTTACTGAATAGTCAAAAGACCAAAGGACAAAAGATCCTCAGTCACCTTTGGCAGAGCTGACTGTGTATCACAGGGGCTAGGTCCCCAAATTCTGGGGTCAGACAAACCATAGTTCAAATGATCCCAGCTGTAGATGACCCTGGGCATGGCCTCCTCTGCTGTGGATTTGTTTCCCCATCTGTAAAATAGGTTGCCATGAGGCAATTAAAAATGGGCCAATACCTGACTCAGACAAGGTGCTTACTGACCAGCAGCCTGATTATTGCTGCTCCCACTGACAATATCATTACCAAAGCTCCATGGAGGCAGTCCTCCCTAAAAGATGGGGTAGTATTCACAAGTGGTAAAAGAAGGAAGGAAGGGAGGAATGCATTCCCAAAAGGGGAACAGCAGTCCTGGGCAGGCTGAAATAAGTGGGGTATCTGACAGTCTCTGTGGGGCAGAGAGCCTGTACCTGGTGACTTAACATCCATCACCCTGTTCCCCTGGCCCCTCCCTGGGCAATTTGCAGTACCTTCCAGAACAAACAAGATAGCTCCTCTGCCCCATCTGCTGGGGATGAAGGGCAGTCATTTGTCTGCAGTTGGGGAGAGAAAATGGGCAAAGCATGTAATGGCCTAAAAGGGGCCTGGCACAGAGTGTTTGTTTAAATCATGGTTTCTGTTATTAACATAAGCCTCCTTGGCCACGGCGAGGAAGGTGCTGCTGAGCAGGAGAATCAGACTCTCCCCCCAGCCAAGGCTCCCAGGCCTGCCCAACTACCCACTCCCCAGCCTCTTTCTCAGCCTCTTCTCCAAGCAAGGCCCCCTGAGAAGAGGAGACTAAGCCCCAGTGGATTATAAAAGGGCCTGGGTTCTCCTGCTCTCCCCCTGCCTGAACCTGTCTTCCCCCAAGTCAAGTGGGGTGATACAGCAGGTGGCATGGGGTTGGAAGTTATACTCTTGTAACGATCCCCCCTTTGGGCCTCAGTTTCCCCATCTGAGGACTGACCCAAATCATTTCTAAGGCTATGTTGAGTTTTTGTGGCGAATGGGATTTCCCAGATCCCTTTCCTGGCTGCAGGGAAACCTAGAAGCTGAGCTGTCTGACTTTGTGTTAACGACAAACATTTCCTAAGTGCCTGGTCACCTGAGAAAGCACCAGTACTTTATCTCCATCGTCTCATCCTCACAACAATGCTGTGACACAGGCCTCATTATTCCAACCTGGAGATGAGGGACCACAGGCCCCACCATGTTGGGGACCTGGACGGCTGTGAACCAGGCCAGGAACCCAGGACCAATGTGCAGGAGAGTCAGGGGTGCCCCAGGTCATCTGGTCAAACAGGACTCCCAGAACCTTTGGGGAGCCACCAAAGGCAGGCATTAGGGCCCCCCTGGTGGTCTCGGCCTGTTAAGAAACAAGTGGCATCGGGGTGAGGGGCTCAGGCCAGCAGAAGCACGAGGGACTGCCTTTGGAGTGCCAGGCCCTTCTCTCCTGGCTGACGCTCTGGTAGGCAGACATATCCGTTTGGGATTTAAAAAGTGGAAGAAGGAAAAAAAAAAAAAATAATAATAATAAAATAAAATAAAAAAGTGGAAGAAGGAACTTTTCATTGAGAGGTACCTCTGTTTAGAGAAGGAAATCTTTCAAAAGATGGGAGTCTACAGAGAAGGAAAAATAGCCAACGGTGCTGTGAAGGCCAACAGGCTGGTGACCACACCCCAGTGCAGTGCCTTCTGGAGCACAAGCTGAGTGGGGAGCGTGCACCCAGGGAGTCAGCGCTCCTGCGGCCGACCCTAGTAATCTTCCTTTTCTAGCTCCCCCTCAACTCGTAACTGCTTCTTCACCCCGATGAGTCCACCTCTCATCTGCCGTGAGGAGCAGGGGATCCCCCTCCAGTTCTGGGGTGTTGGGGAGGGGGCAGCAGGGGCAGCGGGAGCCAACCAGCGCATTATCTGGTGGGCCAGCCACCGACCCCAATCCTCAGGACGCCTGCAGGGTGCCCTGAACACACGGGCCCAGGACTTTCACCCGCAAGGTGAAGGAGCCTGGGAGAGGGGAGCAGGGCCTGGCCTAATGAGCCTGTTTTGTAGAAAGGGAAGCTCAGGTGACATAGGCTGTATTCCCCTCTGCTCTGTTTCCCCACCAGGCTCCCATGATGCTCCTAGAATCCAATACCAGTTCAGCCCTCAACATAAACACAGCAGAAAGCCCCCTGCACAGACAGCAGAGGCTCTGGGCCAAGGGGGTTTCCAGGAGGCAGGGCACCCACAGACCAATGAAGAGGCCCCACGACTTGCTCAGTCCCTCCCACTCCCACCGCCCTGTTGGGAGGTGATTGGCTACTAGGAAGGTTCCTGATTGGACCTTAGCAGGAGAGGTGGAGCCACTGAGAGAAGTCCTGGATCCAGCACCCGGTCCCCCAACTCCAAGATGGAAGAGGCACAGAGGAGACATCCGCAAGCGGGGAGGCCCAGTTCAAGTCCCACCTCTGCCTCCACTTGCTGTGGGACCTAAGGCAAGGTGCTTACCTTCTCTGAGCAAGCTTTCTCATCTTTAGAGATCACCACCATACCTGCTTCACAAGGCTGTATGGAAACCTGCTTGGTAGACCGGGGAATGCTGTCCAAAGGCATAGGGGGCTCAGGCTCTGCCCCTAGCTCTATGGCACTGAGGACTCATGCTGCACTGGCTAGACGTGCCTAATCCAGCCCCACAAACCCGCACTCGGCCTGTATTTGTTCTGCCTCCACCTGGCGAGCAGCCGTCTCTGAAGCCAAGACGCTGGGCCTTCACCTCCCAGGTGCCCGGAAAGGCCAGAAGGAGGGGAGGGGAGGCTGCAATCAGTAGATGAAGCTCAACCCAGAGAAGAGCAGGAGAGAAGAGGAGCTGGGGCCCACCTTGGCCCTCATGTCCTTCTAGCCCCTCAGCTGGCAGAGGGGACACTGAGACCCAGAGAAGATGATTTAACCAAGGTCCAATGGCCAATTACTAAAGCAGCTAGCTAAAAGCTAGGCAGGAGAGAGGCAAGAGGCATAGAGAAGGGTGAACAGGTAGGCAGACACACAGACACACGGACAGACACACACACACACACACACACACACACAGGAGCCTTACTTTGGAGGCCATCCTTTCCATTTCACCAGATATTCGACTTTACCCTGGGAAGAAAGAAGAGCAGAAACAGTGAGACACACGGCTGCCCCAAAAACCACTCCCGGGACAGTAAGGCCCAACCCCTACTGTGCACTGATGTTCCCCCAACACATACACAGCCCAGGGACACGCCCCCTCCCACAAGATCCCCCACCAACCCAGAGACACCCAAACTTTGGCTGCTGCGTGATCACCCCTGGACTGTCCTTCCTGCGAAAGCACAGGTGCACATCTGGCCCCAAACATTTCTGGGGCTCCTGTGGCAGAAGCTCAGAGCTCGTGTCACACATGGGGAAACTAAGACCAAATGGGGCAGGGGTCGCCAAAGATCCAGTGTCCAGAGTCCCAGTGCTAAGACCGTAAGTCTTAACTTTTTAGAACAGAAGACTCTCCAGGTCCTAGAAAAATTCCTCACTGGTGTGTTTCCCGTGGTGCTGGCCCCACCAGCCAGCCCCCTCTCTGGGAGAGGATGCCTCCGGCCCAGAGGTGACCCCCAGAGACTTTAGGACTCTCAACTCAAAAGACCCCAGAGAAGACTAACAAAGTCTCCACCTTCAGAAGTGGTGGTCACATCTCTAGTAGTTACAAAATAGAGCCTGACCCCTCCCTTCCTCACTGACCGGGCCTGGCTTTCCAGTCCAGACCCATCCACACCGAAACGTTAAGACCAAGACGTGTCACCTCCTCAAAGAGGCCTGCCCTGACCAACCTTGCTAAGGCCATCTCTCCCACCTTCCACCTCTCTTTCTGCATAGCACAGGGCCCCACTTGAGGACATCTGCATGTATTTCCTCGTTCGTTATGTGTCTCCTCTGCCAGAATGCCAGCTCCATGAAGGAAGGGATGCAGTCTTCCCTGGGGCTGAGCATGCTGCCTGGTACATAACAGGCCCTCGAAAAATATGTTTTGAATGAAGGCTGAAGGAACGATGTTCCTCACCCTCCACGAAGAAGGAAGGTAACCGCTGTATCTGCTTAGGCTGCAGTGCATGGAAAACACTGGGCTTTGTGGAATAAATTAAAATCGAGGAAACCTTGGAAGAAGGGAGAAGGAGGTGGAAGGGCAGCCCCAAGAGTTCAACCCCATCAGAGCTGGGGGAAAGAAAATCCCCACCTCAAACTTCACCCTTGGCCCAAGATGCCGGGACTGAGTTTTCTCTCTCCAAAGAAGATGAGCTAGCAATGAGCCAACTTGAGCTCCCGCTCTACCCCCCATCTCTAGCTTGCTGTGTGACCTTGACCAGGTCATTTCCTCCGCCTGGGTCTGAGTCTCTGCCTCTGTCAAACGGGAGGGAGAAGGCGATCTCTAAGACCCCTCCCAGCCCTGCCACTGAAGCCTCCCAAGGGGCTGCAGAGAGGAGATGAGGGGACAGGATGGTGGTGACTGCCAGAGGATGAACTTTCCCCAAGGGCTTCCATCCCCAACCTCCAGCGCGAGGCGACCACTCTGCAAACAGGTGCACAGGACGTACGGACCGCCAAAGCCAAGCCCTGAGGCGCGGGTACCCGAACCCAGTGGAATAGATGCCTCCTTAAATTGCAGGCCGTCTGTTTGGGAGGCGAAGGGAAGGGGGAGGAGCTTAGAGGATGCCCCGGCGCCGTAGGCGGCTTCACTGAGCCTGGCCGGGCGGGGCTGAGAGTTGGGGTGGGGAAGACAGAGAGGTGTGCGCTGGAAGACCGGGAAAAAGACCGAGGTGGGGGTAGAAGGGATCCGAAAAGGTCGAAGTCCAGAGTTAGTCTTCGGAGGCGGGAGGCTGAAGCTCCGCCTCCAACTTCAAAGGTCTCGGTACCGAATCGAGAGTCTTGAGTTCGAGACCCAGCTCCGACGCTAACACACCAGGCAAGCCTTTTCCTCAACTTGGGCCTCAATCTCCCCTTATTTAGAATGAGGGGAGGTTGAGGAAGGATGGCGTTCAGGATCCCTACAGTCTGATCCTACTCTCCAGCTCTGGCGGGCTCAGCTGCCCCCAGGATGCTGGGGCGACAACTTTTATTCTACTCCGTCCTACAAGGCGGCGGGGGAAACTGAGGCACGGACTGGGGAGACGAGCCCAGCAGCGCGGAGCTGCCTGGGCCCCCCGCCCCACTTTTCCCCCTCGCCGCCAGCGTGGAGGGGACGGTGCTGGGGACAACAGGGGACCCCACAGGGGTCCTGGGAGCCGCCCCCAGGCAGCCTCACCTTCCGCACGCGCTTCTTCCGGATGCTCTCCACCGCGAACACCTGCTCGCCGATGGCTGACAGCTCCATGCGGGGCGGCGGGCGAGCGGGCCCGGGGCCGGGCCGGGCCGGGGGCGGAGCTGCGGGGCCGCGGCTGAGGCGCGCGATGCTCGGGCCGGCGGGGACCCCGTCACCCTCGCCCGGGCGCGCACGCGCACGCGCACGCGCGCACACCCCCTCGCGCTCCCTCACGCCGCCGACGTTCCATTTTTGAACCTGCGCAACGTTTTCCTCTGCGCGAGCGAGCCAGCGAGCGAGCGCGCGAGGAGGGGGCGGGGCGGGGGCTCGGCTCGCGCCCGGCAGGTCACGCCCCTCCCTCCCGGGCCTCCCTCGCCTCGCCGGCCCCGCCCCCTGGCCCCGCCCCACGATGGAGCCCCGCCCCACCCGCCGCCGCCGCCGCGCCGCGGGCCGCGAGCTCCTGTTCTGCGGAGCTGGCCCGCGGGACTTATTTGGCGCCGGTGTTGCTTGGCACTGGGGCGGAGCGAGATCTTAATACCGAGATGCGTTTCTTTAAATGCTCCCGGCGACCCTGAGAGGCCGGAAACGACATGCCCCGGTTGGGCAGATGAGAAGCGGGCCGACCTCGGAGGCCAAGCGGCCCACCTCCTACCGGGGACGGGCGGGGCCGGGGCGCGGACCCCAGAGCGGCGGGAGGGCGGGGCCAGCCGAAATTTCCTTCTGAAGACAGAGGCCTCTAGATCCGGGCTCCGCGGCGGCGTGGTTTGGCCAGTCCTAAGCCGGCGCCTGCCTGTTCGTCAGTCTGTCTGTCCGTCCGTCGGGGGCTGTGCGGAGGGCCCCGGCTAGGCGATAATTCGCGGCAGGTGTGGCCGGGGCGGATGGAACGTGCACACCGGGACCGGTTTTGCTGCCACGCGCTTGGCGCTGGGCATCCAGTAGCCGCTCCACTGTTTGTGGAATGAATGGATCTCGAGGTCCCAGCCTCACCCACCCCAACCCGCTTCCGTTTTCGCTCCCGCGCCACCATTCATCCCCGCCCGGAAGCGCGCCCCTCCGGCTCCCACCGCCTACCTGCATCCATCCCAAGTCCTGCCTCTCTGCCCTCTCCCCTCCACACCCCTCGTCCTTTCCTCTGGGCTGCAGCCCTTTCCGAGCCCGCGTCCACACAGTGCCAGAGAGCGCTTTCTAAAATGCAGATGTGACTGGGTCACCTTAGTGCTTAAAAACCTCCCATAGCTCCTTATTCCGCTTAGGATAAAGTCCAAAAGCCTCAGTCTGGAGCACAGAAGAAATGATAGATTTACACTTGATTTTTTTTTTTTTTTTTTAATCAGAAGCCAGCCAGAAGGCGCTGGAATGATTTATCTAATGTCCCGGGAAAAAATAACCATCATCTTAGAATTATATACCCAGTGAAAATTTATTCCAAGAATTATGTGCCCAGTGAAAATATCTTTCCAGGAGGAGGTGGAATAAGATTTACAAATGCTAAGAGTAAGTCTTTGCCACTAGCAGACCCTCCCTAAAGGAAATTCCAACGGAAGAACTTGAGACAGGAAGAAGATGATCACAGACAGGTCTGATGCAATAGGGAATAAAGAACAATGAAGAACATTGATAATATAAAACAATAACAATGCCTTCCGGATAAAAATAGAATTAAAATACACAAGAACAATAGCATATAACTTGGATGAGCGGAGTTAAAGGGTTCTAAAATCCTTTTTTTTTTTTATTCAGGAGGACAATGGAGATATGAAATAACACAGACTTGTTAAGAATGTAAGTTGTCATTACCAAGGTACACTAAAAGAATGGAACTGCAGTTTATAATATTTATTTCTTACAGGAGGAAAATAGAATGAGAAAATCAACCCTCTCAATCCTAAACCCAGTGAGAATGGAGAGAAAAAGAAATACAAGACAGGTGGGACGAATGACAGATATAAATTCAAATGTGCTGTAATTCCATATATGCAGGCGGACTAGATGTTGTTAAAATACAAAGACGGAGCACTTGGGTGGCTCAGTCGGTTGAGCGTCCGGCTTCAGCTCAAGTCATAATCTCTGGGTTCGTGAGTTCGACCTCCGCATCGGGCTCTGTGCTGACAGCTCGGAGCCTGGAGCCTGCTTCGGATTCTGTGTCTCCTTCTCTCTCTGCTCCTCCCCTGCTTGTGCTCTCTCTCTCTCTCTCTCTCTCAAAAATAAATAAATAAACATTAAAATAAATTTAAAAAAATAAAATACAAAGACTATCAGACTGGGTAAAAATCCTACTACATGCAATTTGGAGAAGACATCCGCAGGAGACACTTCCCAAAACAAGGGTAGAGAGACGATCAAAGTGAATGCATGGAAAAGGACATCATACAAAGGCTAACGAAAAGAAGGCTGATTTATTCCCTTTAATTCCGGTTGGGGGGGGGGGGAGCCTCACTAGAGATCAAGAGAGTTGCTTCATAATGAAAATGATCCAATTTGCCAGAAAGAGAGAACAATTTCATATCTGTGTGCAAATTCCATAATCTTAACATATAAGAAACATGAAGAAAGCTACACAGAAAAATAAACCCACAATTATGGTGGGAGATCTAAAAACACACCCCTCTAATTGGTAGAACAAACAAATATATTCAATAAGAATATGATGAAAACATTTGACTAATGGACTTTCATAGAACACTGTGGCTACAACAGCAGCATACTTTCCAAGACTTGTGGGATATTTACAAAAACAGTAAATCTCAAGAAATTGCTAAAGTTTGAAATCATACAGAGTACATCCTCTGACCACAATGCAAATAAGCCAGAGATCAATAATGAAACGATTTACGATTTCTTCTTTGGTCCATCAGTTATTTAGAAATTAAGATGTGTGTTTCTAAGTAACTGATAGACCAAAGAAGAACTCATAATAGAAATTATAAAATACTTTTAACTGAATGGAATGGAAATATTACATATTAAAAACTGCATGGGTGCCTGGCTGGCTTGGTCAGTAGAGTGTATGACTCCTGATCTTGGGGTTGTGAGTTTGAGCCCCATGTTGGATGTAGAGACTACTTAAAAATAAACTCTTTTTTAAAAAGTTTTTTAATGTTTATTTTTGAGAGAGAGACACACACTCAGAGTGCAAGTGGGGGAGGGGCAGAGAGAGAGGGAGACACAGAATCCGAAGCAGGATCCAGGCTCCGGGCTGTCAGCACAGAGCCCAGCAAGGGTTTCCAACTCACCAACCGCGAGATCATGACCTGGGCTGAAGTCGGACGCTTAACTAACTGAGTCACCCAGGCGCCCTTAAAAACAAAGTCTTAAAAAAAAAAATTTAGCAGGATACAGCTAAAGCATGACTCAAAGGGAAGTTTATGGCTTTTAATGCTTATATTAGAAAAGAGAAAAGGCTGAAAGTAGTAAGTGCCCATCTCAAGAAGCTGGAAAAAGGACAGTAAAGTAAAAGAAAACAAAAGGAAGGACAGAGTAACAGCAAAAGCAGAAGGTGATGGAAAGGATCAGCAAAAAACCAAAATTACTCCGAGAAAAACACTAATTATATCTGACAACCGCTGGTGACATTGATCAAGAAAAAAGAGCGAGGGCACAATTAACCAATATCGGGAATGAAGAGCGAGAGAGTCTGCTGAGGTTGAGAAAAAGAAGATAAAAGATAATTATGAATAACTATTACAGTAACTTCAAAATTTTAATGAACTGGGAACATTTTTAGAAGACTGTAACCTACCAAAACTTATTTGAGAGAAACCATGAATGAGCACCCCTGGTCACAGTACCAAAGTATCTAACAACGGGGCACCGGAGCATTCATAACAGGTGCCTGCCTTAGCACTGAGCAGAGTCCAAGAGACCCCTGGCTATGCCAGGCATTAACTCTTTTATCTATGTGTCATCAGAAGGTCTGGGGGATCTGGGGCAGCCATGGGGTGGCTGTGGCACTTGGCGGGTTGGGAGTGGTGGCTCTGTACCAACGGATATGAAATTATCTTGGTGCTATAGCAACCTGATGTCCCATGGAACCAACTGAACATCGGATCTCCCCATAAGCATTGAAAGAATTGACTTGACCATCAGTAATGTTCCCACAAGGAAAACTCAGGCCCAGAGGGCTTCACCTAGGAGTTATTTAAAGAAGAAATCATTCTAGTCTCACCCCAACTATTCTGCATGCCACCAGTACAGCGCCAAAAAAAAAAAAAAATTATAGACCAGTGTCACTCAGGAATATAGATACAAAATTCTTAATCAAAACATCAGCAAACCAAATGTGGCAGTGTAGAAAAATGATACTACCTCATGACAAAACTGGGTCTCATCCGGAAATGCAAGGTTGGCTTACCATTTGAAAATCAGTCGATGTAATTCACCACATTAAAAGTTCAAGGAGAAAGACGTAGGGCCATCTCCACAGATGCAGGGAAAGCTCAACATTCATTTAGGTCTTAAAATGTGTAGCAAACTAGAAATCCAAAGAGAATGTCTTTATCCTGGTAAAGGTATTTCCAAAAAGCCTACAGCAAATATCCTGATTAATGGAGAAATATTGAAAGCATTCCCCTTGAGATTAGTAACAAAGGCAAGGGTGGTTGCAATCTCCGTTTCCATGAGACATGACACCAGATACCCTAGACCTGTGTTGCCCAATATGGTAGCCACTGGCCACCTGTGATTATGAGAACATCACCTGTGACTAGACCCAATTGAGTTGTAAGGGTAAAGCTTAATACTTATTGGACTTTTAACGACTTAGTACAGAAAAAAAAACTTCACGCCATAAAATGTTTCATTAGTAGTTCTATATTGGGGCACCTGGGTGGCTCAGTCGGTTGGGCGTCAGACTTTGGCTCAGGTCATGATCTCATGGTTCATGAGTTCAAGCCCCGCGTTGGGCTCTGGGCTGACAGCGCGGAGCCTGGAGCCTGCTTCGGATTCTGTGTCTCCCTCTCTCTCTGCCTCTTCCCTGTCCACGCTGTCTCTCTCTCTCTCTCTTTCTCAAAAAGAAATAAAGTTTAAAAAAAAATCGTTCTATATGGGTTACCTGTTGAAACAATATTTTTTATATACTGGGTTATATGAAATATAAAAATGAATTTCACCTACTTCTTTTGACTTTTTTTAATGTGCTAGCAAAAGATTTCACATTATGCATGTGGCCTGCATAAATGACCCACATTAGGTGTCTCTTGGACAGTGCTGTCCTAGACAGCAAGACAACAAAATGAAAACAAAGGTAAGAGGATTGTTTTACCTTTGTAGAAGTGTCATTGTTTTCAGATTCCATGTAGAAAATCCAAAAAAATTCTTCAGATTATTTTTTCAGGTTAATAAAAGCATTTAGCAAAATGGTTGGATTTAAGAAAAACAATATACAAAAATCTGTTGTTCTGTGCTTCTCTATGCCGGTAATAAATGATTAGAAAATGAAGTACAATAAGCTATCACTTATAGCATAATACAAATACGTAAAGTGCCTAGGAATAAATCGAGTGAAATATGCAAAGTCATTATGGAATAAAATTTTATACTGAGAGGGGTGCCTAGGTGACTCAGTCAGTTGAGCATCTGACTCTTGATTTTTGCTCGGGTCATGATCTCACGGTTCATGAGATCCAGCCCAGGGTTGGGCTCTGTGCTGACAGCCCAGAGCCATTTGGGATTCTCTCTCTCCCTCTCTCTCTCTCTGCCCCTCCCCCACATGCACACATGCTCTCTCTCTGTCTCCAAATATAAATAAAGAAACGTTTAAAAAAATTCTATACTGAGAAACATTAAAGACTAGATCAAAATGGCTGGCTGGCTCAGTCCGCGAAGCACGCGGTTCTTGGGGTCGTGAGTTTGAGCCCCATGTTGGGTGCAGAGATTACTTAAGAATAAAACCTTTCATAAACAAACAAACAGGTGGTTACCAGAGGGGAGGTGCGTGGGTCGGGGGTGGAGGAAATAGGTGAAGGCTTACGAAGAGTACACTTAACCACGATGAGCACTGAATAATATATACACAGAATTGTTGAATCACTGTATTGTATACGCCAAACTACTCTAACACTGTGTGTTAAGTACATGGGAATTAAAATGCTTTAAAATGGAGAGTTAAGCCGTGTTCATAGATTGAAAGACTCCGGACTAGAACCATGTCAATTCTCTCCAAATGGATCTGTAGAGTCAAAGCAATCCTAATCAAGATCATCCAATTTGGGGGAACTGGAGAGGCTGTATGGAACATTTATTGGGAAGTGCAAAGGACCGGGACTAGCCAGGGCACCCTTAAAGGAGGAGATGGTGGAGAAGAAATTGTCCCTAGCCGCTAGCAAGACATTACCAAAACACTCAACAAACACATACAGAGATTTGGAGGGAGGGAGAGAGATGGAGATCGCTCAGTTGAGCATGTACTTTGTTATAAATGGTGCTGAATAATTAGTGATTCATATGGGGGGAAATGCCATCATTTCTCCTACATCACGAAAATTTACTCCATATGACTTTCAAGCCTAAATGTGAAAAGCAAAACGCTGAAACTTTTAGAAGATGATATTTGGAAATATCTTTATTCACGTGAGGTAGAGAATAATGTCTTGCCTGAGACACAAAGAACATGTCACACAGGAAACAAATCAATCACTCCGACAACATCCACATTATGAACGCTATCAGAGACTAGATAGTTACAAGAGGAAGAGAACAGGGTGTCTGGGTGGCTCGGTGGTTAAGCACCTGACTTCGGCTCAGGTCATGATCTCATGGTTCGTGAGCTCGAGCCCTGCTTCGGGTGAGACCCACTTCTCTCTGTCTGTCTCTCTCTCCGTCTCCCTCCTCCCATCGTCTCCCTCCTCCCATCGTCTCCCTCCTCCCATCGTCTCCCTCCTCCCATCGTGGGACAGACTCTCTCTACCCCTCTCTCACTTGCGCCCCCTCCTTTCAAAAAAGAGAGAGAGAAAAGAAAGAGGAAGAAAACATTTAAAATACTCATTAATTGACAAAGGAGACTATGTAAGGAATTCCTATGAATTGATAAGGAGGATAAAAAAAACTGGGGCACCTGGGTGGCCCAGGGCTTGATCTCAGGATCTGAGTTCAAGCCCTGAGCCGGGCTCCACACTGAGCGAGGAGCCTATTAGAAAAAAAAAAAAAAAAGGCTAGGCACGATCGTCTCCTAGGGACACACCTCAGAGCGACGCTTGTACACATGCACCTGAATCCCTGTTTTGTTTTGTTAAATGTTTATTTATTCTTGTGAGGCCGGGGGGGGGGGGGGGGGGAGTAGGGAGAGATAGAGAGTGAGGGAGACAGAGGACCCCAAGCAGGCTCCGCCCTGACAGCAGAAAGCCCCGATGCGGGGGCTCGAACTCACAAACCCTGAGATCATGACCTGAGCTGAACTGGGGAACTGGGACGTTTAACCTGCCTGAACCACCCAGGCGCCCCCAAAAAAACCTGTTTTTAAATGTCTGTACCAACAATACTTGTGAAAACCAGGAACTGGAACCAGCTTCGAAATCCAGTAGGCTGAGCAAGGAAAGCCTGGACTATTTATACACTGGGTTATTATCCGGCATTGAGATTTATTATTGCAGAGATCAAAATAGTGATTCCTCCTTGGGGAGCGACGTGTGTATGAACACAGAGGAACACGCAGTCCTGGTGATGTGCCCTTTCTTAATTTGGAAGTTGTTTATGTGTTATTATTATTCTTTGAATTTCTGTATGCTTTGTACACTCTTACATATATTATGTGTCGCAACCCAAACATTAAATTATATTAAATTTTTTTTAAATTTTTTTTCAACGTTTATTTATTTTTGGGACAGGGAGAGACAGAGCATGAACGGGGGAGGGGCAGAGAGAGAGGGAGACACAGAATCCGAAACAGCCTCTAGGCTCTGAGCCATCAGCCCAGAGCCTGACGCGGGGCTCGAACTCACGGACCGCGAGATCGTGACCTGGCTGAAGTCGGACGCTTAACCGACTGCGCCACCCAGGCGCCCCCATATTAAATTTTTTTAATGTTTATTTATATTTGAAAGAATGGAGACAGAGTGTGAGCAGGGTAGGGGCAGAGAGAGAGAGGGGGACACAGAATCCCAAGCAGACTCCAGGCTCTGAGCCGTCAGCACAGAGCCCGGCTCGGGGCTCGAATTTACGAACTGTGAGATCGTGATCTGAGCCGGAGTTGGATGCTTCACCGACTGAACCACCCCGGCGCCCCCCCCCCCCAAATTAAATTTAATTTAAAAGAAATGTTTCTGAAACTGTAGTCAGGGGGCCACACTCTACAGGGTAGTATTTCAGGCTATGTTGAGGATTTTTGTCTTTATCCTAAAAGTAGCAGACAGTGCGGGGGCAAATTGCAGCTGCAGGAGAAATATAAAGAGTGATAGAAAAAAATCACTCAAAAGAAAATAAAAATAAGTCAGGATATTTGGGATGAAAGCTCCTCAGAGATATTTTAGGAGACACCCCATGAGCAAAACAAGAACGGGCTGCTTTGAGAAAGGAGCAGTCAGAAAATGAGAACGAATTCTTGGGTGTGGAAAACATCACTGCAATTTTCAAACTGGATGAAGAGTTAGTGGATCCCAGCACACGGCACGAAGATGTAGAACACGAAAGAATAAAACAAGAGCTATAAAGGATCCGTCGGGTCCAACATTTGCTATCAGGAGTTTCAGTAAGGGAAGGTAGGGAGGCCACAGGGAACGAACTAGAAAAGAATTTCCCAGCGCCGAGCAGATACCACCCTGATCTGAAAAGCTTGTCAGCTGACGGGCAGGATGGATTTTCAAAAGGCTAACGCTTCTCCACGCTAAGAAATGTCTGAACACCAAGGATTTAAAAAATTAAAAGCTTTCCATTTAAAACAAAATCACAAAGCAAGGAGTACGAATCAGTCTGGCATCACCAGTAACAGAGGCCAGAAGGCAGCAGAGAAAGAAATCCAAATTCTAAGGGGAGATTACTTTGAACCAAAAATTATATACCTTCTGGGCCAGTTGCAAATGGTCTGCAGAGGGGCGCCTGAGTGGCTCAGTTGGTTCAGCGTCTGACTCTTGGTTTCGGCTCAGGTCACGATTTCACGGTTTGTGAGATCGAGCCCCACGTCAGGCTCAGCGCTGACGGCATGGAGCCCGCTTGGGATTCTCTCTCTCCCTGTCTATCTGCCTCTCTCTCTCCCTCTTTCTCAAAATAAAAATAAACTTAAAATAAAAATGTAAAAAAAAAAATGGTCTATGTAACAAAAAATAGTGGCTGACTGCACCACAAACTACTAGGAGGCCACTTTTCTCGTCTAATAAGACACATGCAGGAAGTCTCGCTTTCTTGTTCCATGGATCAGCGACATTAGGAATATTCAGCTGAGGGGCGCCTGGGTGGTTCAGTCAGTTAAGCGTCCGACTTTGGCTCAGGTCATGATCTCACGGTCCGTGAGTTCGCGCCCCGCGTCGGGCTCTGTGCTGACAGCTCAGAGCCTGGAGCCTGTTTCGGATTCTGTGTCTCCCTCTCTCTCTGCCCCTCCCCTGTTCATGCTCTGTCTCTCTCTGTCTCAAAAATAAATAAACGTTAAAAAAATTAAAAAAAAAAAAAGGAATATTCAGCTGATAGAGAAAGCAAAGAAGGCATGTCACTTCCTCTCTCTCTCTCTCTCTCTCTCAAAAATAAATAAACATTAAAATTTTTTCTAAATAATAAGAAACTAACGGATTTATCCAGAAGTCCACTGGAAATGTACCTGCGGCAGCATGCCTAGGAAGTTATTTTCACGTCTCTTCGGTAGCAACCTAGGAGCAGAGTCACCGGGTTGTAAACTTTCTGAGAAACCGTCCAGCTGTTTTCTACACCGGCTGGACTATTTCGCGTTCCCCTCAACACTGTTGGAGAGTTCCAGTTGCTCCACACCTTTGCCAACACTTGATATTGTAAGTTTTTTCCACTTCAACTACTTATTGTACATGTGCTGATAGAGTGGAAACAACTTGCGTTTCTCTAATGACTTGCGACATTGAGCATCTTTTCATTTGCTTACTTGCCCTTCTGTATCTTCTTTGGTAAAATGTGCTTTCAAACCTTTTGCCCATTTAAAAAGTCAGGTTGTTTGGGGTGCCTGGATGGCTCAGTTGGTTAAGTGTTCAACTTCGGCTCAGGTCATGATCTCACAGTTCGTGGGTTCAAGCCCCATGTGGGCTCTGTGCTGTCAGCCCAGAGCCTGGAGCCTGCTCTCGATTCTGTATCTCCCTCTTGTTCTGCCCCTCCCTCACCTCTCTCTCTCTCTCTCTCTCTCTCAAAAATAAACCTTAAAGAAATATTTTTAAGTCTGGCTGTTTGTCTTATTTCTGAGTTATAAGAATTTATAAATTTATTCATACATTTCAAGTCCTTTACCAGGTAAAAGTTTGCAAATGTTTTCTCCCAGACTGTGGTTGTCTTTTAATTTTTTAAGGTGTCTTTCAAAGAATGAAAGCTCTTACATTTAGGTATATGACCCTTTATGAGTTAATTTTTGTATATGATGTGAGACGAGAATCAAGTTTCATTTTTTTCCATGTAGTTACCCAGCTGGCCAATTTCTACACCCCCCCCCTCCCCCCAGAAAAGGCCTGATCAAATTTCTATTGAGATTATGCTGAATTTGTAGCTCTTTTTTGAAATCACTGACACCTCGATAATATTCAATTTTCCAATCCATGAAATGTTATAACTCTCCCTTTAACAACATTTAATATTCAGTTCTTTCAACAATGTTGAAATTTTTAGCAATGTTCTGTGGTTTGGGGGATACTGTTGCTACACATTTTTTATCAGAGTTATCCCTAAGTGTTTTGTGGCTGTTGTGACATTTTTCAATGTCAGTTTTCAATTGTTCACCACTAGCATACAGAACTAAACTTGATTTTTTTGATATTGACCTTGTATCCTACAACATTGCCAAACTCGCTTATTAGCTCTATTAGCTTTTATGTAAATTTCACCCACTTTTCTACATAGATGACCATGTCTGAGATTAAAGACAGTTTTCTTTCATTTCGAGTCTGTATGCCTTTCTTTTTCTTGCCTTATTGCACTGGCTAAGACCTTTAGTATGATATTGACTAGAAATATTGAGATTGGACATCTCTGCCTTTTTCCTGATCTTAGGGAGAAAGCACTCAAAGTTTTACCAGTATTGATAATATCAGCTACAGATTTTTTTAAAAGCACCCTTTATTAGATTCAGAGAATTTCCTTCTTTTCCTAGTTTGCTTAGAATTTTCATTATAACAGAGTGTTGAATTTTGTCGAACGCTTTTCTGCACCTGTTGAGATGAACATATGGTTTTTCTTGTCTAGTTAATTAATATGGCAAATTAGCATGTGATTTTTAAAATCAAAATAAAGCTAAATATAGTGTTTAAAGTTTGAGTTTAAATATAAAAAGTGCAGATTCTCAGGGTGAAGGGTGTCCCAGACCCTCCTTCTGGCTCAGCTCCCACCCAGCTCTCAATTCCATCCTCTTCTCCCAACCGGGATGGTCACTACCACACCATCACTCTACTCTCCCTCCCAGATCAAGCCACCAGCGCCCCTCCCCTTGGTCCCTGCCACCTCTTCCATCCAGCACTTGTAGCCAGAGTGACTGCATCATTTCCTACTAACCATTGATGATATTGTGATACTAATAAGAAATATGTATTTGGTCTTCTGCCCATTTCTGGTACTGCACTTGGAATTCCTTAAATGTTAAGAGCCATAAAGATGTCTCGATATCTATGACAAACCCCTTTCAAAGCACATCTGAGTTGATGTTAATGAAGTGACTTTTGGAACGCAACTAAGGATGGGGGCTGGTTGCCAAGGGAACCAAGCGGGTGATTCCAGGACACCAACTTTCAGCCCCACATCCATGACTTCCAGGGAGGGGAAAAGGGCTGGAGGTTGAGTCAATAGCCAACGGCCAATGATTGCATCAGTCGTGCCTGTATAATAAAGCCTCCATAAAAACCCAAAAGGATAGAGTTCAGAGAGCTTCTGGATTGGCTTTCACCTGGAGGTCTCCGGAGAGTGGTGTGCTGGGAAAGCATGGAAGCTTCCCACCCCTTTCCTCAAACCTTGTTCTGCGCCCCTCTTCCATGTGGCTGTTGCTGAGCCATATCCTTTTATCATAAACCGGTGGTAATCTAGCAAGTCAACTGTTTTCCTGAGTTCTGAGAGCTGCCTTGGCATTTGAACCCGAGGAAGATGTCATGGGAACCTCCAAGTTATAGCCGATCATTTGGTCAGAAGCACGGGTGACAAGGTGGCGTTGTGATTGGCATCTGAAGTGGGAGCTGGTGGCGGGGGCGGCAGGGGCGGGGGGAGACTTATGGGACTGAGGAGCCCTTGGCCTGTGGGATCCAACACTATCTCCAGATAGATAGGATCAGAACTGAGTTCATTGCTTGGTAGTGTTGGGAAGAACACATACTGGACCATCCTTCAATGGCTCCCAGCTCAGGACCTCCATACCTCCTGCCTTTGCGGTTCCTTTCACCGGCCTTCCTCCCCACCCGTCCCGTGATTACTGAGGACCTCTGCCAGTCGCTGTCGTGTCCATCTTTCAAAATGAAGCTCAACCATCTCCTGCTCCGTGAAACATCCCAGGCTACCCTTCTGCCTGATCCCCGGCAAACCCTCCGGGCTTCCCCTAGTCACAGCCCGGATCTTGCCGTCTGTTTGTGTGTGTCTCCCCATCAGACCGGGAGCTCCTGCAGGACAAGGAACACATCCGGTTCATCTCAGCGTCCTGTGCCCTGCCTAGAGCCAGACACTGCATAGGAGTTTAGTGTTTGTTGAGTGAATTAATAATGCTCAGTAGGAAGCCGGCCTTCAGAAATGCATGGGGAAGAGGGCAGAAGAATGGGGGGTGGGGGGCAGGTGGAAGGGGCGGTATGAGAGGAAGCAGGGGCGTGGGGGGGGGGGCTGTTAAAGGGCCAGCTCCAGCGGAAAAAGTAATTGCAGAGAGATGGCTACAGGCTGTCAGGTGCCTCTTCCGAGTTGAGAGCTCAGGAGGACAGTGGGACTCACTGTGACCACCAGGTGGCACCAGGCTCCCAGGCGTCTGACTGCCCAGCTCCTGCTGCCCCGCTTCCCTCAAGGTACGGAGCCCCAAAGAGGGCAGAGCCAGAACCCGCAGGACCCACAGCAGCAACGAAAGAGGTGTCCCCTGGTGTCACTTCAGATCCTCAGGGGGGTCTCACCCCACTTGCTTCTCTGTGCCTGAGATTCCACCACGGGAGATGGGATGCCCGCTCTTCTCTGCAAAACCCCTCGGGGAGGGGGAGGGGGAGGGGCGTGTCACAAGGAAAACGGAAGGGAACAAACTCAAGTCCCCACTCTGACACTTACTGGCTGTGTGACTTGGGGGCTCTGAGGCTGGGTTCTGCTACACGCAGGCACATTCTGAGTGCTTTCCATTTATTCCTCAGTTCCTTCCCCGCCCCCCCCCCCATCACCCTCGGACGTAGAAACTATTAGCCCTGGTTTCCAGGGGAGGGAACTGAGGCACAGAGAAGTTAAGTAGCTAACTAAAGGTTGCACAGCTCGGTTGTGGTTGTGGGTCGCGGCCCACTGAGCCCCTGCTGGGGAGGGGTTCCACATGGATGTGGTGCCTGGGCTGGGAGGAGAAAAGAGGGCAGGGTTGAGGCCCCAGGAAGGCCCCAGAGGGTCCAGGCTGGCAGCCAAAGTCAAGCAGACTGAGGAAGAGCCGGTAGGGGCGGATCTTGGAGCCAAGCAGCTGGGAGACACGGAAGGCGCTGAAGGCCCAGGAGAGAATGTGGCCGGTTCCAGAGTGCTGGCCACGGCATCTGGTGAAGGTGGAGAGACAGAATGGACAAGAGGGAAGGGGGAGAGGGCTGGGTCAAGGGCTTTGTCCGTTTGTTCTAGGGCAGACTCTGAGGATGAGTCTAGACTGCCGGGGGAAACCCAGCAGAGAGGTGGAAGCTGGTGGGAGGGCAGCTGATGATTCTGGAAGGGGAAGGCAGGCGAGGGGAACGCCGGGAGCCTCTAGAGTGTGATGTCCTCGGGTCCTCGTTCCACTCTCCTTCTCCAGAGGAGCACACTGGAGTCTGGAGGGGTTAGGCGACTCACTGAGAGCCCAGGCCATGACCTCTCCCCCCAGGACGTAGGCCTCCCCGCGAGCTCAGGCTGTGTGCCGAGCCCCACCCAGCGCAGGGAGGGAGACAGAAAAGCAGGACCCAACGGCCAAGCCCCAGGACCAAGATCACTGCCAGGAGACCGAGGCCAAGGGAGGCGGTCCCAACCTCTGGGTCGGAGAGTTTCCCACTTTCTCTCCGTCTTCCTCCGCCTCTTCCCATCTCTGTCCTGAGGGCCAGGAGGGACCAAGGTCCAGAAGTAAAACCGTCCCTGGGGATGCCTAGTTAGAAGGCATCTGGGGATGGTTCTCTGGACACTTACAATCTATACTGTTCTGCCAGTGTGGGCGTATTTACTCTCTGGGTCCTCCAGCCCCCGCAGAAGGTCGGTCTGACCCCCAGACAGGCCAGACTCTTAAGCACAAGACCAGCTTGCTGCCCGTTCTGACAGCACCATGCCTTTCACAGATGAGGAAACTGAGGCCCAGAGGGGGAAACAGCTCAAGAGATCCCCCATCCCTGGTGTAGAGCAGAACCAAAACGGGACTCTGGCCTGGTGGCTCCAAGGCCACTGCCCCTTCCTCAGCCATGTGTGATGCCCCTCTGTCCCCTCCTGTCCTAGAAGACAAGCCTTGCTCCCATCTGGCCTCCCGTGGCCCCCACTCCCCCTCCCTCCGCCCCCCACCAAGCTACAGTTCCCTCACCTGCCCCAGACACAAACCACCCACAGGGCTCTATCCCTTTCCTGCATCCCGTTTCAACAGCCCCCGTGAGGATTTCCACCAGGGATTGGAAGAGATCCTGGCCCTGCCCCAGTCCCGAGGCAGGTGCATGAGGGGCGCCGGATGAGGGGGCAAGAGGACCGGTATGGGCGGGTCCTCTCCGGGGCACACCTGAGCCCTTGGGTGGGGCCCAACCCCCCAGCCACAGTGTTGGGAGCCTGGCTTCCAGCTAAAGGGCCAGGGCTTGGGACTGGTGTCCATTTCCTCTTGGACCCTCAGCACCCCTGCTCCTGCCCCTCGCCCAGCCCAGGTCTCTGCTCCTTTTCTCAAAGGACACCCCGCAGTTACCTGATCTCTGCTCACGTGCCCTTCCTTCCCTCCTCCACATCAGCTTGTCTTTCCCCCAGCCGGGCCCAGGACAGCCTCCCTGCCCTCCACAGTGGCTCCCCACCGCCACAGCTCGTCACTGAGGCTGGTTGTGTGGCAGCTCGGAGGGACCTAGGGCTCCCTCTGCCACCCCTCAGTCTGTGACTGGGCAAGCTGAGGGCACGAACCCAACGGGCTCCTCAGAGGCACGGCTGGGGCTTGACCCTCCGTGTGTCCCCAAGGCCTGGCATGGAGCCAGCACAGGGTAAGTCCTACAGGGTGGCATGCCTGAGACGGCAGGTGGAATCAGCTGGGGCTGGAATCCAGCCGACAGGCTGTGCAGCCTGGGGCACGTCCCTCAACCTCTCTGAGCCCCGGCTTTTCATTTGTCAACACTGGGAGGAGCGAGGCCTCCCTCACCGGGTTGTAGGGAGAATTAGTTAAGACAACGCATGCAAACTGTGCATCTCAGCATCAGGTGGTTGTTATTCATTCAGTAAACACTCATTGAACACCCAGTATGGGTCATTGATTCTGAGTTCCAAAGGAAAGAAACCAAGTCAGCAGACCCCAGCTTCCCCGATCTCCCACCCTGTTGGTCTTTCCTGGTGCACCTGCACCCTGTCTTCCTACTCTGCCCAGAGACGGCCCCCTAAATGGTCCAACTGCACATATCACTGCCCTGCTCAGAAGCAAGCTGTGGGCACTGGTGCCTGGAGTATGGTGAGCTGACTCCTGGGCGTGGCAGTCAAGACTCTCTGGGATCTGGCTCCGACGTCTCTTTCCCATCAACTCCCCCCTTGTTTGGTGACACCAAGTTCCGCTGCAGTCACGTGGGCCCAGTGCCTATGCCCAGAACACGCTGGGCTTTCTCGTCAGCACACCTTTGTGCCCTGAGTAGAACAGCGACCCACTTTATCACCGCCAGGCCATCTCCAGGCCACCATCAGCCTCTTCCTTCTCCTCTGTGTGGCTTCCCTGACGGCCGGGGCCAACCCCGAGCCCACATCAGGCTCCTCTGAGCGTCCCGTCCCTCACGCCCCAGCTCAGGCCCTGCACTGCCTCCTGGGTCACTAACTTGGGCAGGAACTGCCGGGCCCACGTTGCAGGATGGCCTGTACTCTGCCACGGTCATTCATATTCATCATGTTCCGAGGGCCTTGAAGGGTGGCCTCCGCCGTTCCAGAGCCCGATTAGCTTTGTCCCAAGTCCTGGTCCCCTTCCGGGTAATGGAGAGAGGCCTGGGGTCCCGCCACTTCCAGCTGCCCTCCCGAGAGGTAGGCTGTCCTCCGTAGTCCCAGCACCTGGCGGGGAGACCCGATTAGATTGACTTCTCCAGACAGAATCCCTGGACCCGCCCCTCAGCTGGTGGAGGGAGGGATCCCCGAGGCCCCTACGCTGTACCCTCCCCCACCCAGGGCTGGGTCCCCTCTCCAAGGCCTCAAGTCTTGTCAGCCTGAATTCGCCCATCTCTACTGACCGGGAGCTCTGTCCCTTAAGGAACATCTTGTCCATCTCTGTTCACACTGAGCTGAAAACCCCCTCCACGTAACTTCCGCCTGGCTCAGTTGTCCTTCTTCTTGTTCAGCCGGCACGCATGGAGCACCTACTGGGTGAGAGTTGAAGCACCCACTCATTTAAGCTTCGCCCCACCTCAGTGGGCTGGTGAGGCTGAGGCTGATGGTGATGATGGCCAACTAATGACGAGACTGAAGTTCAAGAGCGATGTCTCCGCACAGAATCTCACAGTCAGGAGCAGTGGGGCCGGGAGGGGTGAGTTTCCATCTGAGGGCTAGACGGCCTGTGCTCTATCTTCCACGGGGCTGGATGCCTCCCTCTCAGGCCCCGGGGAGTAATGATGCCGTGGGGAGACAGGGGTCCCCCAAAACCTTCAGTGGAGGTTACGGAGCTGGGCCTTGGTCAAGGCTGTGGAGGGGAACCAGGGGGAGCCAGGCTAGCCTTGGGGGCCTTAGAAGTTGGGAGACTCAGCAGAGGAGCCACTGGGAAGGACCCTTCTTCCCCAGGAGCCACCGACATTGTGTTGGGAGGGGAAACACGGGGTCCTTGGAGCTCAGCCAGCCTCCTGCCTTCAGGCTGTTTGGCTTTGTTTGTTTTTTTGGCCTTTTTTTTTTTTTTTCCTTTTTCTTTGGGCTAATTGTTCTCCTTAAATCTTTTTGTCCTGTTTTGTTTTTTACGAGGCTGACAATGCTGCGCCCTGCTCAGCGCAGCTTCCTGTGTTTCTGCCCCAGCACAGGCCTCCGCGGGGGCCTTGCTTCCTGTTGTGAGCTGTCGCCATGACGACTCAAGGCCCGGTGGGCTCCGTGGGGTTGGGGGGGGTGGCTACCAAGGTTGACATCACCGGGTGAGGAGGCAAGGGTCCCGTCCGGAGGGGGTTGAATGGGGGCCGGGCAGGCAGTGGCGGGAGCCTGGCGCATTGCTGAGGGGTGACTCACAGCCTGGGAAGGGGAAGAATGCCCTCACATTCTTTTGGGAGGTAATCAAGGTCAGGGAGTGCGGCTGGGATCCTGTTTACCTGACCCTGGCCCCCCGGGGGACCAGGAACCAGTGCGGGACAACACGCTGGAGCAGAACCAGCCAGACCTCTGGGGCTAAGGGACCAGGAGGGAAGGCCAGGAGAAGGTGAGGGGCCGGTGGTTCTAGCTCAGACACCCTTCTAGAAGGCCAAGACAAGACTGGGATTCAAATTACAGCTCTGCCAGGTGACAGCTCTGTGACTTTAGGCAGGGCACCTGGTCCCCCTGAGCCTCGGTCTCCCCTGTTTTCAATGGGCTCATCCCCCTGTGTAGATGGCTGTGTTCTCCAACCGCTTGGAGGCCAGTTTTGGGGGGACTGGGGCTGGGCAGTTCTGCAACACAGCCCGGTGTTCTGCAGGCCTCTCTGTGGCCCACCTGCCGGCAGAGCTCGGTCCAGGGCTAGGCACTCCAGACTTCGGGCCAGTGTGGGAGGGCCGCATCTGACCCTCCGGGCGATGCCCCCGAGGTGCAGCCCAGCGGAAGGGCCAGGGGCAAGCCGGTCTCGGGAGGGAGGACACGTGTGCACAGAAGGCAGAGGAAGGGACACCTATGGCATCACAGGGTGGGGTCACTGGAGCTCACGCTCTCCACCCCCCCCCCACAACCTCTGCATCCCCCTTCAGCCTTCCCAGAGCCCCACCGCCTCTCCCTGAGCATCCCCGCCCGCCCCGCCCATCACAACCTCCCCTGCCCATCACAAGGGGCCCAGAGGAGCCCCTCCTGAGCCAATGGAATGTATCCTAGATTCGCTGGTGCTGGGACCTGTGCAGGAAGAGCCAGGAAGAGGCCTAGCACTGGCCTGCCAGCCCCTGTATCTCAGAGACAAACCTCCACACCCCGACCCTTGGCCAACTACAAAACAGACCAGCTGCCAGGGAAGGGGCTACCTCTCTGCAGCACGCCCCACCCCCATCCTCTGCAGGGGCCAAGGGGGCCACCAGGAGACGGCCCCCGGCGGCCACAGTGGCATTGAGACCACCTGGCCCCGTGGCCGAGAGCAAGGACATCAGTGTCAGGCTGACCTGGATGGGGTCTGGCTTTGCCACTTGCCAGCTGGTGCCCTCCAGGCAGGCTCCTTAGCCCCTCCGAGCCTCAACTTCCTGATTTGGAAAACAGACTCTCCCAGGGTGACTGCGAGATTAGGGAGTCGATGCCCATGAAGCACCTCGCACATAGTAGGTCCTCAGTACCCAGCTGAACCCACACAGACCCACTGTGTCCTCCCCTGCCGTGCCGGCCCCCTAGCATCCTGTGCACCGAAAGCCCATCCCAGGGCAGGAGCGGTGCCCACCACATACCCTGAGGTTTTCCCATAAGGGGGCTGGACTTGGGCTTCCCTGTACAGGGAATATCCTGTTCTAGGAGGTGGGGGGAGGAAGAGGAGCGGGAAGGACACAGCCGCTCCGCATTCCTGGAATTCTTGGCGGCAGCCCCGTCCAGCTGCCTTGAGCTGCCACTGCCGGGGGCACTGGCCCAGGGCCAGGCTGTCTCGGCACGGCAGGGCGACATCCCACTTGGGGTGCCACTTGGACATGGGGTGATAGGAGACCCCCCCCCCCGGCACCCGTCCCACTCAGCCCCTGCCATCGCAGAAACAGACAGACCTCCACCCTGGACCCTGGAAAGAAAGTTTGGGGAGGTCTCGGGGCATTCAGTCAACAGAGGAGGGTTTTCTGTTTGGGGTTCTGCCTTCAGGGGTTCCCCGGTCTCCTCCCTTCACCCCCAGGGAAGCTCTGGAGGGTGGCCAGAGGGCAGAGGTGAATGGGTACAAAAGGGAGAGGCAGAGGGATCCTCGGTTCTAGTCTCTAGTGCCCGGGACAGTCGTTTTCCTTCTCTGAGACTCAGTTTCTCCATCTACAAAATGGGAGGGCTGTCTCCCTCCTTTGAGCAACCTCAGCACTTGCTACATTGTGGCGTTGTGACCCAGTAATCGCGTCTTTGCAAAGCCCCTTCCCCTGACCCAGGGGAGGAACCCAGCTCGTCTCCCCACTGAGCCTGGCCTCGCGCTGGGTAGGCAGTTTTCAGTGTTTATCTAGGGACCCTCCATCCACAGCAATGGTCTGCAGGCTTCGGAGACTTGGAGAAACAACACGGTCCCAGGGTGGTCTCGCTCTGGAGCCTCGTCCACGGGTGTGTCCTGGGGCTCCCGGGAGGCAAATGACTTGTCCAAGATCCCACAGTGAGCCAGGTCGAGCTGACTCTGGACCTCATGTCTTTTTTGCTGCTCCTCCCAGGGCCGGGTTCATTCTTTTCCCAGTTTCCCTGCAAACAGCCTCTAGTTTCAGACCATGAGAGCCAGAGCAGTCTGGGAAGGGAGCCTGACAGGGCAGCTCCCCGAGGGACCACACCAGAAACCTCCGCTCCTCAGGAGACCAAGCGTAGGAGCAGGTGACCTGGATGCTCCTCTCCCTGCACTGCCCTCTGCAACTGGGGAGCCAGGAAGAGTCACACAGGGCCCAGCAGGGAAGGCAGAGTGGCTACACGAGGGTGGACATATCTGGGGTCAAGCCTGGGGTGCCAGTGTCCGGACTCCCTCCCTCTCTCCTCTCCTGTGGCTCAAGGACCACCCCCAGCCCCTCTGCCCAGTCCTAGAGACCCTCCAGGGCACTGCCCTTAATGCCCCTGCAGAGTTAAAGAGCTTACTCTGGCTCTGGGGACAGAGGCCAGGGGAAACCTGGTCCAGGCCACATGGGGAGGGCAGAAAAGCCTCTTTGCCCAAACCAGGAGTCCCAAGAGGTCCCTACACTGGACCTCAGCACCTGCCATCGACCGTTCGAGAGTTGGACAAGGGTATCCCTCTGGGCCAGTCCCACTGAGGTCGTACTGAGCCCATCTGTGGTCCCAGGATTCTGAAGTTCAGGTTTCGATTCTGTGAACATTTACCTCACTCTGCATACCCTTAAGAGTATGAAGCAGAGGAAGCACTGTCCTGTCACCTGCCTTTGTCTGGGACTTGCCCCTCAGAGTACAGCCAGGGTCCTGCTCCCAATGACCCCACCCTCCCCATCACCTGATCCCCCTGAACGCCCAGACGCCCCCAAAGCCATTGCCTCCACGTGGCCGGGGCCCCTCTCTGCTTCCTGCCTGCTTGTCCTGTGTGTGTCTGTCCCGACATCTGTCTGTCTGAGGGACCATAAAAGGAAAAGGCTGGAATACACCCTGCGGGGTCCACATGACCTGTTTACTCCTCACCCTCCGCTGGGAAATCACCTTGATTGTGGAGACGGGGAGCCGCGGCCGTGTGCGCCAGCGTGTCGGCGGGCGTGGGGGCACGTATGTGTGTGGAGGGCGGCACAGGGCAGCGCGTGGGACCCTCGGGAAAGCGAATTCTGAAAATCTGAGTAGAATGGGTGGAATGTCAGACACCCATTAAATACGGTGTCTTTGAAGAATCGTGGTGACGTGAAAGGTGGTCACGATATAAGATTTAGTCAAAGAGAAAAAGTGCACCCAAAAGAAAAAGTTGAGGCTAATACATCACATGCTAATAATCATTTATCTCCGGATTCCTAAATCATGAGTAATCTTGTCTTTCCCTTACACTCGCGGATATTTTCGACATTTTCTGCAGTGCGTACTTGATTTGCGATCAGGAAAAGGAAAGAGAGGTAATAAAAAAAAAAAAAAAAAAAAAAGATGAACCAGAAAACAAATACACATGATTGAAGATAAAAGAAACTGAGGTCTAATGAAAACTGTTACACATAAAACTAAGCCAAACGTTCAACCCAAGATAGCAAACCCTGAGTGAGCACCCACCGTATACAAAGTTCTGCTGAGCCTGGAGAGATCTAGGTAGCCCTTCCTGGCAAGTGCACTGTCCATCGGGAGGGTGGGACAGTCCCCAGTCACAGATACCACAGACACAGGTATAATGTGGTTCTCCCCACCCCTTGGAGGGCACCAGAGAAAGAGAGAAAGTGATGGGTGAATCAGGAGGGCTGCAGGGAGGAGGTGACTGCTCACAGGAGGGTTTTGGGAGGGCACGTGGTAACGGAGGAAAGGTATGGTGGGTACTTGGGGGACCACCTTTGTCTGGGGCACGACTGACAAACAGGCTGTAACTCACCTTGAAGTCTGTAGTGCTGGGTTGAGAGACACTCTGAAATTAAGTGGGCATTCGAGGGGGAAAGAATGCAAGGATCGATGAGCAACTCATTCATTCATTCAAGAAATATTTCTTGAGGATCTACTCTGTGCCACGCACGGCCTGGGGGTCGGGCAGTGCAGCCTCTATCTCAACGGAGGGAAACAGGCAACAGAACAATTAATGGGTCGAATATATGGTGGGCCAGATGGTAAGAAGTGTGACGAGGAGGGACGAGGCAGTGGGAGGCAAGGACGGCGGGGCTTCGACAACTGGAGGGCAGCAGGCACTGAGGTCGGGCGGGTGAAGGCTGAGAGGGGCAGTGGTGAGTCTGACACATCCCTAGGGCACAGTGGAGCGGAAGTCAGACGTGGGAGTCTGAAGTCCGGGTCCCAGCTGGGGACACCCATTTGGGGGTCATTGGCTTGTGGGTGGTAGTTACCCCAAGAGATAGGATGAGCTCACCCCGGGAAGGGATGTAGGCAAAGAAGAGGTCCAAAGATTGAGCCCTGGGCTCCCCGCAACGATTGCCATTTGGAGAGATCAGGGGAGACCAGCTATGGAGGAGGGGGAGCTCAAGACAGTGGGACAAATATAGTTCCCGCAGAGAGGTGGGTGCAAGTCTGATGGGAGGGGGTTAAGCTGGGCACAGGGGAGAGGAGCTTAAAAGAGCAAGTCAAGACAAATCTTCCCAGGAAGGTGGCTATACAGGGAAGCAGCAGTTGCGCCCTGAAACCCAAGCAAGGGGCTCAGAGGGCCCCATAAGTCACCCCCCCCACCCCCCTCCCCAGCGGTGGCCAAGGGGTAGCTGTTTGCTGTGAGGGTGGGGAATGGTGGACAGAGCTCGATCTGGGCTGGGAGTCCACACGCAGGTGCTCGGGGTCAAGGTGTGGGTGGAACCCAAAATGAGAAAAGAAGGAGGCTGGGCTGGAGACCAGTGCCAAGGCCACAACCACGGCCAAGGCTGGCTCCCCACCTGCCTCTGTGTTCCGGGAGCGGGAGAATTCTGAGTCCAAAGTCTTCATTAAGAAGCTCGACTTCTGTCGTCTCTGAACTGGGAGCAGCTCTCTTTTCACAGCCCCACAGCCCCTGAAAACGTCTGCCTGTGCAAAGTTCGTCTCCACCTCCTTCTCAGTCACGAGCACCTCTCAGCTGTTGAGCCGATCACTGTCTACAGTGGTGCTAAAACCACCACCGGAGACACTGACAGATGACAGCCTCAGCCAGCTTGGCAGCCCATCTCCTGACCTCACTTATTCCCAGCCGCAGCTTCCGAACCAGCGCCATTTTACGGGCCGTAGACACAGCAGCCAAGTTCACTGGGGCTGGGGCTGCCGCCGCGGGGGTGGCTGGCTCTGGGGCTGGAACTGGGGCTGTGCTTGGGAGCCCCATCATTGGTTGTGCCAGGAACCGCTCTCCGAAGTAAGAGCTCTTCCCTCCACCATTCTGGGCTTTGCCCTCCAAGAGGCCACGGACTCTTGTGACGGTTGGTGACCTTTCTCCTCTTCACCATGTGACAGAGCTGTTTCCACCTCCCGTGGGTCTTTCTCCCATCTCTCGTCTGCCTTGTAGGTTCCTTTTCCGTTATTTCCCCAGGCAGCCTGGGGAAAGCGGGTGGCTCAGGGTTTAGCAGAGGGGAGACAAATAAATACTATACGAACAAAAAAGAAGATCTACCTGTCAAGTAGAAGGAGCCTGTATTTGACTTCACAGGTGCTTCCCGTATTTATGTCGCTTGGATATTTAGACTTAGATACGCGGACTTCCATGTGGACTCTTGCCCCAGGCCCTGGCAATGTTGGGGTTGACCTGGGAGCGGACAGCATGAGTGGTGGGGTGAAGACAGGGTTGTTTTTCGGTTTGGTTCAGGTTTTGTTTGGTTTTTAAGATGGGAGAAGGACTGGCATGCTCGCCCGAAGAGCGAGCCCGGAGAGGGGAAAATGGCGGTGCAGGTCGAGTGCGGACTGCAGGAGGCCTGGGGTCCAGCATGAAGGAGACTCACAGGTACTCCACCAACAACGAGACCAGCAGGGAAGGCAGCCTGAGCAGGTGCTGAGCCCAGCAGGAGAGTGCGTGGAGCACGTGGACGTTCTCCCATGATTCCTTCTGTTATTTCAGTGCAAAAGCAGCAATACCACGGGCTGCAAATAAGAGGAAAGGGTCCCGGAGGTCTGCGGAGGGAAGGGAAGGTGTGAAAGAGTCCTTGTACATAGAGGGGGACCAAGGGGACCCGAGAAACGTAGCTGCAGTGCCCAACAGCACTCTGGCAGGTGCATTTTCCCCAGATGGCCGCAACAATATCTCCCATCCCACAAGCGCTTCTAGAACCTTCCATTCCCCCTTCACCAAAGAGTGAAGTCGAATTCCCCTTCCCTGGAACCTGGGCAAGTTGGTGACTCACTCCTTAGCAATGGAATGCGGTGGAAGTGACGTCGTGACCCTCCTGAAGCTACATGGGAAACACTTCCATCTTGTAGAACGCTCCTGCCAAAGCCCTGAGCCGCCATGCTGTGAGGAAGCGCAAACTAGTCCATGCAGAGAGACCACATGGGAAGGCTCTGAGGCCATGGAGAGAGAGAGAGAGAGACAGAGAGACAGAGAGATGTCCCGCCAGTGCCCAGATGCTTCAACCCCAGCCACCAGGTGACTGCCACTCTGTGAAACCCTGAACAACCCAGCTGAGCCCCTCCCAGATCCATGACCCACAGACTCCACAAGAGATAACACAATTACGGCTGTCTTAAGCCTTTCCTTTATGACCCAGAAAGAGCTCATCAGAACAAACACCAAGGGCCAACTTGAGATTTATGGTCACGATTTTAAGGTGACACCCCCTTAGCCTGGTGACACCCAACACATGTCTGTAGGGACAGAAGGCTAGACAGTTGACACACGCTTCCCTTCCTGCCTCCAGGGAGGAGGAGAGGATGCGAAGGAAAGGTTGGGGGCACTGGGTCTCGGATGTCAGGGTGAGGTGTTTGGACTTGACTGTGGAGGCTCCTTAGGAGTAGACTCCGCCTTCCAGGCACGTGACAGGTCCGCTCTGTTTTAGCAATATAGAACACAGCCGCCATTTTCAGATGAACTAGGGTGGGGGAGGAGAGGAGCCTTCCCAGAGGCCTGGGGACTCAACAGGCAGGGTCCTAAGCCCTTCCCATCTGCCTGAGGCCTTAGGCACACGGCCAGGGGAGTAGGAGAGGGGGAGAGAATGGTGAGCCTCGGCGCTCCCACCTGAAAAATCCACTTGAGGCCTCTAAGTGGTGCTCTGCCTCTGAGACTAAGGATGCCACAGGGATCTGCTGTGACACGAGCATCGCCTGCACTGCCCGGGGCTCCGTCTTAAGCTGGACGTGAAGGAAGAGGAATTCTGGCCCTTATTATGCTATAGGCTTTGTGCAGGAGGTTCAGGTTCCAAGTTACAGAAAACCCAGCTCGAGGATTTGAGGTTTCAGGCAGGGACAGAACCAGCCCTGCAAACAGGGTGACAGGACCTGGTCTCTCTGCCTTCATCTCTTGGCTCTGCGTTCTCGCATTTGCTCTTTTCCCAGGATGACTCTCCCTGGGGGGGGTCTCGGTGTGCCCCCCCCCCCCGTCATGTCTGGGTCTGCCTTCTCTCCACATCCAGTGGGAAGAGAGAGAAAGTCGACCTCCTGGGGAGCTTAAGTAGAGGCCGTTGCTCTCAATGGACGACTTGGGTCATGTGTCCAACCCTGAACCAATCACAGTAGCCATGAGATAGGATATAGTAATTGGTTTAAACCAATCAGGGCCCACCTGGAGCAGAGACCGTGTCTACCCCACTCGTGTGTGGGCTGAGAATCGTGGGGTCCTGTCAGGAGGGAGGGAAGGTAATGGATGCCAAGCGGGGAGTCCCTCAATGTCTGCTCCTGTAGGACATACTCAAGAATGACAAAGATCCAAGGCATATCCCTCAGTCCGCCCGGCAGAACCTTCTAGAGATGGCGTGCTCTGTCAGAGAGGAAGTGGCTGAGCACCGGAAAAGGGGGAATCTCCTATCAAGGCTATTTTCAGGGACATCTGCCCATCTGGCCAGCCTGGAGTCCTGGGATGGGGGCAGCCACCGTTGGCCAGAACCCAGGGCCTGCCTGGGACACTTGGGCAGCTGGGGACTGAGTAAGCTGGAAAAAGTGCAGGGCGGGGGGGAAGGGGGGGAGCCATTTGACTCTTCCCTAACACCAAAAAAGGGAACAGGAAAGGTCAACTTGGGCGCCAGGAGAGACCCAGACAAATAGCGTGACCAAAGCAGATAGCCCTGTCTATCTGGGCTCTGCTCAGCTGGGTCTTTCCGTCCGTTGTTCACCCAAGAACCCAAGGGAGCAAGGCTGAATGGGGGTTACCCCATTACTCAGATGAGGGCGCAGAGGCCCTGAGAAATGCCGCTCACCCAAGGTCACGCAGAGAGGTAGGGCAGAGCCAGAATATGAACTTGAGCTCTCTCAGGATAGCCCTCCTCCCCTGGCCCCTCCCAGTAGCACAGCTCAGAGTCAGGCCCTTCCTACAGACAGAATAATGCAACCGTGAAGTCACTGGTTGGGGGGGAGTGACATTCAGGGGCCCCATGGCCCCTGCTGTCTGGCAGGCCAGGGAGATGGAGAAAAGGGGGCTGCAGGGTCCAATTGGCCCAAATTCAAATCCTGCCTCTGCCACTCTGGCTGTGCGAACTTGGGCGAGTCAGGGTCCTCGTCTGAGGACAAATGAAGAAATGAACACTTCCTTAGAGGTCAGAGGGCGGAGTGATTGACATCACATACGTAAAGCAGCTAACACCGGGCGGCCCGCGGTGAGTCCCGTGTTCCTCCCATCGCGGAAGGGGATCGTCATGTTTAATTACAATATCACAGCAGAAATGCCGTGATCCGCTGGGCCGAACGCGGCCAGATGGAGGCCACGGAACTCTTCCAGGTTAACACTGAGAAGCAGAACGGGGGCGGGACTTTGGCGAGACGTTAGCCTCTGGGTACAGATGCGGGGGTCCTTGCTCTCTGGGAGGGAGTCAGGCCCAATTCCAGCTCTGTCTCTGCCGCTCAATGGAAGTCCAGACACTGCAGAATCTGTTTCCACCCTTTCCCTGGGGACTGAGGACCGGAGCAGGACTTTCATCCCCTGAGCCTGGACCCAGCAGGGGCGAGGAGGCTGCAGACAGGGGGTCATTGTCCACCCTGGCTGGGCCAGAGCCCGCAGCTGCCAGTCCATCTGGGACGCAGGGTCTTCACGGACGAGCCCAGCCATGTGTGTGTATTGGCCGGAGGGGTGTTTGTCCCCCAGTTGCCACTGGAGACCCAGATTCCACCCCCGGGCACTCTGTCCAGTGTCCCGACGGTGACCCCAGAGCATCTCCGACCAGCAGGCTTGGGTGGGGCCTGAGAGGACAAAGCCGCCTTTTGCTGCTGGCGGCTGGGCGGGCAGAGCGCGTCAGCTCATCGGCCGGCAAGGGGAGACCTGGGAGTCGGCCTCGTGGCCCACCCCCAGCCCCATCACCCCTCACAACTTGTGTGTGTCATGACATGATATGACAGATGCTGCTTGTCAATTCTGCTGCGGAAGCATCTCTAGACCCCGGCCCCTGCTGTCCAGCCACACAGCCACTGCCCTGGTCAGCTCCTCCACGGCAGCCCTCCCCCCTGGCTCGCAGTCTGTCCTCCTCCTCAGCCCAGCGGGAGCTTTTAGAAATGCATTCAACCACCTCCGTTCCGGCGTCGGATCCGTTGCGTATTTACAAAACGTACACCTGACAAAAAGCTCGCGTCCAAAATATGTAAAGAACTCCTCCAAATCAATAAGAAAAAGAGAGCCAACGAGGAAAAAGGGGCAAGAGGCCCTTCACAAAAGAGGTTCTGCAGGTGGCTTATACGTACACGAAAGCATCGTTGGTCATCGGGGGAGGGCAAAATAAAACACCACACAATGGGGTGTCACTACATGCCAGCCAAAACTGCTAAAATGAAAATTTGAGAAAATATCGCGTGTCGGTTAAGGGTGTAGAACAACCGGGACTCCCAGAACCCTGGTGCCCACGGGAGCGTATCTGGGACAACCACTTTGGAAAACGGTTTGGCATCGTCTTCGACGGCCAAACGTGGGCCTGCCCTCTTCTCCGACAGTTCCGCCCTTGCGCTGAAGTCCAACGGAAGCGCGTGCATGTATCTCTTGAAAGACAGGCACACGATCCCCCGTTGCAGCTGCATTCACGGCGGCCCAAACCCAGAAACAACCCGAATATCCACCAACAGCGGAACAGAGTAAGAATCGGTGAGGTGCGGGCGCATCTCACGCGGTGTCGAGGGCCAGAAGCCGGACGCAGAGGAGTAGACGCCGTGTGATTCCATTTATGCGAACTTCAAAACCAGACGACAGGGCACTGAAGCCAGGACGGTGGTTATTTTGGGGGAAGAAGGAGACACAGTGTCTCGGGAGGCACAGGGGGGATTTCCTGGATGCGGACAATGTCTTGTCTCTTGATCCAGGCACTGGTTACACGGGTGTGTTTGATGGATGTGAAAATCTACCCCGCCGGGCACCTGATGATACAGGCATTTTTCTGTCCACATATTACCCTTCAATAAAAAGTTAAAAAAAAAAAAAAAAAAAACACAGAAACAAAAACCCTCCACCTGCATCGCCCAAAAGTCCTCATTCATTGTTGGGCCCGTAGACATGGCACGTATTTCTCTCTGCCTGGAGCCCCCTCGTCCAGTTGGCAAACACGCCACTCTGGAGTCACTGCCCCCGCCAGGAAGCCCTCCCTCCTGGCCCCAGACCGAGGCGGTTTCTGGGTCCTGGAGGAACCATAGGCGCCTTCCTTTCAGCCCTTATTCCTCTGACACTTACTCCACAGTGTTCAGTAAACAGTCACGAGTAATGGGTTACACTTAAAAAAAAAATTAAATAACTGCAGACACATTGCAGTAAATGTCCCAAAAGGGAAGTCGAGGCAGTCAGCGGGGAACAACGCAGAGGAGGAGGGCAGGGGAGGGGCTGGTTTATGAGGGGCTTGAGCAGCAGAGCCCCAGAGAACAAGTGCAAGCGGGGCCAGGAGACTGTGGCAAGAGACTCCAGGCTGAGGGCACCTTGCCCACCGAGGGTTCTAAACTGAGGTTGTCCTGGGGTGGGGGTGGGGGGACGTCTGGCTCACTCATGTCTCAGTCCCCGGAAGTTTAGCACGGGGGGGGGGGGGGAGTGGCCAGTTAGGTGTCTGGGAGGATTTTAGGGATGAACGAGTGAATGGATGACCGAATGAATGAAAGTTGAGAGGCTGGAAGGGACAGGCAGGGAGAGCAGAGGCAGCAGTTTGGGGGCCCCAGGGACACTAGCTGCTGCTTCACAAATGCGGGGACTCCTGCTGGCAGAGCCAACGTAGGAAATAAAGTTCAGGGTTCCCGGAAGCACAGACCCCACCACCTCGGCCAGCAAGCATGCAGAAGCATGCATGGCCAATCATTCCTTCCTTCTTTCATTCTTACAGTTGGTAAATGTTGAGTACGAACTCGCCAGGCTCTGTAGTAGGGGCTGTTCCCTTCGCCTCTCATTCACTTCAAATTCCCAGTGGCCATTTCAGCTTCTGGGATCCCCGGGGGTTCACGTCTCTCCCTGCTTCTGGATGTTTCTCCCTGCCTGCTTCACTGGACCAGGCGGGACTCTCCCCGGATCACCAGGGAAAGCCCCGGGGAACTTTCGGTTATACTGCCTGGCGATTTACAAGCCCAAACATGTTCACCTTATCCAAATAATGTCTGCTCTTACCAGAGAACTCCCAAAGCTATTTTAGTCTTCCCAATGGGATTTCCCAGACCCAGCCGGTGGGAGCACGAACAGGTACTGCCCTCCCAGGAGTAGTCAGCCATGACTGGGGCAATTGCGGCAGTGTGGTCCCATGACCCAGTAGTCCCACACCTTGGGACGTTATGCCCAGGTCGCCAGGGGGGCCTGCCCAAGATGTTCCTGGTGGCCCTGCTCGCAGTGGCTGTGAGGTGGGGGCACCAGGTGTCCCCCACTAGGGAAACGGGTAAGGACGTGTGGCAAATGTACGTGGGAGGCAGAAGCAGTCCCTCTGTAAAGCAACGTGAGTCAAACCGAAAGACCTGAGTTTGGGTAAAAAAGGAAATAAATGAAATGCGACATCTGACACGACGCCTTTTGTGTGAACTTGAAATGCATACACATACCCAAAAAAGCTACCTTATTGTTGAGGGTACACATATTTAAGGGCATATACTGAGTACATTTAGAGGGGGAGTCTTTGGAGGGAGGGGAATAGCAGTTGTTTAGGAATGAGGGGAGATACACACACACACACACACACACACACACTTTATGCAAAACAAGAGGGGGCCCTGCGTAGACAGTGAAAGTATATGAAGAATCAAAGATTTTAATGAACTCAACAATCTCCCCTTGAAATAAAAAGTAAAATTTAAATTAAAAAAAAAATTCTTAAGTTTATTTTTACTTTGAGAGAGAGCTAGAAAGCAAGCGGGGGAGGGACAGAGAGACAGGGGGAGAGAATCCCAAGCAGGCTCGGGGCTGCCAGCACAGAGCCCAGTATGAGGCTGGAACTCACGAACTGTGAGATCATGACCGGAGCCGAAGTCAAGGGTCAGACGCTTGACCGACTGAGCCACCCAGGCGCCCCTAAATTTAAATTTTACTGCTTCTGAGAGATAGTAGATGTACTCCTTTCCCTATTCCTCCGAGGGCAAGTAACACCCCAGACATAATATATAAAACAAGCCCGAGGAGGCTCTGCAAGGAGGGGAGAAGAAGGTAGCTTAGCTAGGGATCATAGGACCCAAGAAACAACCCAGTGGTGAATTTCTTGGTTGTTGGACTTTTTTGTTGTTGTTGTTGTTGTTCCTCCTATGTCCCAGACTTGAAGCTGAAATGCCAAGGGGTCTGAATATCACAAACTCCAACAAAAGCCTACTCTATGTAACCAAAGAACCAGAAAAGAGGCAGCTAGCAAGACAGAAAAGTTTTAGGCAATACTCGGTGTACTCCAGACAAATGAGAAAAAGCCGTGGCCTCACCCAGGCCAGCAAGACCACGTGGGAAACCCAGATGCCACCTTCGGCGGTACATAAAGTGCTCCAATCTCCCTGCCAGGGTGCTGTCAGGGAAGGCCAAGTCGGGGGCTGGGACTTTCCTCTCCGCCTGTGCAGTGACAGGGAGCCCCACGGTTCTTGCATCAACAGAGGCCAAGTGGGGAATTTGGACTTCTACCCTTATTTGGCACTTTGCCACTTAGGCAGCTTCCCAGGAAACCAGCTACAGCAGAACGTTTAATAAGATACAGTCTCATCACATAACACCCCAAATACCCAGGTCTCCCTAGAAAATCGCTCATCACGCCAAAAGCCAAGAAGGTCTCGATAGATGCCAACACCAAGATACCAGAAGTGCCACGAACACATCTGAGACCAATGAAAACTACGGAAAGTCTCAGCAGAGAAACAGAAGATGGCAAAGTTTAAAATACCACGGCCAATTGCTCAAAAAAACCCAGTAAAATAGTTAGGTGTAAATCTAAGGAAACAGCGGGACATGCCCGCTGAACGCTCACAGAAAGCTGATGAAAGAAATCAAAAAAAGACCAAGAAATGGAATGACATACTGTGCCCGTGAGGAACACCCAACACAGAGAAGGTGTCTGTTCTCCCCAGACTGGCATACAGACTTCACGCAAGTCCCATAAAGACTCCAGCAAGGGGCGCCTGGGTGGCGCAGTCGGTTAAGCGTCCGACTTCGGCTCAGGTCACTATCTCGCGGTCCGTGAGTTCGAGCCCCGCGTCGGGCTCCGTGCCGACGGCTCAGAGCCTGGAGCCTGTTTCAGATTCCGTGTCTCCCTCGCTCTCTGACCCTCCCCCGTTCATGGTGTCTCTCCCTGTCTCAAAAATAAAGAAATGTTAAAAAAAAATTAAAAAAAAAAAAAAGACTCCAGCAAACTGTGTTGTAGACAATAGGCAACACGATCCCAGAACGGACATGGAAAAGCCAGGGAACTGGGATCATGGGGACGATTTTGAAAAAGAACAAGATGAGAGGAACCAGTCTATACGAGTTATCAAAAACCTTATATACAGAGCACGTGAGACTTCTTACATACCCACCGTGAGCAAGACTGGAATATTGGCACATAGACTGATGAAACACACTAGAGCCCTCGGAAATAGACCACACAGATATTCCTGCCTAACGTTTTACAAGAATGTGAAAGCAATTCAATGGAGGAAAGACAGACTTTTAAGCAAATGGCGTTGGAGCTATTAAAACATCCAAGAACCAGGGCGAGCCGACCTACGGCTCACACCTTATGCGAAAATAATTCAAAAGAGACCATAGACTTAAATGCGACACGTAAAACTATAAAACTTTTGGGGGAAAAAAAAAACACAGGGGAAAAACTCGCAGATCCAGGGCTAGGCAAGCAGTACTCGTACTGAGCTATAAAAGGAAAGATGAATAAATCGGGTTTCATCAAAATGTAAAGCTTTTCCTTTGTGGAAGAGTCTTTTAAAAAGCTGAAGAGAAACGACAGACTGTGAGGAAAATATTCACAAACCCCTTCTCCGACGAAGGACCGGTGTCTCGAACCTATAAAGAACTCTCATTTTCAACAGCAAGAAAAGGGGGGAAAAGCTAGTTAGAAAATGGGCCAAACAGATGAAGAGACGTTTCACCAAAGAGAATGGCAGATAAAGACACAGAAATATGTTTAGCAATCATCCACCAGCAAGGAAATGCAAATTGAAGCCCAATGAGCTATCATTACACACATATCGGAAGGACTAAAATTTTATTTTATGGTCTTTAAAAATTTTTTTTAATGTTTACTTATTTTTGAGACAGAGCGAGAGACAGAGCGCAAGCGGGGGAGGGGCAGAGAGAGAAAGAGAGAGGGAGACACAGAATCTGAAGCAGGCTCCAGGCTCCCAGCTGTCAGCACAGAGCCGGATGCGGGGCTCAAACTCACCGACCGTGAGATTGTGACCTGAGCTGAAGTTGGACGCTCAACCGACTGAGCCACTCAGGTGCCCCAGAATGACTAAAAATTTCAAAACGGTGCCAAGACCAAATGTGGGTGAGGATTCTGAGAAACTGGATCACTGACACGCTGCTGATGGGAACACGAAATGGTACAGCCACTCTGGAAAAGAGTTTGGCAATTCCTTTAAAAATTAACCGTGCGGGTGCTTGGGTGGCTCAGTTGGTTAACCGTCCAACTGTTGGTGTTGGCTCAGGTTACGATCTCACAGTTCGTGGGATCGAGCCCCACATTGGGCTCTGCGCTGACAGCACAGAGCCTGTGTGAGATTCTCTCTGCCTCTCTCCCTCTCTCTCTGCCCCTCGTCCACTCGCGCTCTGTCTCAATAAAAAAATGTAAAAAAAAAAATTAAACCTGCAACTACTGTTCAACCCAGCAATTACTCCTGGGCATTTATCCCAGAGAAATGAAGACTTACGTTCACACCAAAACTTGTACAGAGACGCTTACAGCAACTTTATTCATAATAGCCCACACCTGGAAACTACCCAGATGTCCTCCAACAAATGAATGGTTAAACCCTGTACATCTATACCAGGGGATGCAACTTAGTAACAAAAAGGAACAAAGCCGTGGGTGAGCCACACAACAACCTGGATGGTTCTCCGGAGATGACGCTGAGTCAGAAAAGCCAATCCCAAAAGGCTACATGGTGTACGATTCCATGTTCTTGAAACGACAAAATTGCAGAAATGGAAAACAGATTAGTGCTTTCCGGGCAGGAGTGGGGAATTAAAGAGGGGGGAGGGGATTGAAGGGAAGTGGGCATGGCCATAAAAGGGCAACCTGAGGATCCTTGTGGCAGTGGAAATGCTTGGTGTCCTGACTGTATCAGTGTTAACATCCTGGTCGTGATATCATATCCTACATTTTTGCAAGATGCTCCCCTTGGGGGAAACCAGGTAAAGGGCGCAGGGGAACTCTGCATGATTTCTTTAAACTGCATGTGAATCTCCGGTTGTCTCCAAATGAAAAGGTTAGGTTTGCAAAAAGACATTAGCCAGAATCACCTCCCTCTTCCCCTCTCTGAGCCCCCACCGCCTGAGAGTTGTGGGGGATGGCCAGCCTCCCGGACGGACGGGCAACCGGTTGCCCCATCACGCAGGAGGCCAGGATCTGAACTCAGGCATCCAGCTCTCTGCCCAGCTTCACTTGGTCAGAGATGGGGAAAAGGAGAGCCTCCGCTACACCCGGAGAAACGACGGCCAGAGTCCCCTGTCCCAGGGCCTCTCTCCATCCCCGGCCGCGCCCTGGCTCAGTTACATTCATCCAACAACGCACAGTCAGAGCCTACTGTGTGCTTTGCACTCCGGCGGACTCTGAGCAAGCAGCAGGGAGCCCTCTGGAGCTCACATTCACGTCTGCACATCTGGTCCCTCCACCCATCCTCCACCCTTCATCTGCAGCCCTCTGAGACTGCTGGCTGCACACCGGGGGCACTGTCACCAGCAGGGGCCTGGAGGCCTGTGGGCTTGGGCCCCATACTCAGGGAAGAACCTATATTGACTTATGAGGTTGTTTTCCAAGTAGCGATCTACAGACAGTCATTGCACGGTATGTTGCGTTACGTTAATTTGACCGACATAAGATACCTAAAACAGCACAGATTTGCTCACCCTTTTTGGATATTTCCTCATGTTTTCAGTATAACCAAAAACCTCAACAAAAGGGAGGTTTCCAGGCCTCTCTGGACCTGCATGAGGTTCAGGGTCACCAGCCCCCTCCTCATCTGTCCCATAGCCTCCCAGCCATAGGCCCCCTTCCTCCCGTACGCTCCTTTCTGGAATGGGGAGGGAAAGGATCCTGCCCCGAGAGCAAGAAGGCTCGGGTTTGAGTCCTGACCCCACTGATGACTCGTAAGATTTTGAGTCAGTTCCCTCTCCGTTTGTGGCTTCAGTTTCCCCATCTGTAGAATGAGAACAGGATGGGGTGACCTTCAGAGTCCCTTTCTTTTTTTTTTTTTTTAAATGTTTATTTATTTTTGAGACAGAGAGAGATAGAGCATAAAGGAGGGAGGGGCAGACAGAGAGGGAGACATAGAATGTGAAGCAGGCTCCAGGCTCTGAGCTGTCAGCACAGACGCGGGGCTCGAACTCACGAACTGCGAGATCATGACCTGAGCCGAAGTCAGACGCTTAACCGACTGAGCCACCCAGGCGCCCCTTCTCAGGGTCCCTTTCTACACCAACCGCACGATCTCCCTAACTGGACTTCAGCCCCCCAACATCAGTGTCTCTCCCCAACTCACGTCCCTCATATATTCATGGCAGGTCTTCAGGGAACAGGTGCAGGACCCAGTTTCCACGTCACCGACCCTGCTGGCCATCGGGACCTGGCCATGGAACCTCTAGTTTTCTCTGGGAACTATAGGCACCTTCACGGATCCTGAGCCAGGACCCCTGAACCACAGGCTTGAGCCGGGTGACCCTATCCTGCAGCTCTGATCCAGGGCCAGCCTGGAAGATTCACAACCGGCTCAGGGCCAGGAACTTTGCTGAGTGGACCCAGAGCCTTCCCTTCCAAACACTCTTCTGGTCTTGCTTCTCAAAGTGTGGTCCCTGGACCAGCAGGGATGGCCTCGCCTGGAGCTTGTTAGAATGCGGGGAACCCGCGTTGGCCCCTGCGACGTGGGTACGCCCCCTTAGTCCTCACACACCGTCTGTGGCCTCGTCCACCTGGAGGTCTGCCAGGGTGTATGTCCGGCTGTCCAGTTTATATTTGCTGGTATCCACATTTCCCTTCTTTTCAACATGTGAAACATGTGCCTGCCATTAACATCTGGCTCTGGTGCCCTCAGAGATGGCGGCTGTGGTTCTGGTCCCCTGGCTGAGTCAGAATCTGCGTTCTAACCCAATCCCCAGGGGATTCTTTTGCACACTGATGTTCGAGAAATGCTGTCGGGGAGCAAAGAATCCCAAATGCCGCTACCCAGCCCAACATCCGCCCATCAGCGATATGTTTGCTGTGTGAATTCCACCACCTTTCACCGCTGGGGTCTCCTGTTGGGGACGAATCTCGTACCTCCCGGGTAACCATCCAAGTAGCCGCTGGGTTGTCAGCCCCCACCTGGTCAACACAGACCCAGAACCCAGGCCCTAATCTGTTCCAGGTGACTGCCCTGACCCGGCTCTGACCAAGTGGGCCCCATCTGTTGGGGTCTGGCTACAATGAGCTCAGACTATTTTGTTTTATTTTTTTAATGTTGGAAATCAAACGCTAAATGATGTCAATTTGAGATTCATTTATTTATTTATTTATTAATAATTATTTGTTTTTGAGAGAGACGGAGCGTGAGTGGGGGAAGGGCAGAGAGAAAGGGAGACACAGAATCCGAAGCAGGCTCCAGGCTCCGAGCTGTCAGCATGGAGCCCGACGCAGAGCTCGAACTCACAAACTGCAAGATCATGACCTGAGCCCAAGTCAGATGCTTAACCGACTGAGCCACCCAGGCGCCCCACTCAAACTATTTTAAAGACTAGAAAGCCAAGGCGTATCTCCCCACCTCAGCTCAGGCTCCTCCCCCTAACATATGAACACACAAGCACACACGCACACACACACACACACACACACACACACACACACCCCAGACCCTGGCTATGCTTCCCATGAGTCATCGGGTGACTCACAGGCACGTCCCTCCTCCCCTGATCTTCAAGAGGGAGACTGGGAAAGTGGGAGGGGAAAAGAGGTGTCTCAGAGCCAAACCTGAGAAAAGTGACCTTGGATCCGACTGGCTGAGGAACTTCCAGCACCAGAGTTGGGGGTCCGGGCATCCTGCCTGTGACCAGCCTGGGAAACAAGGCAAACCACCAAGTCAGCAAGTCCTGCCTGGCTCACGAGCTCGACAGGACCTTGTGGGGGAAATCACCGCAGTGCAAAGAGGGCGGGCGTGGGGGGCTGGCATTGGGACAGGCACCACCCTAGACTCACAGGGAGTCTTGGGATAGGAGCCATGCTGACTGTCAGCCAACCATATCCAATAAACCCTTGGCCCACCCCCCAACCCTGACCTCAGTTAGAGTCCTCACCTACTCTACACCCTCCCTCCCACCCTGGGGATGTTTGTAGACAGGGCATGGGGTCACTGGATCTCACAAGACAAGTGGATGAAACCTAGACCCCCCAGCACAGCCAGACCACACTGGTTTCGGTGTCATGTTACCTGCCTCTCCCCCTTCTCCCCCCCTCCCCCCAGGACCATGGGCTTCCTATGTGACTGGATCAGGTGAGCAGTGGGCTGGGGGAATGTGGGGCCTGGGGGCAAGACACCGGGGGTTGGGACAGCCATGCCACCCACCCCCTTGAGACTTGGAGCTCACCTCAGTTTTCCTATTTGGGTGATTTCCTGCCATCACTGTTCTGGGGCTGTTAAGCCATGGCTCAGGAAAGAAAAAGGGGGCTGCCCTTGGCAGGGCTGGCTGGAGATAGGGGCTTGCCAGGTGGAACCTCAGAAAAATGGACACAGCCTCTTCCCACCCCCCAGCTACTGGGACAGATGCCCAAAGTCCCACTACCCCACTCAAAACCTCCTCCACGCCCAGGATCGTGCTCTGGGCTGAGCCCTGGACCCCATTCTCCCACCTACCCGGGATATTTGGGGAGCAGGTGAGCCGTGCCTGACCGGAGATTCCCAGGGAGGCAGAACTGGGCGGTGGGGTCGCCTGGGTCTGGGAGCTTCTCCCTAGCATTGCCCAACTGCTTCCCAGGCCCCTGACAGGTGGCCGTGGAGCAGGGCCGGGGGAGGCCTCAGGCGGCCCCCACGCCCCTGCTTTCCGCTTTGATTAGCAGAAACATTCCTACATCTGTCTCAGGAAGACAGCCTGCTCCCATCACCCAGTCAATCACCCAGGAAACGCAAACACATTCCGGCTGCGCCCTGACCTTCTTCCCACAAAGTCATGGGCACCCGCGGGGCTCCCCACCCCCACCCCAGAGCCAAGGGGGCAGGTGTGCGGGAGAAGCCCCCCCAACCCCCTCCCCACCAGACCTCAGCTTCTGCCGCAGCAGGGGAAGGTCTGAATCACAGCCCTCACTACCTCGCCTCCTTCCTTACACACACACACACACACACACACACACACACACACACGCTCAGGAAAACGCTGAGCTGCCAGCAAAACACGGATACGCTCATAGCCACGCCCACAGACAGCTGTGCACACACGGACACAGACACAGGCCGCTGACCACGAACCACAGAGAAAGGGGCAAATGCACACACACACACACACACACACACACACACACAGACACACAGTTTTGGCTCCTACTAGGCTGAGTAGCTAGAGGGCAGAGATCTCAGCTCTCCCCGATCTGGTACACAGTAGGTCTACAGTGGCTGGCATATGACACTGGTCACCTTTGGACCTCCCCTGGGTCGCACCTATTTCGTCCATTGTCCTCTCCCCCTACTAGGATATGAGCTCTGCATGGACAGGACTTTTCTCCCATTCACAGATGCCCCCTAGCACCCAGCACAGAGCTTGGCACGTAGTAGGCCCTCGGTAAACATTTGTGAGTGACTGGGCAGCCCCACCTCGGACACAGCCCTGCCCACTGTCCTGTAGTCACTGCCCTCGTCCCCAGAGCCAGGCTACCAAATAGCTGCCTGCTTCTCCAAGACAGCAGTTGTGACCTCACCATCTTCCCGGGACCCAGGGCACCCCAGTCCCTTCTCCCTCACCTGGCTCAGGGGTGCCACCATCTGGCCCCACCCCCCCACTTCTATCCCTCATGTTCTCTGCAAGCTCCTCCCCCCCCCCCCACCCATCCTAGGACATGATCCTGCCCACCCCACCTCCAGCCCCTGGCCGTACTCACTTTCCCTCATCCTCCTGCCACGGGCTAGCCTCCCTCAAGGTCAGGTTCACTCCTCCCTTCCTTCAAGGCACCCACCACAATCATCCTGGGCCACGCCAGTCTCTCCCCACCTGTGCAAGGAACTGGACACCTTCAGTCCCTGTCTCAGGGGCCCAGGGTAAATGGGCAATGACAGCGCAGAGGGCAGATTGGTACCGCGACGGGGGACGGGAAGGTGGCTGGAGGGGACCCGGGGAGGTGACCCGGCACCTCCTACCTCTTCTCCCCCAGCCATGCAGAACTCCGTGGTACCCAAGCTCCTGAATACGCCCTTCTCCAGTTGACATTCAGACCCGTAAGGGAGGAATATGCCCTCCTTGTTCTGTGCCGCTGAGTTTGGAGTTTGTTACGGCGGGTGAGGGTGGTGCCCACTCAACAACTACTGTTCGCTAAGCCCTTAACGAGCGCTTTTTTATTTGATGCGCTATTACCATTACCCCCCTTTTTCCAAATGAGGAAACCAAGGCATAGGGAGGCTACAAATGCCGGAGGGAAAGGCAGAGGCAGCCCGGCTCTGGAGCCCTAGCTCTTAACCCCGCCACGCTGCTCTTTGGTAACCACACCTCCTTCCTCAGAAGCCGGGGTGAGATATGTCTTCTTGCCTCCTTCTCTCTGGCTACAGTTAACTCGTTGCACACCCGGGGAGCCCTGGCCTCCAGGAGAGAGGCCCACAACAACCCTCCTCCCCAGCCGAAGCCCTGAGGTCGGCAGAGTAATTTCCCAGGCTGCGTCTGGTGGGATCCTCCCAAGGGTCTGGGGAGACCGCTCTCTACCTCTGTCTTATGCACGATGGGCCGCTCAGAGAGTCGCGCATCTTGCCCCAGGGTGGCAGAGACTATGAGGTCAGATACAAGCTAATATTTCTTGGGCTCTGTGACCGTGTGCTCTCTAGGAATGTGTTCAGTTGCAGGAATAAGAAACCAAAACCTAACTGTTACTGGCGGAGGGAAGAAAGAGAGGGGTTTCATTTTCTGCCATCACAAGAAACGAGGACAGTAACACACACACACACACACACACACACACACCCTGCCCCCGGCATCGTCAGGTGGCTTGACGATGTCAGGGCTGGGGTTTCTTTCCTGCAAGATGGCCACTGACCCACCAAGCATCTAAGGGAGAAGAGGGAAGAGCTCGGTCCCTGTAAGTCTCTGTCCTTTTATTGAGAAGGCACCTCCAGAGTCGCCCGCCTTCCGTGCCCGACAGATTCCCCGCTTACATCCCATTAGTCACAACAGGGTCACATGGCCACCCTTGGGCCAACCAGGGTCCAAGGGCACCAGGTGTTCACGGCCAACCGCAGCCCGTCTTCCGATGCTGCCGTCACAGCACTTCTGCTGCCTCCATACACAGATCGGGGTCCCCCTTATCAGGAAAAGGGATGGCCACCGGTCAGGTGAGGCGACAGGCAAGGGGAGGCTCCCCCAGACACCACGCCCAGAGGTTGACACACAGCATCGCCTTTGGCCCTCACACAACTTTGTCAAGCCGGGACTGTTTAATGCCAGTTTGGCAAAGCCGGTGAGCCCAGAGCTCACGGCTCATGTTCCTAACCATTCTACCAGACTCCCAGGTCGTGAAGGACTCAGACACCAGGAAACTGTTGAGTGGGACCACTGGCAGGTCCCGCTCACTACCAGCCCCTCCCACCACACACCTGGCTTCCCTTGGCTTTGAATGTGCAGAGTAGGGGTACCTGCCTGGAAAGGGTGGGCGTGCGTCCCCCCACCCCGCCATGCTCACTGTGGCCTCTGTGTTCTGGGGAGCTCTGGCCAGAGGCATGGACTGCCCCCCTACGTCTTTTTTCCTTCATCCATCCCATGTCTGCCTGTGCCAGGCACCCAGTCAGGCCTCAGGGGGAATAGATTGGTGCCTCAGGCACAGATCCTGCCCCCGAGGACAGATCTTGCCACCCAGTGCCCTGGGTGGCTCAGTCGGTTAAGCGTCTGACTCTTGATCTCAGCTCACGTCTTCATCTCAGGGTCGTGGGTTCAGGCCCCACGTTGGGCTCCACGCCGGGCGTGAAGCCTACTTAAAAAAAAAAAAAAAAAGACCATTTAACCATTTTCAAGTGCGCAGTTCAGCAGTTTCAAGTGCATCGATATGGTTGTATAGCCATCACCACCGTCCAGCTCCGGAATGCTTTTCATCTTGCGAAACTAAAACCCTGTGCCCTTTAAACACTCACTCCCCGTCGTCTCCTCCCCCAGCCCCCCGGGGAACCACCGTGCTACTTTCTGTCTCTGTGAATGTGACCATTCTGGGCACCTCATGTAACTGGCACCGAGCAGTATGTGTCCTTTTGTGTCTGACTTATTTCACTGAGCATGATGTTTCCAAGGGTCATCCGTGTGGTAGCAAGTGCCGGAACATCCTTCCCATTTTAAGGCCGAACGATATTCCATTGCAGGGAGGCATTTTGTTATCCATTCCGCCTTCCATGGCCCCTTGCATTTCCACCTTTTGGCTACTGTGAGTTACATGGCTATGAACAGGGGCAGGCAAATCAATCTTTGCTCCTAGGATGTCAGTTACTTTGTGTCTATGCCCTGAAGCGAACTGCTGGGTCATATGGTAATTGTTTCATTTTTTGAGGAACTGTTGTGCTGTTTTCCCCAGCAGCACCATTTTATATTCCTGTGGGGGAGCAGGGCAGTTTTACAGCAAATATGAGGTTGACTTTCACAGGGGGGCTGAGACTTGGGCAGGTCGACCCACCCTGTGCCAGCCTAGAAGAGCTGAACGAAGTGTGCTACAGGATGAGACAGACATTTGGCTTTTTTATTTTTTTGGTTCATTGTTTTGCCCACCCCCTCTCGGTCCCCCCACCCCGCCCCGCTTCCTAAGTCTTGGACCCCATGGACCCACCCTCCTGTATAAAAGCTAGAAATATCAGGGGTGCCTGGGTGGCTCAGTTGGACAAGCATCCGACTCTGGCTCAGGTCATGATCTCACGGTTCGTGGGTTCGAGCCCCACGTTGGGCTCTGTGCTGACAGCTCAGAGCCTGGAGCCTGCTTCGGATTCTGTGTCTCCCTCTCTCTCTATCTCTCTCTGCCCTTCTCCTGCTCGTACTGTCTCTCTCGAAAATAAATAAACATTCAGCTCCTTGCTGAGCGCCTGGGACCGTGGTGCCCAGAGCAGGGTGTCTGTCGCATGTGGGTCATGCAGTCAGTGGCATCCACAAGTGTTCAGAGTGCTGAACTCATGGGTGAGGGTATTGGTCCCGTTTGCAGACCACAAGCCCAGGTCTTCAGCTCACTTACGATTTACGAGTCACCCAACATCCTTTAAATAGCCTTTTGAATATCTGTTCTTCAAACATCCTTTTCTGCTGACGTTGACCCAGAGTCAGTTTCTGTTGCCCACAAATAAGTACAGCGTCCTGCAGAGAAATTGGTGCCTGGAGTGGTTGCAGGCAATCGATGTTGAAGGAAATTCAGGGAAGCTGGGGGTGGTTATCTGGACGGCTTGGGACTGAAGCCAGTAGAAATCCGGCTGGTCGTTACGAAGGGCCCCTTTAACGACCCTCCCCCCACGCTCCCAACCCCCATGTTTTCAGGCCACAGTGGGGTCCCCAGATGTCCAGTGGCACAGGGCAAGACTGAATATCAACCCCAGACCAAAATCTGGGAAAACCTCACTATTTCATACGATCAAAACTCTGGAGGCAATGTGTGAGTGGATCAGTTGAGCCGAACTTACTGATACGGCCGTGCCAACCGGCAATTCTGGATTCAGGGTGCCGGTCTCATCAGCCGGGGGTGGCTCTAATTGTTTCCAGGCTGGTTTACGGCCTGGCAGGTGTGCTGCCGAAGCCTGACTCGGCGGTGGCCCGTGCTCACGGAGGTGGTGATGAGAGAAACGCCGGGGTATAATGCAGAGTCGTGGATTAACCGTGGGTGACCCACTGTGCCTTGACCACGGCCCTTTCACCCGGGACAGCGGGAACCACCTTGTTGATGCAGTTCCAGCAGCCTTCAGAAGGGCCCAGTGTCCCGGTGGGGTCCTGCCGGTGGCCTGACTCCTGATGTCTAGGGTGGAAACCAAGCTGGGAGGCACGGGACCCATGGCGGCAATGGCTGCCAGGGGCAGAGTGGACACTTTCCGTAAGAGCAGCAGGACCAAGCAGTCATCTCATTGGTCTGACCGGCGGGGGCGGGGGCAGAACTCGTGGGGCTAATGGACCACAGGGTCCCCAAAGCAAGAATGGATCAGCGACCCACAAGGACATGTGGCTTTTATAACCACAGAGGTCTGGGTCCAGTAAACAGAAAAGGGACATGAACCCCTCCCCCCCAACACCACTCCCACTGGGGACAGAGACATGTGATCCCGCCTTCACCCCCAGACTGAGTCTGTTCATAGACCCAGAGCTCCCCTGGATGAGGGAAGAACCTGACATTATGTTCCAAGTCTGTCCACCAATCTCCCTCCCCCTCCCCCCTAGGGGACTGTGGCCATTTGCAGAAGAACCAGGCACTGGAGAGCAGGGGGAGGGGTTTGAACCTCGCTGAGTCCTTGGTTCCTGATCTGTAACACGCGGACAATAACATCTGCCTGAAAGGATTGTTGGGTTAATTGAGCAGAGTAAGGGGACGGTGGCTGGAATATAAACTCGCATTGCCTGCAGCTGAATTCTAATCCCTCTGTCAGTGTGTGTTCATTCTCCCATTTGCTGCCACCTTCACTCCACTGCACGGTCACCAGCCCTTTGCTGGGCACTGAGAGTTCAAAGACATCAACCCCTCTACCATTGACAGAAGGGGAAGTACATGCCAGGGGCAGTGCTTGGCCTCCGTGTCCCAAACCCAGGCACCAGCTCTGCAAGGTCATGCAGGAGGTAGAAATACTGGGACGGGGACCTACTTGTGTTCTGTTGCTAAACCTGGGTTCTCTCCATGGTGGCACTGAGCTCCTCAGAAGTTAATAAAATGAGGTGGCAGATATGGAGCTTGGGACATGGTGAAAGTGATAAGGAAGGAGATAAATAGTGATGGATGGATGGATGGACGGGTGGGTGGATGGATGGATGGATAGGTGGATGGGTGGGTGGACGGATGGATGGATGGGGGGGTGGGTGGATGGATGGATGGATGGATGGATGGATAGGTGGATGGGTGGGTGGGTGGATGGATGGATGGATGGGTAGGTGGACAGGTGGGTGGATGGATGGATGGGTAGGTGGACAGGTGGGTGGATGGATGGATGGATGGATGGATAGGTGGATGGATGGATGGATGGATGGATGGATGGATGGATGGGTAGGTGGATGGGTGGATGGGTGGATGGATGGATGGATGGATGGATGGATGGATGGATAGGTGGACGGGTGGGTGGGTGGATGGATGGATGGATAGGTGGACAGGTGGGTGGATGGATGGATGGATGGGTAGGTGGATGGGTGGATGGATGGATGGATGGATGGATGGGTAGGTGGATGGGTGGATGGATGGATGGATGGATGGGTAAGTGGGTGGGTGGATGGATGGATGGATGGATGGATACGTGGATGGGTGGGTGGGTGGATGGATGGATGGATAGGTGGACAGGTGGGTGGATGGATGGATGGATAGATGGATGGGTAGGTGGATGGGTGGACGGGTGGATGGATGGATGGATGGATGGGTAGGTGGATGGGTGGATGGATGGATGGATGGATGGATGGATGGGTGGATGAATGGATGGGTAGGTGGATGGGTGGATGGGTGGATGGATGGATGGATGGGTAAGTGGGTGAGTGGATGGATGGATGGATGGATGGATAGGTGGACAGGTGGGTGGGTGGATGGATGGATGGATAGGTGGACAGGTGGGTGGATGGATGGATGGATGGATGGGTAGGTGGATGGGTGGATGGATGGATGGATAGATGGATGGGTAGGTGGATGGGTGGATGGGTGGATGGATGGATGGATGGATGGATGGGTAAGTGGGTGGGTGGATGGGTGGGTGGATGGGTGGATGGGTGGATGGATGGATGGATAGATGGATGGGTAGGTGGATGGGTGGATGGGTGGATGGATGGATGGATGGATGGATGGGTAAGTGGGTGGGTGGATGGGTGGGTGGATGGGTGGATGGATGGATGGATGAGAGAGGGGTAGTGGGATGGATGGATGGGTGGATGGATGGCCTGACAGGTAGGTGAGTGGATGAATGGGTAGATGGATGAACAGAGGGATGGGTGGATGGACAGATGGACAGGTGGGTGAATGGATGGATGGGTAGGGGGTGTAGGGGTGGATGGACGAATGGATGGGCAGGTGAGTGAGTGGATGGATGGATGGAAGGATGGATGGGTAGAGAAGTACAGACACACAGAGAGATAATGGCTAGATGGACTTAGAAAATGGATTTGACATGATTCTAACCCTCAAAGGTCTTCCAACAAGGAAGATGCAAAGCTAAGCATGGGGTTAGCTGGGAAATCGGAATATCTTATCTGCAGTTACTGACGTTGCCAGAATCTGCAATTTTCCAGCCATAACCCAGTGTGTGATAAGGATCAGCCAGGCAAGCCGTGACTTGGGGCAGACACGCTTGATCGCCCCAATCACAGACCTTTATGTTCATTTGTTCGACAGGCATTTATTGAGCACCTAGGTAGCAGGCCATATCCTAGGCTCTGGGTCTAGAGTAGTGAACAAAATACCTCCATGTGGAGACTCCAGGGAGGGGAGGGGACAAGGAAAGACGGACATGTCGAGTGAGCCAGCCAGCTGAGGATAATCACTATGAAGATAAACGAAGCAGGGTAAGAAAGAGGGGCTCGGGGGGCCGGGGGCGGCTCTTTCAGAAAGGCTAACACCTGCACGCAGGCCCAGATCTGGAAGGAACAGGGCTCCGCCAGCATCACAGTAACTACGCGGCTGAATCAGGACTACAACCCAGGCGATGCACAGGGGTTGGGGTTCTGGGGCTCCTGATCCGACGCTACAAGATGCTGGAAACACACCAGCTATGGTGTTGGCAGAGGAAGGTGTTGTTGGGATCCAGCCAGTCGGGAGCTGCTGTGTGTCACAGATATTTTACTTCGTACACTGCCAGCGTTCACGATTTTGTGATTTTATGGAGGCAGTGAACGCTAAGCCTCTAAAGAGGGCTCCAGTTCTGCTCTGGTTGAGGGAGGCGGGCTGCTGGCAGGGACAGAGAGGGCTCCTTAGAGGAAGCAAGATCTGAGCTGGCCTCAAACGGAGGAGAAGCGTTCACAAGGTGAGGCTGAATGCCGGATGCCCAGACCAGCCTGGTGGCCACATCTCCTCTTTCCCAGAAAGAAGGGGGCTGTGTATCAGGATTAGGTTCAATTACAAAGGACAGAAAACCTAAGATAAGAGTAGATCAAACAGAGGGGCGCCTGGGTGGCTCAGTCAGTTCAGCGTCTGACTTCAGCTCAGGTCATGATCTCGCAGTTCATGAGTTCAAGCCCCGCATGGGGCTCTGTGCTGACAGTTCAGAGCCTGGAGCCTGGTTCCGATTCTATGTCTCCCTCTCTCTGCCCTTCCCCCGCTTGCACTCTGTCTCTCGCTCTGTCTCAAAAATAAATAAAAGCATTAAAAAAAAAAAAAGAGGTCAAACAGAAAGAAATGTTTTCCTATCTTATGTAAAAACTCCTGGGGTGCCTGGCTGGCTCAGTCAGTAGAGCAAGCAACTCTTGATCTCAGGGTCATGAGTTCAAGGCCCAGTGGGGCGTTGGGCACAGAGCTTACTTGAAAAAAAAAAAAAAGAATAAAAACTTCTAAGCTAGGTCGTCAGGTGGCAGGGACCAGACCCCTCTGTCTTCCTCCTCCAATCTCAGTATTTGGCTTGACTCTCATGGCTCAAGATGGCTGCTTGAGTACCGGGCATCACGACCGTATTACAGCCAACAGGGCAGAGGAAGGGATCAAGAAGGGAATGCCATCTCCTCAGCAGAGGGGTTTCTAGAAGAATGCCATCTAACTTGGCAGTTCTAAGACCCACAGAGGGCCCACCAGACCCCTGAAAGGCTCACAGGCTGCTGCCTGCGGTGGCATCCGGGAAAGCGAGAGCTGCAGGCCAGATGTCGGCCATTCTGCTCGTCTCCCCCAGGAAGTTCCTGCAGCCATCCACGGAACACGAGAGCTGCAGGTCGCTTTCGAGGTGCCACATGCGCCGGGCCCTCCGGTGGCCCTGTTCCTTCCATCTCCTACTGGAGTCGCCCCCTCCTCCCGGCCAGAGCTTTCTCTGGTGCCCTGGGAACCCAGACCCCTGGGGGCTGGGGGGAGAGGGAGGGTCCTACAGAGTTGGGTAGGAGGTAGAGATTCCAGGTAAGCCCCCCTGACCAGCACCTCCCACCACCACAGATGGACCCCACTTTCTCAAGTGTAAGAGCAGGAGCCCCGGGAAGAATTTCAATCAAATTGCTATAAAAGCCCTTGCTAGAGACAGACACATGGCAGGGGCTCAAGAAGGTAAGAACATGAACGAATGAATGCATGAGTGAATGGAGTCGGTCAGTCAACCGATCACACAACCGTGGTGTCATTCAGCCTAACCTCTGCCGAGTTGTCACCCAGCTTTCACTTACATACTCCCAGTGACAGGGAGATCACTACTTCCAGGGGCAAAATGGTTTTAGTTTTAGACTGTCCTGAGGGTAAGTCAGGTCCCCCACCTCCCGGGTTTCCCCATCAGCCCCATCCAGTCTACCTAAATGTGGGACCCAGAGCGCATTTAGAATCTTTTTTCTGGGATGGTACCCAAGTCTCCATAGGCAAGGGAAGGCACAGAACCCCACAGCTGGACCTTGGAGACCACAAGTCTCCGGGTCATCTTCTTGCGTTTCAGATGAGGCTCTGACCAGAGAAGGGCTATGGCTCAACTAAGGCCACACAGCTGGCTAAGGGCTGAGCCCAGGTCAGACCCCAGATCCACCTCTCAGCTGTGTTCCTTCTGTGTGTTTTCGTTTTTTAATTAATTTTTTTTTTTTCTGGGGCGCCTGGGTGGCTCAGTCAGTTAAGCCTCCAACTTCAGCTCAGGTCGTGATCTCGCGCTTCGTGGGTTCGAGCCCCGCGTCGGGCTCTGTGCCGACAGCTGGGAGCCTGGAGCCTGCTTGGGATTCTGTGTCTCCCTCCCCGACTCATGCTCTGGCTCTCCGTCTCTCAAAAACAAATAAACATGAAAAAAGAAAGTTTAAATAAAAATAAATAAATAAATACTTTTTTCCTCGTGTTTATTTATTTTTGAAAGAGAGGGAGAGACAGAATGTGAGCAGGGGAAGGGCAGAGAGAGAGGGAGACACGGAATCCGAAGCAGGCTCCAGGCTCCAAGCCGTCGGCACAGAGCCCGACTCGGGGTCCGAACTCGTGAGCCGTGAAATCGCGACCGGGGCTGAAGGCGGATGCTTAACCCGCTGAGCCACCCTGGAGCACCTCGGCTGTGTTCCTTCTGAATTAATTCCACGTCTCTTCCAGGACCTCCTCCGGCCTTCCCCACCCTGGGTGTCCCCTCCCCACAGCCAACCCCAGCCTATGATGCAAAGGACCCGGTTCCCTTGCACAGATACTCACTGGAGAAAACCATCTCTCATCACTGCCAGTGACAGGCACAGGGCTGGGACCTGTGGTCCGCCTGTCAGGGGCTGCTGCAGGACCCAGACCTGCAGGGTGGGCCGAATGGCTCTTACCCACCCCCCAGACGGGGGCCTCCCTCAGAGTGGCAGACCCCCATGTGTATGCACCCGTGCGTGAGTGTGTGCGTGAGTGTGTGCGTGAGTGTGTGCCTGAACTTCCCAGAGCGAGAGGAACACAGAACAAGCTGTCCGTAAATCCTGCCGATGCGGGAAGGGTTAACCGTCACGCCCGATGCCAACAGACAGAACGCCGGTGGATTCATTCATTTGGTTTTGTTTGTGGTTATTTTTTTTTTTTTTACAACTTTAAATACGGAATATAAATAAATTTACATTTAAAAAATAAAAGGAAAGCCCCCAAAAATATAATCACCAACTTTACAAACTGAAGAGAGCAGATTTTGGAGGGGGGGTAAGGGGGAAAGTGCAGTGGGGTGGAGGGGAGGGAGGTGGGAGCTCAGACCCCACCCCAGGGACCCCTGGGGATCTTTTCCCTTTTCTCCCCCACTCCCAGCCCATGAGCTGGTTTCCTGGGAGGAGCCACCACTCCTGGGGGGTCTACTCTGGGGGGTAGCGTGCCCGGGGAGAGCGAGGGCTGCCCCCTCCCTTGGAGATTCTCTCTTGGGTTTTTCACGCCCGCCTAGAAGGGGAACTGCTTGAGCTGAGGACTCAGGAAAATAGAGGCCAGCTGGACAACGCGTGGCCTCCCCACCCAACGTGGGCTCACTCTCCTGTCCAACCACCCCAAGCCATTGGCTGGGTCGGGACACAGCCAGTCCACATGGAACCTTCATGTCGATTAGGAACAGGATCCCTTTCCTCAAGACATTTTAGCTCCATCTGCCAGAAAACTGTCCTAACAAATACACCAACGGGCCATGTTCTACGGCGTGAACCACGACCCCTGCACGCGGTGCCCTTGCACAGTGCACACCCTGCACGAACCTACACGGCAGTCTCGGCCGGGCTGGGATACGAAGCGCAGGCCCCCTGCTGCCCTGACCCCTGGTCTTCGGCCTAATGGAGCAGTGAGTGGGGTTATTTACGGTCTCAGCATGGGGTCCAAGGAGTCCCTCGGTGGAGCGGACTGAAGGCCAGGACAAGAGGAAGACGCAGGGTGGAGGTAGAGAGATGAAACAGAGGAGGTGAAGGCAGGGGAGTGGAAGGAGGCAGTGAGCGCCCAGATCACCATCCATGGTGGCTCCAGAGCAAACTTCATCTCTAACCCATCTGACGGGGCACTTGGCTGCCGGGTACTCGGGCCACGCCCACCCAGAGGAGTCCACGTCTTCGAAGATTTCATACATAGAAAACGAAAGGAAGCCGCTATAAGCAGAGGTGACCGGGGAGAAAGAAGTGACTGGGCCTGGGCGCCGTAGGAGGATTTCTCTCCAGTCTACGGTCCAACGCGTGGTCTCAGCCACAGGAGGACGAGGCACCCTGGCCTGCCTGGGGGTGCTCCCTTCAGAGCGGGCCAGGGGTCCTGGGACCGGGCAGGCCATCCATGCCTAGAGGGCCTCAGGGCCACGTGCAGGGTTTCAGGCCAGTCCACGGCGCTCAGGTGTGACCCGGGCCAGGAGCTGGGGAAGGGAAGCTCCTCTGGTCCCCGAACGGCGATCCCATGGGTCTCTCTTACACCTCTATGCCACATTCTCGGGGTCAGCGGAGGAAGACAGCAATGGAGTTCAGGTCCTTCGTGTCCTTCTCGAGCTCCCGGGCAAGGCGCTGGAGGCCAATGAGGGGACCCGCTGGTGGGTGGACAGGCGCGTGGGAGGGGGGGAAGCACCATTGGCCGTCCGAATCAGGCATCGAGACAGACGGACGAGGGGAACAATATTATCACTCCAAGGACCCCATGGGGGCGATACAGCAAATACCATATTAAATAACCCTGTAGGCCAAGCAGAGGGAGACAGGGGGTCAGAGACAACCTGGGGGCTCCGGCCCATACTCACACGCCTCCCTTGCCAGGGGCAGGGAGCCGAGGCTGACCAGCCATCCCTGGTTTCCAGCAGCGCTCAGGGCTGGGGGAGTTGAAGTTTAGACTTCCCGTTCTCTTAGGGCATGTAGGGACACAGCTGGGCTGGGGTCCCCAAAGACCCTCACCCACCTGCCCCATGAGAAAAGTCGGCCGAAGTTGGGCGGAGGGGATCCAGGCTTAGAGCTCAGATTTTTGTATGGGGAAATACCTCTCTGCAGCCCAAGCCACAGGCCAGGGCAGAAGAAACCCCAGGGGCCTGGACCTCGGGTTCCCCGCCTGGCCTCACCTGCCCGCACGCTCTTGCAGATGCCCCTAGGCTCCGAGGGTCTCCTTCAGTGCCTTCTTGTCATGCGTGTGCTTGAACTTCTGGTGCTTCCCCTTGGGGGGCCGGCGGACTCGCACCGTCCGAATGGTCACCCGAGTCTGGGGTGTCCTGGCTGCTCGACAGAAAGAAAGGCTTGTCAGCAGGTGGACAGCCTCTGGAGGGAGCCATCTTAGCAGATGAGGAAACTGAGGCAGAGAGACCGGGATTTGAACGTAGGAGTCTGCCTCTGGACTCCATGCTTTCAACCACTGGCCTACGAATCACAGCGCTTGTGAGCCTGGGTCAAGGTTAGCACTTAGGTCTCTTCCTCCTGAGCCCTTAGGTCGACATCCTGGAAGTGAAAGCTTTCTCCGCCAAGCTCAAGGCCCGTTTCTTCCTGGGGGCCTTCCCCAGCGATCCCAGCTCTTTGGGGCCGACACCGACCTCCCACCTCACAGACACAGCCCGCCCTGAAGCGGTCAGCCCATCTCTGCAAACAGACAATGTAAGGATACAGGCAGGTGTCAGATGCCCCTTGGGGGAGGACATCTAGACGGGCCATTAAAGGGCCCAGAGTCTGGGCTCCAAGGATGGGGTCATCGGCACAGGACGCGGGGCTGGGCAAAGCCTGAACAAGCGTGAGGTCGTCACGCAGCTCGCGAGTGACAGAGGAGAGTCTCGAGCCCGGGGGGTCTGACACCGGCCACCACACGGGCCACACCACCACACCGTAGCCAAGCCGCGGACAGCTGCCAGCGGTGCAGTCGCGTGGGGCCAAGTTGCTGAAACTGACATGACAAGACTTTAGGTCATCTACAGATTAGTCAGCGGAACAGGCCTTCCAAAATCTGGTTTGGAAAGTCGCAGGAAGCAAAGGCACGTAAAAGAACCACACTCCAAACACAAAGAAGAATATGAAGTTTCCCGAATAGGAACCACGCTACGTCTTTTGGCGATTCCGTGATACGTGATATTCCATGTTGTTCCGTGTTAATCGTAGCGATCATTTACAGCAGGTCAGTTTGAAGCTGGCAAATTATTAGTCTTCTCAGGGCGTCCGTGCCTTAGCTCGGCTCTCAGAACAGGACAAAGAGGCTAAGAGACAGCCCTGCCTTCAGGGGGCTTGTCAGATGTCTGTCCTCCAACAATAGTAAGTTACTGAAGATCAACACGTGATTTTTTTTGAATGCTCATCTAATCCTATTAACTAAAAAATTCTTGATCCTTACTGCAAACGTGCGAGGAAGAAAAGGCAGCAGGACAGTCTAAGGAACCCAGAACTAGACAAGACCTGGGTTCTGGGCTAGACTTTGTCACTGTGCCACCTTCGTTAAGTCCCTTACCCTCTCTGTGTTCCAGCAACCCCTTTAATAAGACTGAAAGACCGACTTAGAAGGTCATCTCTCTGGACTGTTCTGGCTCTCAAAGTTTTGAATTCTTTGACCAAAAGAAAATGATAAGGCAGGTAAGAGCGAGTGACTGGTGTCAGAGTGAGAGAAAAGCCCAGAACAGAACGTGAGGATACCTTGATCCAGCTCTCCCCCTGCCCGGGACTGGCTGTGTGACCTTGGGCAAGACCTCAGCCTCTCTGAGCCTCAGGCACCTCTTCTGCAAAATGTGGACCAGGTATTTGGATCAGATCATTTTTTTTGGTCCTTTTCGACTCAAGTCAAACTACGCCCCTGAAATTGTGAATTCACGAAATCGAAAGAGAGGAACACAGCTCCGGTTCCAAACATCCATCAGATGCCTGAACCCCATCTGTCACTTCACTGCTGCAGGATGGCCCTGTCTCTACCCACACATCTTCAACAACAGAAACTCCCTACCGCACAAGGCATGCAATTCCATCTTGGCCCCCTGACTGATCAACAGCTTTTGACATATAGAGTTCAAACCCCTCTCCAGGGGCTTTTCCCCCACTGGTCCTGATCCTCACTGAGGGCCATAAGGAATTAGTTTGACTTCTCACCCCCAGGACAAGTTGTCAAGTATCTGAAGATGATGTGCATGGAATCTTCTCTCATGTGCTCGTTCGACAAAGTAAGGGGCTGTGGTAGCAGGACAGGGATGGGGGCTGCCCTGGACAAGGTAGTCAGGGTAGACCTCTAGGAGGAGGTGACTTCTGAGCTGAGACCCAAACGAAGAGGCTTGTGAAGAGTTGACAGAAGTGAGTTTCGGAGGGAAAGTGGCACGTGCAAAGGCCCTGAGGCGGAAACACATCTGGCCACGCAAAGAGGTCAGGTTGGCTGGGGTGGCATAAGTGAGGGGGAATGGTTGGCAACAAGGCTGGAAGGCCAACCGGGGGCTAACATCCTCACGTAAAGCTTCGGATGAATTTAAGCAGGGGTATGCCTGCTCCAACTCCCCCCCCCACCGGCAGCGGCCACAGGAGAAGCGAGCTGCCCGGCTGAGCCGTTCGGAGGCAGACCCCGGACCAGCGCTTACCTCGCTGCTCTTGGGAGCTCCCCGGGCTTCGGGTCACGGGTCGTGCAGCCACCACCGTCTCACACTTGCACGCCAGGTGGTCCTCCAGGGTCACCGTGGCCTTCTTAAAGACTGGCCTCTTCCGCACAATCTCGATTTTTCTCACCTGGAGGACAGAACCATCAAAGTGCCTCTGGGAGACACTACGTGGGCAGGGGCCGAGGGAGCCCGCCTGCCTGCTCTTCCCTCCCCAGTGTCCCCCCGCAGGGATCTTTCCTCGAAAGCGGGGCGTGGAGAGAGGCAGGGCCGACACTCTGGCCCAAACAATAGCAGGACCTTGCCCTCTACCCTTCTTGTAGCTTTTCCATCAAAACAAGCCCTCCCGACCTGGCCTCCAGCTTTGGCTGCAGCCCCCTTGGAGCTCCCAGAGAGGGAGAAAGGCATTTCCGGGTTGAGCGTAGGGCCTGCGGTGTCCCCATTCCCGGAGCGCCAGCCAAGGTCAGGGGCTATGGCAGAGGCGGGAGATGGTTGTCTGGAAGGAAGTGGGGGGGAGGCTTTATCCAGGAGGGAGGCGGGCAGGGGGAGGTCAGCTGTCAGGTGTCCATCCATAGAGCTGGAAGCAGTGGGGACAGGAGATACCGTGACAGTGGGTGGTGTGGTAGAGAGTGACACTTGTGATCCTGGGCACGGGGCCCAGGCCTGGGATGGATGGTGGGCAGGGGGAAAGGCCACAGCTGACCTCAGGGAGGGGAGTATGGTGACGCAGGTGGAGCCTTTGGCAAGAGTGGGGCTCGCCAGCCGGTGCCGAGCCCTGGAGGTGCAGCTCGGCCCAGCCCGAGTCGGTGTGCAGGCGAGGCAGACCCGAAGGGCACAGAAACCTCTCCGCGTGAATCAGAAGACCGCCGAGGCTTCTCTGGCCCTGCCTTGCCCAGCGTGAGACCCGGAGCTCCCCCGGGTAGCCTCTACGCTAGAATTTGCCTTGAGTCAGAGTGCACACCCGATCTTTCTAGAAAGGAGGCAGGGTTCAGCATTCTGACTCTGCTAGGGGCTGCCCCAGCTCTTGCAACGTCTGCTGCCCGGAGGGCCTCTGCCCCCCTGCTCGTGAAGGACACGGCAAGGAGCCTCAACAGGTCTGGAGGAAAACTGAGCAGCCCAGAACATTCTGAGTGCCCAACAAATGCTTGTAGACCTGTCTCTTCCGGGGACCTCTTGGGATTTCATCCTTGCAAAAGAGGCAACACCCTTCACTAAATGTCCCACGCCTGGCCCTGCCTGGGGGTCCGCCTGTGGCTTTTGGTTACAGTGGCCTGGGTGGCCTCGAGGACTCACAGGTGGCCTCAGAGCACCTGCCCAGAGAGCGGCCTGCAGGTGGCCCTCTCTGGATGGAGCCTGGGGGCCCGCCAGGAATGCCTCTCCGCCCCTACGGAGCGAGCGACGAGCCCCCGAGGGCAGCCCCCGCCCACGGCCCGGGCGGCGAGTGGGCTGCGCAGGGGTGGGGGTGGGGGTAGGGTGGGAGTGGGGTGCGGGCCCCCCGCGCACCTGGACAAGCCGCAGCTGCACCTGGGTGGGACGGCACTGCACGTTGCGGTTGTTACAGCAGCCAGAGCAGCGCTGCACCTCCACGCAGGGCGGCCACACCAGGAAGTTGGCGTTGGTGCGGTCTATGAGGCGCCGGGACACCTCGAACACCTCCGTGCGTGTCTTGCACTCGGCGATCATGGCTGGCTCGGCGACCGTCGGGGAACCTGAAGGGAGAGGGGGCCTCCGTCAGGAAGGTGGGCCTGCCCAGAGCCCCCACCCGGCGGCCAAGCCCAGCGGGGGCACTGCTGTCCCCCAGAAATGGCAGGCTAGGGGCGCCTGGGGGGCTCAGTCGGTTAGGTGTCCGACTTCGGCTCGGGTCACGAACTCACAGCTCTTGAGTTCGAGCCCCGCGTCGGGCTCTGTGCTGACGGCTCGGAGCCTGGAGCCTGTTTCAGATGCTGTGTCTCCCTCTCTCTCTGCCCCTCCCCTGCTCACCCTCTGTCTCTCAAAAATAAAACATTAAGAAAATAAAAAAAAAAAAAAGGGGGGGTGGGCTGATCCCCACTGCCTTCAGCCCCAGGGACAGTTTTCGTGTCCTGGCTATTATCAGCCGTGGGACTTGGACAGGCTGCTGATGGGCCCTCAGCCTCAGTTTCGCCATGAGATCTACACCCCAAGAACCGCCTTAAGGATCCAGTGAGATCATTCAGAGAGTAGAAGAGCTCCTACACTTCCATGACCATACATTGATAATTGTATTTCTAATTAGCTCATTAGTCCTCTACATTATCTCATTAATACTAACAACCAAGCTTACGCATACAAGCACAATGGATGCTCAAGAAGTAGAAACCATCTGAACTATCCTGCCTGCTACCGGCCTGTCGTAAATGTCGGCGTCCTTCCACCAGCCCTCGGTTTCATTCGGCTATTTCACAGGTTTATGGGCTTGCCCGACTCCTGGATCCTACTCACTTATTATTTTGTAACCGCTCTTATGTTGCCATTTGACAGTGTAATATATTCTTAAATCCTTGCTTCTTTCAACGCCTGTTCCCTCATCTACGTGTGACACGGGATGACAGAGCCTATACTGCACCTGCGGATCTAAGGGCTAACGTGAGTGGCCTAGAGCAAGCGTCCAGTCGACGCCGGGGCTCTGTCTTCGTTTTCATATAGAGACGCTGCCCAAATTCACAGACGGAGGAGTGGAACTCAGGCCACCGACTCTTATCTGGAGGTCCCCGAGCCACTGTCTACAGTGTTGTGGGGACTTCAGGTGGGCAGAGAGGAGGAAGGGCTTAGAGCACGCACTGGCCTCCCCAGGGAAGGCTCCCACGGGACCCGGGCGGGTCCCAAGCTTTGCCTGCTGACCCAGGAGGCAGCCCTAAGCCGCGGAAGGGACACGCAGCCCGCCAGGATGGCACCGGGTCCACATGAGAAGAGTAGCTGGGATCCCAGTCCTAATTGTTGCTAGCTGTGCGACTTCGGCCACGTCTACCCCTCTCTGGGCCGCAGTTTCCAACTCGACAAGATGGGGTTAATGATATCTGTCTCTCGGGTTGAAGAAATGCGTTTAAAACCACTATATTGGGGCACCTGGGTGGCTCAGTCGGTTGAGTGTCCGACTTCGGCTCAGGTCATGGTCTCACAGTCTGTGAGTTCAAGCCCCGCATCGGGCTCTGTGCTGATGGCTCAGAGCCTGGAGCCTGCTTCCGATTCTGTGTCTCCCCCCCTCTCTGCCCCTCCCCCGTTCATGCTCTGTCTCTCTCTGTCTCAAAAATAAATAAAAAACATTAAAAAAAAAAAACAACACTATATTTAGGAAACCGTGTGTGTTGGGGGACGGGGCGTGAGGACTCAACTCCTCGATATAGTGTCCTGAAGGACAGTTGTACTCTCTTACAGTTTAAGTCAGTCCTAAGTGCCGGACGAACGGGCGGCCCAGAGCCGTGGGCGGGCCGCCCGCCCCACGTCTCCTTCTCTGGCTCCCACTGTTGAGAAACCACCATTCTTACCTGCAGCCTCACCTAGGCTCCTTCTCCCTCGGGATAAGCTCTCCAGCTCGCCTCCAGAATGGGATCGAGTCGAATTCAGGTCCAACTCGGCTCTGTCTTCATCTGCAAGGCAAGGCAAGGCACAGTCGGAATGCACCCTGATAAGCGCTGGCCGGTCCGTTGGTGGGGTGGGGGCTCCCCTGGGGGCTCCGGGGTAGGCAGGAAGGTGGCCCCTTACCCGTCACTGGTACCCAACTCAAGACAACAGACTCCCTTTCCAGCTCCCTGTAAACCCGAGGGTCCTGGCTCTGGAAAGGGGCTCTCCAGGAACCCCGGGGTGGCCGTGGGGCTCAGGAGGGGGGTGAGGCCCTGACTGCATCCCTGGTGGGCCTTCAGCCCCACTCTGGGCTCTTCGGCCACATTTTTGGACAGAACCCATGTCAGTGGAGTTAAAAATAGCCCTTCCCTTTCGCTACTGTAAAAGAACCCTCCTCAGCCTCCAGGGCAGGGCAAGGACCCAGAGCTCGGAAGGCCAGTTTCCAATGCCCCTCCGCCCAGCGTTCCCATAGGAAGTGCTGAATGGAGAAATTCCCAGAATCCCCGGGGGGACCAGCTTGCCCTGGACACAGCCCCTCTGGAGCCCCGGACAATGGCCCAGCTGAGCGGGAGAGAGGGAGGAGGGAGAGGAGCAGGGGTGAGGGCTGAAGGCAGAGAGGGGTGGGGAGCCAGCCTGCTGGGATGTGGGTGCCTGTACCCCGTGCCCTTCCCAGCCTGGGTTTTGCTCCAGCTCCCAGTGTCTCGCTCACTGTGTTTGCCTCTCCCCTCTAACCTTTGGCCCCGGGTCCGCCCTACGGTCTGTTTATTCCTCAGGTGACAGTCTGAGGGGTCAGCCCTACGGTCCGTTTATTCCTCAGGGGACAGTCTACAAACTACAGCCTGGGGCGCCCTCCTCTCGGTGTCATAGCTGCTCCCTCTCTCTAGAGGCAGCCAACACCACTGTGGGAGGTGAGGGCCAGACAGGAGGACTTTGAGCTCAACACCGAATCCTGGGCAGACCCTTCTAGCTCTCTGACGGCTGAAGAGTCAGCACAGAAACCGAGGGGTGTCAGGGACAAGCTCCCGCCCCCTTCACGCAGCCCCTGGTCGCTCCTGCTGTCTCCCCTTCCTCCCGGCCCGCCAACGCCAATGCCAAGGCTCGTGTGCCCTTCCGTGTGGGCTCCCGGGGGTTCCTGTCTGGAGGAGACCCTCCTACAAATCCTACAACCGGTGCATTTCCATCCGGCCTACTGCTCCCGCGCGTCAGCGCGTCTGTCTGTCCCTCTCGCTCCCTTCCTTTCTCCCTTCCATCTCTGGAATGTCCCTGGTGGAGAGGAGATGGGGGGAAAGATGTGCTTTGTGGCAAGGTTAAGTTGATTAGGAAAAAATAGCCACATGGTTGCCTCGAAACAGGCCCGCTATTGAAAACCTCCGTCTCCAATCCCGACCCCCACCCGGGGTGTGCAGGGGCTGAACGAGGGTGGGGGCCAAGGGCCTTGGAAAGAAACCGCAGAAAGGCTAAATTTGGAAGTTGCCCCATTGTGTTGGCCAGGGCTGGCCAGTCGGGCATGGGGTGGGGGATGTGGGAGACGTCGGGTGGGGGGCCGAGTGAACAATAGGTGGGCCCAGCTGGGGCCCCCTCCCGCCTGCCTCGCCAGCCCCCGGCACAGGCGGGTTTGAAAGGGCCCGGGAATGCTTTTGAGAGGGAGCCAGGGGCCCAACGGGGAGAGGAAACAAAGACAGGAAATGCTGTCCCCCGTAGATAGGAGTCTGGGCAAGGATTACAAAGTGACAAAGAGACAAAACCCTAGAGGGAAGGAGAGCTGGGGGTGCAGGGGGGGCGCTGACCGGGGCTCCAGGGAACAGGCCAGAGGTTAGAATAGAATGGAATTTGCTCTGAAGACAGCGTTTATAAATACATTCCTGACCCAGCCCGCCAGCCCGGCCACGTGTGTGCCACCAAGCACGTGCCCATTCGCTGAGGGCACTCTCGGGCGAGGGCAGGGTTGCCCGCTGGTCTGGGCCAGGTGTCCCCAGGAGACCTTACAGACCGGGCCCCCGGCCAGAGGGGCAGGGAGATGGCTCCTTCGGCACCACCCTTCCTGGCCGAGGCCACACCTGGATACACATTCGGCGTGTGCCCCAGGCACCTTCTCCCTGCCCCCCTCCTCCTGGCACCCGACCCTGTGCGCCAAGCCAAGGCAGAGCCACATGTGGGTGCTTCTCCCGCCACGCCCCACGTCCCGAGTACCAACCCATCCACCTACTCAGCCCTGCCCTGGACAGGTGTGGCCACGCCCTCCCTGGGCTGCCACAGGCCTCTAGGTACCTGGAAGTCAAGGAAGACAGGACACCCCATGCCCTGCCCCTCGCGGCTCCCCAGGATTCAGTGGGGGCCCAGAGCACCGAACAAGGATTCAATTTACCTACGGAGTCTCCGTGTAGCAGGCGCTGGAGGTCATCGAAGGAGCGGATTGAGTGGTCACTCAGCATCTTGTAGAGTTCCTCGGGAATGGGGTCCCCCTGCCAGGAAGACACCATGGGGCCAAGTGAGCCAGGAGTGAGGGCTTTCCAGCCACGGCCCTCTTGCCCGCCACACACACACACACACACACACACACACACACACACACGCACCCTCCTATGGAAAACTCCCACAAGGCCTCTCGGCCCTGGGCAGGCAGACGGCCAGGATGGGGGCGCGGGCAGGGGGCGGATTCCAAGCCTGACACCCGGAAGCACAAAGGTCTAGGGGCCGGGACCTGCTGAAGCCTCTAAGAGCCAGGTCAGAAGCTCACCCCACACCCCCAGACACGAAGCCCAGCTTGCTCTGACTTAGATCGGACTACGTACACATCTGTCTCCCGCATCACAACCCCTGGAGACTCTTTGCCTCCACACGTGACAGCCAATGACAGCCAGCATTTGTCGGACGAGATCTAATTTACCCCCGTTTTACAGATGAGAAAACAGAGTCGTAGCAGCCAATCAGCAGCAGAACCTGCATTCAAACCCAAGGCTTTCTGACGGAGGGACCTGTAACTCCAGCCTCCTGGGTCCGTGAGGTATTTCCAAATGCTTGCAGAGTTGGACAGTCTCAGGAGGCCACAGGTACTAATATCTCTATTTAGTCTCTTGCTCACAAGAGGAGAGGAGGGAATCCTCAGTTAGAGACGGGAAACCTGAAAGCTAACCCATGCCCCATGCCCAACGAAACCCTATTTTTAGAGCCCCTCTGGCCTGTTACCAAAAACACTTGAAACTTAATAAGTGCTTTAACAGGCCCCACTCGGAGCCGGGCTTCCTCCAGGGAAACCACAGGCCCCACAACAACATGAGAGCAGCCTGATAGGAAGGTCACGGCCACGTCCCTCATGGCCCACGAGGGGCTGAGGGAGACCTGAGGGGCTGGGCGGCAGGACTTGAGAAGGAGTGCACAATCTGGACACCCAGTGCCTTGGGGCAAGGGAGGTATATGAATGAGACGCTGCTTTGTGTACAAACCCACACCCGGGGAGAAACACACACACACACACACACACACACACACACACACGTGCACACACAGACACAGGAAGGCATGGTCTTGTAGAAGGAGCCCTGGAGGGGGCGCCGGCAGACTTGACTTACTGAGGTTCAACAACTCTGTGCCTCAGTTTCCCTGGATAAGGAAGCGGGAGCTTCTGCACTAGTCAGTTCTTGGAACGTTCCAAGGACTGGAGTCCTCACTGGCTTTGCACAGGCCAAGTCCCTGCCCGACAGGGGGGAGGAGGTCATCTACCCCATGGCCAGTCCCCGGGGGCTCTCCCCACAAGCTCTGTTAGGAGCTTTGTGATGGATCAGTTTCTGGCTCCCCCAAAGCTCTGTTTCCTCAACAGTTAGCATGATGTCTGGGAACAGCTCGGCCAGGGGTTCTGCCATGCCCATCCAGCTCTGGCCACCCAAGTCGGCCTTGGAGCCACAAGACGCAGGGTGGAGTGTGGATATGACTGCTTCTAAAACGAATTCCTTGACGGGGCACCTGGCGGCTCAGTCCGTTGAGCTTCCGACTTCAGCTCAGGTCATGATCTCACGGTTCGTGGGTTCGAGCCCCGCGTCAGGTCCTGTGCTGACAGCTCAGAGCCTGGAGGCTGCTTCCAATTCCGTGTCTCCCTCTCTCTCCGCCCCTCCCCCGCTCACGATCTGCCTCTCTCTCTCTCTCAAAAATGAATACATGTTAAAAGAAGATTTTTAAAATGAATTCCTTGAAAGCCCTGAGCTCAGCTTTTTCATGTGAGTGTGGCACTTATAATCCTGCCTGGCGTCTAGGGCTGTTGGGAGGTTCAAAGAGAAGAAAGGTTGGGGGCCTCGAGTAAGCTTGGCCGGGAGCTGGGGTCTTTCCTTCAGGGCCCGCGACTATGAAGCTGGGGCTGCATAAATGAGGGGGGAAAGGGACATCTTACATGCCTTCCCTACCTCCGCCACGCTCTGCCTCCTCCGACTCCCAGAGAGAGACCCTGGGTGTCTCCAAATGTGGACACAGCCCCCTCCCCACAGTACGGAAGGCAGGTGGCCGGTCCCCACTTAAGAGGGAGGCAGACTACGTCCCCTGAGGGGATTATCAAATGCAGAGAGCTAGATGCTACCCTTGTACCCTACTAACTGCCCCATGACCTCAGGATGGTCACTGCCCCTCTCTGGTCCTGGCTCTCGTCTGCGAACCAAGGGGTTGAAGACATTTGACTCCGTCCTAATTCTGCCTGGGGTGGCAGGAAAAGCAGCAGAGGAAAGCTGAGGGTGGGGGTGCCCAGCCAGGTCTCCAAGCTGTCTGTGCAGTAACGATGCAATTAACCCCCCAGGAGGGGGGCCCAAGCACCCCAAGTGCCATGCCGCATTCCTGCCAAGAACTCCTTGTCCACTGGAGAGCATGCACGAAGGACTCTCTCCTCCTCCCTGGGGTTCTCTCCTGTATGATTCTCCCACCTCCTCCCCCAGGAAGACCGCCTGGGATATTTGCCCCCACCCCCTAAGCAAACTGCCTCCTAAAGAAAGAGTCCACTTTATTCTAAGCAGAGAGGCCATCCCTGCACCTGTTTCCAGTAATCTGGCCACTAGATGCCCAGAACTCGCTAAGGGCCCCCTGGATTTGAGAATAATAACACAGATTTTATGAAGTGCTGACATGAGCCAGGCACTGAGAGGAAATGCTGTGCTAACCACCAATGCCAAGCGGCTGGCCCTGTTGTGATCCCCATCTTCCAGATGAGGAAGCTAAAGGCTTAGAGAAATGCAGTCAGGGGCTACAGGTCTATACGCAATAGCAGAGCCGCGCCCCTCCCTCCTCCAGCCCACCACGGAGCTTTCTGGCATCAGATGTCGCAGAGCAGCGGTTGGTTCTCAACCAGGGGCTAGAGGGTCCTCAGGAGACGCTGGCCGTGGCTGAGGCACTTTCGGTGGTCACCCCTAGAGGGGCACCACTGGCCTCTGGCAGGTGGTGGCCAGGGATGTTGCTGAACATCCTACGACGCACAGGACGGCCTTCCGCAAGAAAGAATTATCTGGCCCGAGATGTCAACAACTCTGTAGTACAGGAAAGAGCAGGGACTTCAGCTGCCCAGGAGACCTGGCCTCTTGGCATTAAGCCTTTTAACAACCTGAAACCTGATAAAGCTTCTGTAGCTTTTAAATGGGGCTAAAATAAGACGCGACTGGTGTCACCGAGAGGCGGAGTCGCACCTAGCCGAGCAGCCAGCAAATAACGGGTACTTAATGAAATGTCGCTGTGGCCAATTCCGTCCTTCAGTGCGGCTCCTGTGAGGGCAGCAGCGAGCAGCCCACACACGCCCAGGGCCAGCAATGCAGGGCATTTTTGAGGATGACAATTGGTGGGTGGAGAGCCGCCCTGCCAGGGGCGAAGCATATGGCTTCGCATTATCCCCTGTGCTGGGCCCACAGGAAATGGCCCCCAGGCCCCCACTGGCACTGCCTGGGGCCTCGTGAGCTGGCGGGTCCCTTCTGGGGCCGGGGGTGGGGAAATTCAGCCTGTGGTCAGCTCCAGGATGAGACGCCCTGGGGGAGACTCGCAGGGGCACCTGCTTGGGGTCAGAGGCTCTGCTCGGCGGGGGAGGGCGAGCCACCGGGAGCCCCGTTTTCCTGGGCACAGGTTCTAAAAGCCTGTTTAGGCGGGCAGGGAGGGAAAAGAGGCATGGCATACGGATGAGGCTGCCCAGATCCCAGGCCTGGGGTTCCTGACAGGGCAAGGGCGTGGTGAGAAGCCACTGGGGCACAGCCAAGGCAAAGAGCCTCCTCCCCGCCCCACCCCACCCCCAACACCAGCTGCAGGAGGGCACGAGCTAGCGTGAGGCCAGGTGACTTACCTGCTCCCAACCAGGCTGGCAGATCAAAGGGGCTTGGACCCCACCCTCCCCCAGGGCCGCAGCTGCACACACAGAGACGCAGGCTGCGCTCCACTCCGCTGAGGGAGAGGACACTGGCACAGCCCAAGCAACCAGGGGCGTTGTCTGGGTCTGGCGCAGAGAGAAGCCGACAAGGCCTCGGAGCGCCCGCCTGCCTGACAGTCTCGGGCCTGATTTAGATTCCATGCCAAAGCCAAGCCCTTTGAAGAAGCCTTTTCTGGGCAGACCACAGAAGCCATTTAGAACCAGACTTCCCCACCTAGCATTTCCTTTCTCTATTGCTCCTGGGACCCTCCCACCCCTCCTGAAGGTCAGCCCGGCCCCACACTGGAGCAGAAAAACTGTCAGGGCTTCCAGAAGGGCCAGGGCAGCAATTACAACCCCTGGAGCCCGTGGCAGCCACTGCCTCTGGGGCAGGAATCTGCGATTTCCAGAGACGCTAGTTAATTCTGCTGCTCCTGGGGAACCAGGAACGAAACCAACCTTCGCGTGTTTGGGGGCGCCCGAAACCGAGGCCCAGCTCAAGATACACGGGATCTCTGCAGTCTGATTTTCCTTCTGTTTCTTCCTCTGGCCTATCCAATCTTGGCAGTCCAAGTCCCAAGAAGAGAAAAGAAAGACAAGCCTCTCTCTCAAGATTTGGGGGGGGGGGGGGCGCTCCAATGAGGATGCCTGCGGGAGGGCAGAGTAGCCGGTGCTGCCCTGGGGGCCAGGACTCAATGAGGGCATGTTTATAAAGCACTTAGCAAGTGCTAAACACACGTCTGGTCCTTCCTCCTCACCGCTCCCCCACTCCCCCCCACCCACTGTCCTTCCCACAAATATTTATAGATTATCCACCTTGGACCAGGCACCGTTCCAGGAATGGGAGACAGTAGTGACTGAGACAAACCCTCTAGTGGAGTTTAGACTAGTGAGGAAAACAGATAATAACTGACTCAACCAGAAAATGAAATAGCTGTCCTAGAAAGGGCATGGGGGGGGGGGGAGGAGTGGGGGGCAATGGGCAAGTGAGAGAAGACTGAGAAGGATCTAGGAAGCCCCCGGCAAACACGTTTTTACCACTCTCGCCCCTCCCCGCATCAACCTCCCCCCCATACAAGCACCCCATTCGAGGGTCTGCACCAGAGCCTGGAAATTCAGCTTGGTCCTAAACCCGCAGACGCTTCTAGGGCTGGGAGATGCCAGCAAGTCGGTCTCCGGGCACCTAAGGCCATTAGCAAACCAGGAAGGAGCTGGGTGGTAAAGGGCTGCCAGGCCCCTTCCCTCCTTCCGGGCAGAAGGGTGCTAAGGCATCACATGACAGCGGAGTGAGCCGCCCGGAAGCCAGATCAGCTGATGGGAGATGGGACCTCCTAGGCCTCCACAGACCCTCTGCCAGGCCCTGCATCAGAGCGCCCACCCCTCCTCCCCAGCTGCCCAGGCCTCTACCTGAGGCTCAGGCCCCGGACAAGGCCAGCCCCAAGGCCACCTCCACCAGCAAGCTCTCTCGGAGCCTCCCGTCCCCGACTGGCCCTCAAGTGGATGGGTTTTCCCTTTAGGGCTCCTCCCCCAGAGCCTCCTGAGGCCGACCGGGGCTCAGCAGGAACGTGCTTCGGAAACTGCAAAGCACCACACAATTGTGGGTTCCCGAGGGAGCGCGTGTCCCAGGACGCTGGGAGTCAAGTGAGGAGAAAGGCACCAGCTTCCGTGCCATAGGGTCCCCCCAAACACACCCACCCACGGAGTTGGGGAAAAGGAGGAGGAAGTGCCGAAAGAAGCTGGAAATGGCGAGGGCAGGCCCCGGGAAAGCCTTATCCAGCTGTCACCAGGCTTCTCTAGAGCCCGCGGGGATCAGCAAAGACACAACAGCTAGGGGGGAGCCCCCTCGGCGGCTCAGGGTCCTCCAGTCTTGGAGGTTCAAAGAAGGGCTTATTTGAAGAGAGAAATGTTCCAGACATCAGAGCGCCCCCCCCCCCCCCGTTGCGTCAACACCATTTTCTGCCACCTGGGGGGTGGTTAAAAAAAAAAAAAAAATCCGCCGAGGGATAATGCTTGAGGGGCGTCAAGCTGACCCGAGCAGGCAAAAAACAGTGGGTGCTATGGAGCCAGGACCTGCTGGGAGGGTCCCTGTTTCCCCTCCCTGTTAGTGCCCAGCAAGGAAATGGGGTCACCACCGAGGTGATGAGGTTCCAGGGCCCACGGTAGGCCCACCTGTTGCACGGGGGGTGGGAACCTGCTGCTGGGCGTCTAGGGGCCTTGCGTGCCCGTGTGCGTGCGTGGGTGGGCGCGCACGTGTGTTCAGGCCGCGTGTTCGGGGGCCGTGCGTACGTGTGTGTGCGGTGCGCGCGCGTGTGCCCCGCGTGTGCACGGGCGTGGCGGCGGCGGCGGGCGCGCGACCCGGCCGCGGTAGTGCGTGCCCGTCGCTCTGCGCGCCCGCCCGCCCGCCGGAGCGCAGCATCGCCTCCGGCCAAGAGTGTGCATGCGTGGGGTGAGTGAGCGAGTCCGGGGGCCGGGCGGGGTGGGCTGCGGAGAGCAGCGGCGGGGGCGCCGCCGTTCCCAGGACGCCCTGGCACCGGGCCCAGCCCCCCAGGCCCCGCGGCGAGGCGAGGCGGCAGCTGGGGCCGGCCGGCGCCCCCCTCCCCAACAGCTGGCCGCGGCCCGGGGGGCTGCGGAGAGGAGGGGAGGGGGCGTCGGGAGGGGCCTGCAAGCTGCCGGGCCGAGAGCCCCGCGGCCTCCCTCCCGGGTGCGGACCGCGGGGGGTTGGCCGCGGAAGGGCGGGGCCCCAGGGCGGGCGGCCGGCGGCCCTCGAGGAGCCCCGAGAACAAAAGGAGACGGCGACGGCTCCTCTGTGGTCAAAACAACCTGCGCTGGCGGCGGCCCAAGGTCTGGCCGCGGCCTCGGAGCCCTTCACCTTAACCCCTTCGCCGCCGCCGCCTCCTTCCTGCGCCTCGCTGGACGCCCGGCGGGGTGGGGGGGGGGGGGCGGCCCTCCTCGCGAGCGGGCGAGGTGCGGGCTCCCGGCCGCGCGGAGGCGGGACGGGACCCAGGCACGCCGCGCTCCCGGCCGCACTCTCCTCCCCTCCACCTCGCGCTTCCTCCCTGCCCCGCCCCCTTTCCCACCTGGATTCCGGGTGGACTTGCCAACTCACTGCTACGTGAGGCTGGGAGGGGTGGGGGGGGTGGGGGTTACAGATCCGACCTAATAGCTCCCGCAGACGTTTTTACACCCCACCTGCCTTGCGGCTACGCTTTCACAGGCGCGCTCCGCACCCTGCAAGCGGGGGAGAGAGGCGCTTGCCCTCGCAGGGCGCGGGCGCAGGTTTGGCGGGGCCTGGGGCACACACCCGCCCCGAGGGCTGGATTCCTTAAAAGCCTCTACTCCTCCCCCAGTTCCCGAGTGCCCGAAACCTCTGTCTCTCGGCACCCCCCGCGCCCAAGGCGCCAGCTGCTGCTGGACTCCGCTCCGGGGCGGGCAAGCCCTGCGCTGGCCCGAGGGCGCCCGTCCCGACCGGGAGCCGGAGCCAGGGTGGGGAGACAACCGCCCGCGCAAGGTTGGCGTGGCTGCCACCGGTGCGCGAGCTCGCACCTCCCGTGCAAGCCGGGTCCTGGACGGAACCTAGGCTGGAACCGAAGTGGGCTCGGGAGAACGCGCTGGCCTCTGCACCCTCGGCACCACCCCCACTCTCTCTCCCTTCAGGTTCCTGAGGGGTGGGGGACAGGACCACACACACGCTCCCCCGACGCTAAAAGGGCCGGAGATCTGGGATCGCCCATGGGAAAGCAAGCCACCCCCGCCCCCTCCCCTCAGAGCCTGGCACCTCCCGCACCTCGCGTCCCAGCCCTCGGAGGTCACCTAGCGCCCGGCGCTAGGCCCGTGGGCTGCAAGGGTCCAAAGTTCACTGCAGGGAGAGGAGGGGGCGGCCAGGGGGTGAGGGTGGGCGTAATGAATGAAGCGAACCAGCCCCAGCCGCCGTCGCAACTCACCTCGGCGCTGACCAGACGCAGGTAGCAGCAGAGAGACAGGAAGAGCGCCCAGCAGCGATTCATGCCGACTCCGGGCCCGGCCCCGCGGGGCCCCGGACGCGTGGACCGAGCGCGCCGCCCCCGCGGCCAGGGTGGGGGGCGGGGGCTGGGGAAGGAGGTGGGCTCGGCTCGGGTCTGCGGCGATCAGGCGCTCAGGCCGCTGCAGCCGCCGCCGCGGCTCACCCGCATGGCCCCCGGGCGCCGCCGCCCCCGGCCCCGGCTCCGTCGTTGGGGGGCTGGGGAGGGCCTGGGCGCGGGACCAGGGTCCGCGGCCGCTACCTGGGCGGATCCCGAGCCCGAGCGAGCATCCACGGCCGGGGGTCTGCGTCGCGAACCAGCCGAGGCGTCTAGCCGTGTGGGGGCGCCCAGGGGACTCCAACCTCCAAGAGGAAAAAGAACACGGCAGCCGATGGTTCGTCTTCACTCGCCGGCTATAGGCGTTTTCCTCTGCCCGCTGGCTTAGCTTTTTTGCAACATTTTCTAGAAAGGCCCCCGAAGTCGGAAAGTGCAGAGCCGGGCACCTCAAGGCCAAAGTCTCCCCCAAAAAACTTTTTCCAAAGTTGGCTCTGCAGCGGCGGCCCGAGTACCCGGGCAGGGAGAGGTGCAAACTCCCGCCCGGGCCGGGTGGGGGGGGCCGGAGCGTGTGCGCCTTGGCGCGGGGCCCGGGCGGCGGGCACGGCTGCTCCGCGCTCGCGGCGTGCCCGCTGCGCGCAGTGCCGGGCGCGGCAGACAGGTGGACGCGGCGCGAGTCCGTCGGTCCGTCTGTCTGCGCGCTCGCCGCTCTGGGCGTCCTCTGCGGGCTGTGAGCTGCGGCTGCTCCGGCTTCTCTTTGCAGCGAGGCTGGAGGGTGGGCCTTTTTTTCCCCCCCTTTTTGAGCGTGTGTGTATGCGTGTGTGCGCAAAATATCGCAATCTCGGAAATGAAAGATGGGCGCTGGCGGCCAGAGGGGAGCCCTCGGGGAGGCAGCGGGGGAGGCTGCGGGCGCGCGGGGAGACAGGCGGGCTGCTCCCGGCGGCAGGAGGAGAAGTTGCCACCCTTTCAGCTGTTCCGGCCTTTATAAAGGAGAAGGGAGAGTGCTAGAGGTGGGTGGAGACTGCCTTTCCTCTTCTGGCCGAGAGTCAGCACCGGGAAGAGGGGGGGGAGCTGCGGGAGGGCCTGAGGCGGGGGCGGGGCGCTCAGGGGTCTCTGAGAGCGCCGCAGCCCCTCCGGCCGGGAGCCCGGCCCTGGCGAAGGGAGAACTAGGGGCGACTGAGCGCCCCGCCCCTTAGCACAGTGACCGTGGCCTGATTTCTAGCCCACGTGGTTGGGGAGTCGTCTGCAGGGCCGCCGCCAGGACTCCAGACCCGCAGCCCCAAGGACGGCATTTGCATCCCGGCACGGGCATAGGGGGCGAAGCACTCCGGCTCTGCAGCTCGGTTCGCATCCCGCCCTGGCGCTGAGTAGCTGGGTCACCTTGGGCAAGTCACTTCCTCTCGGTGCTCTTCCATCTAGTCTCCAAGCGGGGTAGGGTTATTGCGAGGACTTCATGCCCGAGAGGCCAAAAGGCACCCAGCCCCAAGCCAGCAGCACCAACCCCACAGCCGGCACCGTTCAGCTGAAAGCTGGGCCCGTGTCTCCGCCTCCTAGCTGGTTGCCTGGCACACAACGGGCGCTGCCAGCATTGGCTGGGTTTGAATTTGTTGAACTGCAAAGTCACACAAATCCCCACAACCCTGCCGCATCCTTGCAGGGCGGCCATCACGGCTCCTGCAGCCACCTTCCTGTTTACTCCGCCCTAGGCCGGCAGGTTTGGGGACCCGGGGGGGGGGGCACCCAGGGGGCACCCACGCCAGCATTCACACGGTTAACGCCTTCCACCCCCAGCTCCTCCGAGAGCTGCCTGCCGTGTCCCTGCCTTCAGCAGTCACACGGTCACAGTCACAGAGTCACACGCGCGCACGCCAAGCCCCGCACCCACCACGGGACCCGCAGGCTCCCTGCATCGCCCGGCTCCTGGCTCTAGGACACCTTTATCCGGTCCCCTTGCAATGTCCCCGTCGCCTGCCCTTTGGACCCCACACATCCCTTTGGGATGCCAGCCTGCTCCTCGCACCTCGGACACGGAGACAGGCACCCCGCTGTCTCTTCATAAGCCATCTTCTTGGACCTAAGCGAGGGTGGCACAGAGGAGGGAGGACTTCCCAGACGGGCCTCTTTACAGACAGCCACAAGCACCCACCCTCCGCCCGGTACCACCTAGGCAGCAGTGGCCGAGAGGTAGGCTGCGGGCAGGTCACCTTGGTTCAAATCCCGGTGCGGCCCCTTGCTGTCCAAGTGTCCCTGGGAAGCTTAACCTCTCACTACCGTGGTTGCCTCCACTATAAACTGGAAATAAATCTCCTATTGGAGGGAGAGGAGGATTTCAAGGAGGCATGGGGAAATTTTAGTGGCAATAGGAGTGTTTGTCAGCTTTGCTGGTAATGATGAGTTTACGGGGATATACGCATGTCAGAACTGATACGTGCAGAGTTTATTGTACCTCGATATGGTTGCAGAATTTTTAACTACCTCATACAGTGGTCTGGAGGCTCCGATGAGATGATCCATCTGGAAGGACTGAGCACGACGCCTGGCACATGGAGTGCCTCGTTCCTTCAACACAGATTTTTGACTGTTCCCTGGTAGCCAGGCGCTGTTCCAGGCATGGGGGGGGACAGCGCAACGCTAACGCGGGCTTCTGGCCTGGAGGAGTCCCGATCCAGAAGATCATAGAAGATCTGTCTGATCATCCAGACAGATGCATAAACAGATAAATTAGGAGACAGGGTGACAAGGGAGATTGGGGGGTGGGGTGCGAAGATAATCCCAGAACACAAAACGGGAAGCCTAAAGACTTAGAGATAAAACCACGGGGCCGCTAGGTGATGTTGCCCTTGATCTTCTGTATCCTTGTCTATAAAAGAGGTGAGAATAGGTACCGTTATTATTGAGGTGACTGTGTAGCAGGCAGTGTTCTTACGCTGCACGTAGCGTCTCAGTGCTCCTGCGAGGGATGTTAACTCCTCTCTTACAAATGGGGAGGTTGAAGCCCAGAGACGTTAAGCAGTTTGTTCAAGGTCACACAGCCGGTAAGCGATAGAGCCTGGACCTAAACCCACGTGTTCCAGCTGCAGAGCCCTCACGCCTAAGCCACCATGCTGTGCTGCCTCCTGGCAGGGGACGGCTGACGACGATAATCATGACACATCTTACACAGGGCTGTTGTGAACACCAAACGCGTTAATATGCATACAAGGGCTTTGCCGGCTGACGGGGCTGTGCCCATAGGAGTTCTGACTGACACACGAAGGGCCGTAGGGGCACAAAGGAGGGAGCGCACAGCTCAGCCTCAGGGAAGGGATGCAAAGCGGGCTGGCTCCTGGGAGCAGCATCACTGAGCGCCTACTGTATGCCAGCCCTGGGTGGAAATGTAATAAAGGAGACCCGGGGCTGGCACTCTGGGACCTCCCAGGCTCTCGAGTGAGATGGACATACTCGGGACAATCCAGATGTCTTTGTGCACTGTTAGAAGTGGCAGGACAGGACAGGATAGCAGAGGCCGCAGGGACCACATGGCACCTGGTCTGAATGCCATGTACCCTTTCCTGTACCTTCTTCTTGCAGCCGCCATGACCGCGTGGGCGTCTTTCCACACAAGCAGTTCGCTAAAGAACACCTCCTCCTCTTCCTCCTATGAGACTCCACTTAGCACCTCCTCCAGGAAGCCCCCTGGGCTTGGTGCTGGCTTTCGGTTCCCACAGCACGTGCCCCGTGGTATTGTCACTGCCCGTTTATCGATCTAGCACTAGACTGAGATCCAGGTGAACGAGGACCTCATTCCAGCTCCCACAATACAGCAGTTGCTCAATAAATGTCTGCAAAAGAATGGATCAGTGAGTAAAAATCTTGCCTCTTTCTTCCTCTTGAGTCCTGGCCTTTTGGTGCAAAGATGCCAGGCCCTGCCTGAGGGGTGGAAAGAGTTGGGGAGGGGGCTTGTAAGATGAGCCCCTAAGCCCGAATGCACAGACCTGGGAAGATCCCAGCCCATCTTTGGCACTGGGGCCCTGAGGAATCAGGCTTTCTGGGAGGTCTGGGAGCTGGTCATGTGGGCAGAGGGCCACACCCCATAACTCTCACCGCCCCCCCACACACCCCCTTGAAATGTCTGAGCCGAGCAGAAAACCTCAGCTAATTGCTGAGGGGTCTGCCCAAGGCCAGGGCTTTTTAGACTGTGTGTCTAGAGCAATCTAAGTTCTCCTCCATCGAAAGCATCTCATACCCTGGGAGCAGGGGCCCAGGGCCAAAGAAGGAGCTGGCTTCCTTCCCGGGGACAGACTTGGGCCCTCAAGTGCAGAGTGGGCATCCCCGTTCTCCCGAGAGAGCCCTGGAGGACCTGTGCCAGGCCAGTTTGCTTTCCCAGCTTGATGGTGGGGCAAGTCAGGCTCCAAACTGGGGACAGTCCAAGGCCAAGCCACAAATGGCCTAAGGCCCCAGCCCCAGGCCGTATGATGGCAGAGTACACGATCTACCCCCACACCATGTAGCTGTAGTCAGCTCCCCCAGACCCCCTCCCTGGCCTGCCCTTGGCCTGCTGCCACCCCCACCCTCACCCGGGGAAGGGAGGTACGTTGGTGCTCATTTTATGGGTGAGGAAACTGAGGCTTGCAGGGGACAAGGGACTCGCCTTCCCATCAAAGATTGCCTGGGTTCGAACCCTGCTGTAACCATTTCCTAGCCCGTGACCTTGAACGAGTTACTTCACCTTTCTGAGCCTCCGTTTCCTCATCTGTAAGATGTGGATACCAATAGCGATTACCTCCTGGAGTTAACACATCCTCAGTGTTGAAAGCACGGAGTGAGCACTGCACGCACGTTGGTTAGTTACCAGGATGATCATTGTTAATACGCCAAGCCTCAGGCTCATGCGCACGCACACACCCACCTGTGAGCTCCAGAGATAGGGCTGGAGCCCAGGGCTGGGACGGCTGCGGGCACGTCACGTGGAGGGGAGGAGGTCCTCACACAGGGCCCCGGCCACTTCTGTTGGAGACCCCCACACACTGGTGAGCCTCTGGCCACTGTGGCTGTACCCGGGGAGGCAAGAGAGACCCAGGAAGGCAGACAGACAGACAGACAGACCCCCCCAGGCCTAGGGCAGCCTGGAGGATCCTTGCACACTGCCTCTGCCGCCTTGGGCCTCGTGTCCTGTATACAAAGGCAAGGGAAGCTCGGTGTTTGTTTTCCTGGGGCTGAGTGATGCATTTTTAGCTCCGCTAGTCTCCAGACGAGGAAGAGGATGTTTGGACGGGGCAGCTCAGATCTACCTGTCCTGGAAGCTGGCTGGAAATGGAGCAAAGCCCCCTCCCCCCAAGTGGGCTGGGAGGTGACCCCACCCGGGATCTGGGACTGGTCGGCTTTCCCCAGAGAAGGTTTGTCCTTACCGCACCCTTTGCTGCCCACATGCTGGGCCTCGGGTAACCGTGAACCTCACTTACAGAGCATCCGCCCTGGGCCAAGCACTCCGCCTGAGCTAACTGGAACAAGGAAAATGTAGCAAGTGTCAGCAACGGAACAAAGCCACTGCCTGGAGGGCTGGTGCTCTTATCGTGTAGGGCACTGAGGCTCAGAGAGGGATACCAGCTTGCCCGGCGTCACACAGCAAGGAAGCAGCCGTGCCGGGATTTGAATCCAGAGCTGTGATGCCAAAGCCCACGCTTTTGCCCTCTCCCCGTTATGTGATGCCTCCCTGCGTGCCCTGGATGAGAGCTGCCCAGCGCTTCGTGTCGCTCTCCTTGCAGAAAATTAAACAGATTAAGTGAGCTACGTGGAGGAAGCCGGCAGGGCTGGAGGCGGTGGGCCCGGAGGACCCACAGATGGGAGGATGTGTACCAGATCTGGGTTAGCCAGCCCTTTCCAAATCGGGATGTCCTTGCCGCTGTGTTCCAAAGATTTGACTGGAGTAGGGCAGGGGGGAGAGGGGCAGGCAGGTAGTGGGCAGTCCCCCTCGATGGGGGTACCACAGCACACAGATTCCCCCCCCCCCCCACCAGCTTTCCGGAGGAAGGTATTTGTAACTGCAGGAAACACGACGGGCCTGTCCAAAGGATGGGAAGCTAATCACGGTGTAAGAGTCACAGATTTGTCCTCGTTATTCCCAAGAGAAAATGAGCCCAGGCCTTGAGGTGCATTCAACCAGTCAAGCCTCACAACGTGCCTACGAGAGAGGAGGTGTTTCACCCCCATTTTACAGATGGAAAAACCAAGGCCCAGAACAGCTTTGCGTGGTCGTGGATGAGTGAGGGCAGAGGTGGAGTTTGAACCTGGGCAGACATGACACGCAGCCGCCCAGTTCATCTGGGCCCTGCCCTCACTCACCTACAGATTTTGGCCTCGCTCCACCCCCATCTGGGCAGGGCCCTCTGGTGGGTGCTGGGCCGGACCCCTGGCTGTAGGAGCCTCCTCGCTCTGTCACTCACCGTGGCAGGCTGACGCTGGGCAGGGGAGGCCGCTAGAAAGGAGACACAATTGGCAGGTTATGGATGGTCGTTGCCCCCGCCCTTCCTTCAGCTTGCCACCCGAGTCCCCATCTCCTCCCACCGCCATTAGACAGCCCTCTTTTGGGAGAAAGTCTGACACAGCATCAGTGTTCAAGACCATGCCGCTGCAGAACAAGCCAAGGGTGCTCAGAGGGGACATCTGAGGTTCAGAGACATCACGTGACCCGCCCGAGATCACACAGTGAGTCAGGGACAGAAATGAGGGACGGTTCTGCCAACTCCAGGGACTCCTGGCCCTCTTCTGCTTGGGGGCTGGGGGCCGGAGGAAGGACCCCAGGGCAGTGACCACGGAAGTGTGTGCAGTGGGAAAGGAAAGGAAGCGGGTGGGTATGAGAGAAGGGTCTGGGCAAGGCTGGGGTTTACAGAGATGGCTAATTTTTACCCCAGGCCACACCTTTACTTGTGATGTTCCCCCTCCGTGTGCACCCTTCCCTCTCCTCTCCAACCACATCTCACCCACTCTCTCTTTTTTTTTAGTTTACTTATTTATTTTGAGAGAGAGAGAGAGCGAGAGAGCACTTGCACAAGTAGGGGAGGGGCAGAGAGAGAGAGGAAGGGACAGAATCCCAGGCAGACTCTGCCCTGACAGCACAGAGCCCGATGCAGGGCCTGACCCACCAACTTCGAGATCGTGGCCTGAGCTGAGATCAAGAGTCAGACGCTTAACCAACTGAGCCACCCAGGCGCCCCTCTCACCCACTTTCTTACCGGTCCTGCCTGGGTCAGAATCTGCATTTTAAGAAGACTCCCAGTGACCCACGTGCACAGTAGTTTGAGAAGCACTGATCTAAAAGGTAGGTCTAGGGACGCCTCGGTGGCTCAGGCGGTTAAGCATCCGACTCTTGATTTCAGCTCGGGCAGGTCACGATCTCACTGTTCACAAGATCAAGCCCCATGTCAGGCTCCGCGCTGACAGGGCAGAGCCTGCTTGGGATTCTTTCTTCCCCCTCTCTCTGCCCCTCCCCTGCTTGCTCTCTCTGTCTCTCAAAATAGATAAACTTAAAAAACAAAATAAAAATAAGGACTAGGTCAAAATGGTCAAGCAGTGTGATTTCATGCGGCTCAAACTAATACACCAACTCCCTTGAACCACCCAACAATCTAGGGAGAACAAAGTGTATTATCCCCATTTTAAAGACAGTAGAACTGAGTCCCGGGGAGATCACATGACTTCCCTAACTCACGTGATCAGGGGTTAGCCAAGCTGGATTTGAACCAGTGCCATGGGCTTCAGAGCTCCAGCCCCTGGAGTGGCCGTCCTGGGCCCGTGCAGCGTTGAGCTTGGGGGATCTCAGTGTCCTCATCTGTACAACGGGGTCCCGGCCCAACCTGCGTGTGGGGAGTATACGCAGACATGCCCTGCATGGGACCCCGGACTTGTCCTCACAAAGAATCGGGTGTTACACTGCCAGCTCACCTCTCTGGAGCCCCCGACCCTTGAGGGGCATACAGGCTGAGGCAGGCAGGTGGAAGACAGACAGAAAGACCGAGACAACTGTACAAACAGCCTCGGGCGGTGCTTACATAAGTCAATAAGCAAACAGGGCAGCCCAGTGGGAGTGACTAATCGTCTTAACCAGCGCAACAGTGGGCATAATGCTCCCTGGCCACCAGGGCACATCCCTGCTGAAGACCTGGACCGAAGACAGTGGTCCCAGGTGGAACACAAGGCCAGGGAAGCTAGATCTCTCTCTCTCTCTCTCTCTCTCTCTCTCTCTCTTCCCCCTCCTCCTTCTCTTTCTTGGGACTCTGAGGGCACCTCTTTCATTCTTTCTTGGATGGAACAGTACAGAGGAGCCCAGAGTTCAAAACCAACCTCCACCACACCCCAGCTGTGTAACCCTGGGTGAGTCCCTGCCCTCTGGGCTCGACATGAGGGTAATTCTGGAACCGGCACATTTGGTGATGGCATTAATCTAGCGATTAATTGTGGATGCTCCGCAAACAGAGAGCTCTCAGTAAATGGGAGCTCTGGTTCCAAGACCCCTCCCTTGGACGAGGCCATTTCCATCGTTTGCCCCAGAGGGAAGCAGCATAGGAATGACCATACCCATATTACAGATGGGAAACTGAGGCCCAGAGGAGAAGCGACTTCCCTAAGGTCACCCTGCTGGTCGTTGTTAGAGCAAAGTCAGATGTGAGCTTAAGTTTTAGGACTCCCAGAACAGTGCTCAAGGAGAGGGAAGCACAAACAAGTCAGGAGGACAGACTTCCCAAGTCCCAGCCGCCCAGAGTGAGATCTTTTCTCCTGTGGGATCTGGCGAGGGCGTGTGGGGGTGAGCGAGCGGGTCTGTGTGCGGTGTGTGTGAATGTGTCCATGAACCTACACAGGCCCTGGAGGGAGCGGATGAAAACACCCCTGGGCGGCCAGGGATGCCCACCGCGGGCCGGTGGGCCCTGTGTGCAGGTGCCCCGGGGCTTCCCCTCCCTGAAGACCACCACAGGGCGGAGGATGTATCTCAGCCCCCACCCGTCATCTCCCCATCCACCCCCCCCCCCGCCTCCCCTGGCTCCTTCCTGTTTTGATGGAAGGAAAAAATTTCAGCTTTTTCCTTCTTTATTTTTCCAGCGTGGTGACTCGCTCGGGAAAGGAACTCCCCCCTCCCCAAACCATCGTAACACCTGTACATCGATGCCATAGATCTAGGCCCATCCTGTTGTGCTGGGATAGTCACGGTTATTTTTGGGTGCTTTACGGGGGTGGTACCCCAGGGGAGGTGATATGGGGGGGGTGCTCAGCTGCCTTCTCCCAGTCCACATCCCCCCCTCTCCCAGATTCCTCCCCGCCCCCCTCCCAGTCCTCCCTGCCTGAGCTCTGGGAGGAGGGAAGGAAGCCTGCTAAGCCAGGATATAAATAACTCAGGTGGTTACTCAGCTCCTGAGAACATGATAACATGAGTCATGATGTGAAATCAAGAGGAGCCGTGAGCAGCCTTGGGCCACCGCCCGGGGCAGGGCAGTGGGGCTCCAGGGAGAGGGGGGCGGTCTGGTGCGTGGGGACCGGCCGGGGGCAGGGCCGGGGAGGACGGGAGAAACGGCAGCCCCACCGAACGGTGTCAGACAAGCCTCATCCCGGCTCGGACCCTCAAGTGACTCACCTGGACCTGTGGGTGGGGGGAGGGGGCCTGGGCTTCGTTCCCAAGGCCCTCCCGGAGCTGGGCAGAGGAAAGAGGACAGGGCCCACCTTGAGCATCGCCCGGCCTTCTCCCCATGCCTGTTAACACATCAGTGGGAAGGTCGGGTCCGTTGGGACTTCGAGTCCCGTCCCCCGTTTCCAAGGCAGGTGCCCCAAGGAGTCCCCTGGGCTCCCGTGGGACTGGCGGGAAGGAGTCGCAGCATGCGAGGTGGGGGAAAAGGTGCCTTCTCCCCCCGGGGTGGCCCTCAGTGGAGGACGATCCCCACCCTCCTTTGGCTGCCTGGCCACAGCGTGGGCATGAGGTGGGGCATAGGGAAGCAGGACACCGTTAGGGACCACTGGCCTAGCCCGTGTGCGGGGCCGGTCCCCGGGGCGCCAGCAGGCAGGGTCAGAAGCGAGCTCCAGCCCCTGCCCGCTCGCCTGGGCTTCAGGCTCCCCTCCAGAGCCGGGCAGGCTTGGACCCTGGGTTGCCATGGCAACGGGTTCTGGAGCCTGCGCACGCACGCGGAGCCACCCTCCTCTCGTGTCCCCCCGCAGCTGCCCGGCCTCACGGAGAGTGAGGGCTTTGCCGGGATGAGGGCCCACAGCACCTGTCCCGGTGTCCTGGTGTCCTGGTGTCGTGGTGTCCCGGCGGCAGGGCAGCGGGCTCGGGCTCAGGTGACTGCCGCGGACCCAGGCTGCGAGTCAGGACACCCGGCGTCTGTGTGGCCTTGGTCAGCTCGGTTCCTGGGTCTGAGCCTCAGGCTCCCGGACTGTACAAGGGTAGAATAGGGACGGGGGCTAATGGCTGTCCGTTAGTGGGACCCTCGGGTGTGAGGGTCCCCCAGCTGAGCAGTGATCACCCAGAGACCCTCCCTCATCTATGAGGCATCTCCCTTCCCGCCTCGGGCCTTAATCCCAAGGGCAGCAGCTCCAGAGCCTGGCCTGGGACCCTTGGCCTGGCTTCTCCCCCAGCAAGGGGCAGGTCACCCCACCCCCCCACCTCTGCCTGCCCAGACAGCCTGGCATGGCTCAGACCCAGCCATTCAACGGACAGCCTGCCCTCTGGCCCCTCGCAAACAATGAGGACTCCAGGAATATTGTCCCGCCTGAGCTGAATCAAACGCTCTAAATTTAGCCCATCTGATGCGTCCTCTGCTTCCTGCCCCTGCTGCCCTCCTTTCAAGGCGATGAGGTCACCCCGGAACTGCCTGCCCCAGCAGCCGGGCCTGGGGGTTTCCAGGTCCAGGGCTCCCCTCCTGTTCCTGGGGAGTGGACTGCCAGGGGGTAGGGGCCATGGGTCTACCCTCCTTCCCTGCCTGTCCCGACGCCTCGCCTGCCTCTCGGGCTGCTGGGCCCAGAGCTGAGTCTGCAGGAACTTTTTAGCAGCGACCCCCCGAGGGAGGGGCGGGAGAGCTTCCGGGCAAGAAGCACATGGCCAGGCACCAGGGGCCTGGGCATGTTGGAAGACACACGACATGGCCTGGTTGTCCCACTGGCCGAGCGCTGGCTGCAGGCTGGGCCCAGCGCCCGGGAAGGAGGGGACCCTGCCCCCTCGGAGCGGGCAGGATAGAGGAAGGAGGCCGATGAGCTTGTGAATGACCAAGATCATTTTCGTCCTACCAGATGCTCTGAAGGAAATAAACTGGAGAGGACCTGATGGCGAAACCCCGGTGGGGTGGATGGCCCCGATTTAGAGAAAGGGTCAAGGGAGGCCTCTCTCGGAGAGGTGACATTTGAGCCGAGTCTTGGATGACCAGAAAGAACTATTCGAAGAGCTGGGTGGGGCTGAGCCCTCCGGGCCAGAAGAGGGTGAGGGCAGACTCCAAGGAGAGAAGACACTTAGGTGGTTTGGGGCAGTCTGGAGGCCAGGGGTCCACTCCCAGGAGGGAGTCAGGAGGCAGCAGGGGCCAGGTGGGGAAGAAGTCGGGGTCGCTAGTATTCCCCGAGCGAGAGGAGGTGCCCTTCCCCGGGGTGATGAGCAGGGGAGCCGGTGCCTGACTCAGATTTAAGACGATTTGTGGGCTGCTGTGTGGCCAGGGGTCAGCAGACAGCCCGGGGAGGAGACTGAAGTCACAGTACCTTGGGGTACTAAACACCGGTTGCTGGAGGGCACCTTCAAGGTTTACCTGCTTTGGCCCTCTCCCGAGTCTCTGAGGCTCAGAGAGCCTGTGTCTGCCCAAGGTCACACAGCAAATGGGAAGTCTGCCTGGAAAACCTTTTATAGAAGGTGGAAGAGGAACTTTGCCACCTGAAGACGATGTGTCTTTTCGCCAACCCCACCTCTGATGAGACACCGCCCTCAGCCCAGGCTCCTGTTGCCGGGCCGGTGACCCGGCCAGAGAGGCACAGCTCCTGGGGGACGGGGTGGGGTCTGGCCCCTCTCTGGCCCGCTTCCTCCCACATCCTGTGGACAGGTGTTCCGACTCTGGCCCCTCCCACGATCCTCCCCAACCGCAGCCCTCCCCCCCTGCTCTGCCAAGAATCCAAGGTTGGCAGGGAGTTGTGGGGGGGGGGGGCTTTGGAATGTCGCTTTCCGGTGCCAACACCGGTGTGCCAACCTCAGCAGAGGCCTCGGGGGCGGACGGGGGAACACCGGATCTCGTCTGGAATGGGAGGCTGGCAGCAATGAGCCACCACCGGGGAAGGGCAGGGCCCTGCCTGTCACATGCTCAGGTGGGGGTATCTACACTACACTAGAGCCCCCCCTCAGGGCTCCCCGAACTATTCGCCTGCTGGCTCATCTCTCCTGGAGTGGGGGAGCTGTTTCCCTAGCGACCGTGCCCCCCATCACGCCCTTCCCCTCCAGCTACCTACACCCTCAGCGCTTCTTGGTTTATACTTGAACCCTGTTGGGGTGGGGGGAGGCAGCGCTCTGTGTTGGAGATTCCTATTAACCCTTCAGACGCGGAGTGTGGAGAAAAGGGTTTGAGGCTGAGGCTGATCTGGGTTCAAATCCCATCTCGACAGCGACTGCCTCTCTGGGCCTCAGTTTCCTCATCTACACAATGGAGACAATCCCCCCTATGTAAGAATTGAATATGGTTGGGGCACCTGGGTGGCTCAGTCCGTTGAGCGTAGTACGACTCTTTTTTTTTTTTTTTTAATTTTTTAAATGTTTATTTATGTTTGAGAGAGAGAGAGCACAAGCAGGGGAGGGGCAGAGAGAGAGAGACGGAGACAGAATACGAAGCAGGCTCCAGGCTCCAAGCGGTCAGCGCAGAGCCCGACGCAGGGCTCGAACCCACGAACCACGAGATGGTGACTGGAGCCGAAGCCGGACGCGGAACCGACGGAGCCACCCAGGCGCCCCGCAGTACGACTCTTGATTTCCGCTCAGGTCATGATCTCATGGTGAATTCAAGCGCCACCACCGTGGTGATCTCTGCACTGAGCACGGAGCCTGCTTGGGATTCTCTCTCTCCCTCTCTCTGCCCCTTCCCCGCTTGCACAAGCACGCGTGTTCTCTCTCTCTCTCTCTCCCTCTCTCAAAAGTAAATAAATAAACATTTAAAAAGAAAGAGTTGAATGTGGTAACAGCAGCACCAGCCCGCCCCCACCCCCGCCCCAGGCCTTGGCACACTCCAGCTCCTTATCTGTTTCTTGCCTCCCTCCCTGACCACCTAGAAGTAGACTGCTTCTCGCCTCTTCTGGCCAGGGGGAGGGCCTGGGACCTGGTGAGGATCCTGGCTCAGGAGTCAGACCCACCTGGGTCTGAGCCCTGGCTCTTCCACTGGCCGGCTCTGTGGCCCTGGGCAAGTTACTAAACCTCTCTGAGCCTTCATTTTCTCATTTGCTTCAGGGTACTAATAACAGTACCATAGTAGCAATCCCTTCCCCACCCGGGGCTGTTGGGACACAGCGGTCACTGTTAGTATTATCAGCCGGTGGGGGAAAGAGGGTGCTGTGGGGGAGCCTCGTGTCTCCCCAGTGGCCCGAGGTTGTTGGAAGCTTCTGGTGAGGGGGCCGGGCAGCCTTGAGCGGTGGGAGCGAGGACGGGGCGCCCGGCACCCACAGCCCCCTTGGCCTGCCTCTCTCGTGGCAGACGCCGAGGGGCTGGCGATTCTCTGGGGACCCCCCACGCTCCCAGCCATGCTGGTGGTGAAGCTGGGTGAGGCCTCTTTTTCCAGCCAGATGCCCTTTAGGCCTGGGGCAGGGCCACCCCCTCCGCCCCTCTGCCAGCAGGGCCCAGGCCAAGACGCCTTTATTTTTAAACCTGCGAACAATGCCTGGCCCGGCACAGCCTCCTACGGAGGACGGAGCGAGCGAGGATGGGCTGGGAGCCACACTTCCTGGGCCGACACTCCTCGTCCCAGACAGGTACCCTGCTTACTTCCCCTCGTCCCTGGCCTTGACACTGCTGTCCCTCTGGGAGGCGGGGGATGGTCCAGATTCTAGAGTGCCTGTCCTCTGGCTGGGATGAGCCGCCCCCGTCAGACAGGCACGGATGAGACACGCTTGCGGTGCTCGGCCCCTCCTCCCCTGCAGGGGGCCGGTCCGAAGAGTGGCTTCGGAACCCAGGACGTCTGGCCTCTCAGACTCCTCCTCTGCCCCCATAACCCACCCCCCAAAACCAGGCCGGACATTCTGCCTCCTCGAGAGGGCTCCCGTCCTGCCCAGTGCCAGGGATGTGCTGACACCTCCCCTGGCTCACAGCTCGTCAGAAAAGTCCTGAGTCTGTGCAGCGGGAGGCCGGTGCACCTGGCAGTGGCCAGCAGCTGAACACTCCTGGAGGGCAGGACAAGGTCAAGAGACCAGGGATGTGGAGTCTAGTCCTGGATCTGCCATCGGCCCCCCGTGTGACCTTGAGCAAGACCATCACTGTCCTTCCTCCCTCTATTTCCTCTTCCATCAACCCGGGAGAATTACCCCGCCCTACTCCCCCCTCAGGATGGGAGAGGGCTTGATAACCTCTGAGCTGCTGTGCACACTTGGGGCACAGGGGCCGCTGACGAGCAGGAGACACTGCAAACAGGTGTCCCCAACACCTGGTGGTCTCCACGGAGAGCCTCACACACCAGACCCCAGAGCCAGAGACGGCCTGGCTTCAGATCCCAGCTCTCTGCTCTCAGTCGCAGAGTTGGGGCATGGTAACTACCCCTTAGCACCCCTGTTTCCCCACCAGTAAAATGTGATCCTGATCGTACCTGCGATGGATGTGTGTGTTCGCACGGAGAGTGCGTCCTGGAGAATGTGCACAAAAAGAAAACAGGCACCAGAGTCGGGGTGTGGATTTACACGCCAGCCCGAGTCCAGTGGCCCGGTATGGGCACTGATGTCCGAGGACAGTGTGTGTGCCCAAGCCTGGAGCACGTGTGTGCCGAGGACGTGCTCCCAAGGACCTGGAACCCTTTATGTCCCCTCATCCTGCTGTTGAAATGAGAGCAGGAGTGTGTCCCCCTGTCCTCACCTGGTCATGTGGAAGCACAGGCCATCAGCCCCGCCCCCCACCCCACCCCACCCCAGAGCCTGGCCCCACCTGGGCTGCTGAGGAACAGCCTCAAGGGGAGACCTCTGGGAGGGGACAGTAGGGAGGGGACTGGTCACTGAGGACCTCGAAACGGGCTTGGTCTCCCCTGGTCCCTAGGCTGCTTTGCTTTTCCCCAGAGCATCGGCGCCTGTGAGGTTTCCCGTATGTGTTTCGTCTGCCCCTGCCACGTGGTTTTGTCTGCTTTGCCCACGCAGCTCTGGAGAGGGGGCTCGAGGAGGGTGGAGGGACCCGGCGACCCAGCAGGGCGGAGGACACCATGACAGGCGTGGCCAAGAAAAGTCAAGGGGGTGGGGGGCATCCCGATAACTAGGTTGGAGGGGAATTCTCGGGACCAGATGACCTTCCGGCTGTGGTGGGCAAGGCAAGGTTTCCTGCTGGAGCAGCTGGCGGGAGGCTGGGACGCCCCTCACCGCTTGGCTGGCGGAGGGATGCGCCCACAGGCACTGAGCACACGGGTGCGCGCACACGAGCGCACGTGAACCCACGCACGCACACAGGCACACGCAAGGAGGGCAGCCCGGGCCCAGGCAGGTGGCGTGTGGTTGACGGACGCCACGAGGTGGGCCGCTCAGTGCCTGTTTCCAAGTCCCCCGCGGAAGACAGCCTCTCCGGGCTGCACCGAGTGGGGCAAACACTGGGGAAGCTCAGGCTCGCGGAGCCCCTCCCGTGCTCCTCTTCTTGAATCTGGATACATTTGCATTTGCAAAAGCAGCGCTCTGTGGCTTCCGAACTAGGTCAGAAAATGCAGCGTGGCTTCTGCTTGGTTCTCTTGGGACACTTGCTTCCAGAGCGCTGGGCCGCCATGCTGTGAGGAAGCACAATGAGCCCCCACAGACCAAATGGAGAGGCCCTGGCAGTACCGGAGGGGGAGAAAGACGCCCAGCCAGCTCACACTGCTCCCCCCCACCTGCCGCCGTCCCAGCTCGCACCACTCCCCCCCTGATGTCCCAGCTCACACCGCTCCCCCCCCCCCGCATCCCAGCTCACACCGCTCCCCCCCCCCGCATCCCAGCTCACACCGCTCCCCCCCCCCCGCATCCCAGCTCATACCGCTCCCCCCCTCTCCGTCCCAGCTCACACCGCTCTCAGCCTGCCGTCCCAGTTCACACCACTGCCCCCTCCCCCCCCCCCCCCCCCCCCCCGCCGTCCCAGCTCCAGCCACCAACAGCAATGCACAGGAGATCCTAAGCCAGGCCACCAAGCCAAACGCAGCCCAAATCCCCGAGCTGCGGAAACCATGACAAATAGTAAAATGATTCTGATTGTCCTAAGCTGCCCAGTTTGGGTTTGTTACACGCCAGTAGCTCCCTGGAACACAACCCGCTGCTAGTCGCGTTGGGTTGATGCTCAAAACAATCCAGAATCCAACTGCTTCTCACGCCTCCGTGCCTTCTCACGCCTCCATGAGCCTTCTCACTCTCATGCAGGCCACCATGATCTCTTGCTTGGATGCTTGCAGTAGCTTCCTGACTGGTCTCCCTCCTTCTGCCCTCAAGCCTGCAGTCCCTTCTCCACACGGCAGCCAGAGCGAACCTGCAGAGCAGAGACACCTCCGCTCAAAGCCCTCCGGTGGCTCCCATCTCCCCCCAAGTCCCGACAGTGACCCACAGGCCCTACACTGTCTGCCCCCTGACCTCAGCTCTCCCCCCTCCCCTCGCTCACTGCACCTAGCTGGTCCCCAAACTCAGCCAGCGATTACTTCCTCAGGGCCACTGCTGATGCTGTTCCTTCTGCCTCAGGTTCCTTTTCCCTACACGTCTGCCCAGCGCGCTTCACACCCCTCAGCTTTCAGCTCAGCTGTCACCGATTCGGTGAGGCCTCCCCACCAGCACCGTGCCCCCGAAACTCCCCATTCTCTCCCTGCTCTATTTTTCTCCACTGGCTCTCCCACCTCCTGGTCCATTGTATCTCGATGTTCCGTTGGCTGCCCTCCTCCACTGTCATCTGCCAGCCGCGACTTTGTTCTTTACCGCTCTGTCCTCAGGGGCAGGGCACGTGGTCGCGCTTCAGCTGTCTCTGGAATGAATGGATGAGTGGCTCAGTGAACGAATGAGTCCAGAATCCTTCCACTCAACCCAAACCCCTGACGGGCGAGCGGAGGGGCATCGAGTCCCTCGAAATGGGCCACCCTCCTGCCGGTTCAGGGCGCATCCTCGTGCTCCAAATGAGGAGACTAAGGCCCAGAGAGGGTAACTCATTTGTTGAAAGCGAACGTGCACCGCTCCTGTGCACAGCACCTCCAGGGCACGTGGAAAATTCCTATTTTATATTCCTAACCGTGTGTGTTTTCCTGACAGGTCCCAAGATTATTCAGCTTCAGGCCCCACCAGCCCAGGACTAGCCCCTGCCTCCCCACGGGGTTTTCAGCATTAAATACGTTACTCCCCGTAGGGCCGTGTGTTGGTGCTGTGTTGCTGAGGGCCTGATGCGTGCCAGGCGCTGTGCTTGGAGCTGGGGATTCAGTGATGAACGGATCGACCAAGCCCCTGTCCTCCCAGAGCTTATCTCCCGGGACGGGAAACAGAGGATGAACAAGGGAGCACACAGGCACGGAGTGGCGCACGGTAATAAGGGCAATAACGAACGATCGAGTGGTGTTGGGGCAGGAAAGGTGGGTGGGGAGGGGGCAGTGCAGGTTAGGGGTGTCGGGAGACTTCTCTGAGGAGGTGACGTTTGAAGAGGTACCTGATTAAAACACGAGAGCCATTATGAGGCAGTGGGAAGAGCAGGTGCAAAGGCCCTGTGGCAGGAATGAGCTGGATACTTGGAGAAACAGCAAGGCCAGTGAAGACGTGAGTGAGGAAGACAGCCGGGGGCTGTGGTCAGAGAAGGCCCGGGGAGCCGGGTCCACTTCCCTCTCCCCCTTCCCGCCTCTGGGAGATGAGTACTTGCAGAACAGCCTCCCGGACCATCGCTGGGGTGCCACGGCTGGGGCGCTGCTGGGACGGTGGCCCCTCCTGCCTTGTGACCTCAGCGCCACCCAGCCCAACCCCCACTTCCCCTTCCCGTTGTGACCCAGGAAGTCAGGAACCACATCCTTTCCTCAACTGGATCTCCCCTCCCCGGGGGTGGGCCTCAGTCTCCCAGCGGGGACTGGCAGTCAGTGGCCGACCCCCTGTGGACTCCCTGCCTGCCTCCCCCCTCACCCACCCACCGGCCCCGGCAGCATCGGACCCTCGTAGCCTCCTCTCCTTCCCCTTCGCCAACCTCCCAGAAACCTCGGGGCTTCCCCCGCGCATCAGCCGTCCCCCGGGCCCAGAACACCCTTTCTTCCCTCCTCCCTCTGACCAAATCTCAGCTGTCACCTCCTCCTGGAAGTCCCTGAGTTATAAGCAGCAGATGGGTCTTGCTCACCCTTATCCCGCAGGGCCAGGCGTAGGACCTGGCACTGAGAAGGATCTCAGTAGATGGATGAACGAGTGAAGAGTTATTTGGGTCCCTCAGCCAATCATCTCCTGGCTTGTGTGGCGAACACCGCACAGCGCCCAGCAGCCAGGGATGACAGACAGGCCCCCTCGCATTCGTGTGCAAAGAGCTCTTTCCCCAAATCCAGGGGTCTGAAGCAGGTCGGGGCTCTGGGAAAGAAATGAGACCCCGGTCACCCAGGGGAGGCTCTGGGGACCCCAGGCTGTCAGGGGCTGCCTCTCAGACTCCAGGGTCCCTGCCCTTATGGCCTGGGTTCAACAGCGAGAGTTTAGCAGTTTTAGGGATCTCTGTGTCCAGAGCCCGTGGCATCAGGGAAGCCGAGGCCAGGAGGGTTGAGAGACTCGTCCAACGTCACACGGCTGTAAGGGAAGAGCGGGGACCAGATCCCAGGACTCCAACCCCCAGCTGTGCTCCTTCTCTGCCTGGTGATACATTTCTGGAAATCACCCCAGCTCTACTTTGCAAAGTGAGTCAGGAACATCTGTACCTGGCGGGGGGGGGGGGGGGGGTGCAAAAATACTCCCAGGGGCTTCCTGACAAGAATGCTGACATCTTTCCAAGGTGCCTGAAAGGCCACTGGCCTTCCCGGGAACCGGGAATGAACTGGTAATTCCTGTGCATTCAGTCGGAATTCCCGAAGGCCTTCCAGGGCCTGGTTCCTGTCCTGTTCTTGCCACAGCCCCGGGAAATAGGGGACCAGGCCCCATTTGACAGGTAACACCACTGGGGTGCCAAGGGGCAGAGAGGTTTGCCCCGGGGTCACGCGGGCAGCCGTGGCTCTGACACCTGGGCTGCCAATCCCAAGCCCAGAAACTTCCCGGCTGCCCAGGCGGCAAGTCTGACCTCCTAAGAGCCCCGGGCAGATCTTAGCATCAACGCTCACCCCCACGTTCTAATTCTTTCTCCTGCTTAACGTCCTCACTGTAAGAGCAACGATACACGTTCGCTTACGAAAATCTGAAAAATGCAGAAAAGTCAAAATAAGGAAGAAAAATCACCACCCACGGCCCCGCCATCCAGAGACAATCATTGTTAGGGTTTGATGTATTTCCTTCCATAGTTTTTTGTTTCGGGACTTTTTTTAAACATGGCTGAGATCATACTGTGTAATGAAAGAAAAACACAACGGTGGTATCCTGCCTTTTTTGACCTGCCGTTAGAGCACGGGCCCTTCTCTGGTTGGTTCTCTCTCTGGAACCTCGTTTCTTTTTCCTCTTCGCTGAGCTCCATTTTCATTGGCTGCCTGATATCTGGTCAAGAGGCAGTTCCACAGTTTATGTAGCCAGTCCCTTATTGTTGGACGTCTCCGCTATTTCCAGTTTTCCAACATCATCAATAATATATTTTGGTAGATCAAGGTACCGAAAGCTGTTCTTGTTTCCATATTTAGGGATATCTCCTGCGCTGGCATGGAATGGAATGACCGGGTCAGTGAGTCATACACGTTTGTGGCGCACTCGGTCAAGTTGCTTTCCAAAGCTCCTGAGTTGCACCCACTCTCCGGATGAACAAAGAGAGGTCCCAAGAGGCGACCTGGACTGTCCACGGTCGCTGAGCCAGTCGGGGACACCCGCCATCCTTCCTCTGTACCTCGTCTACCTCCGTCTTTACGAGCCCTCTAACCATTCACTTACTCATTCCACAGGTAAGGTGCACCCACTGTGTGCCAGGGGCAGGTGTAGGCCCTGGAGATACTCTAGTGAGCAAAACAGGCAAAACCCCCTCCCTCAAGACGATTCCACCCCAAAGGCATGGAGGGAAGGAGCAAGCAGGGGGAGGGCAGGCAGGCTATACTCTCCCCTGCCTCTGGACTTGGCCGTCCGCAAATCGAGGTGCTTATTTACATATCAGAATCTTGGGCTGGGGAGAAGGCAGAGAGGGGGGACATCCGGCAGCCCCTCCTGCCCAGTTTTCCTCGACCCCAAGTTGTTTTCTAAAATTTGGCCTTCCCCGGGGCGCCTGGGGGGGTTCAGTCCGCTAAGCGTCCAACTCTTTATGTCAGCTCGGGTCATGATCTCACAGGTCGTGAGTTCGAGCCTCACGCCTGGCTCCGCACCGACCGCGCGGAGCCTGCTTGGGCTTCTGTGTCTCCCTCGCTCTCTGCCCCTCCCCCGCTCGCTCTGGCTCAACAGTAAGCATTTAAAAAATAAAATACAATATAAAATAATCAAATAAAATGTGGCCTCCCCTTAAAAGTTGGGAGAATTTTAATGTGGCCATGCCGGGGGACCCCCCGCTACCCAGACCCCACTTGGCCACCTCACCCCACATTGCGCTCAGCGCCCTGGTTACGTTTCCCGCACACATGCAGTCCGTGAGCCTTTTGTGACGCGCGCCGGGCTGGAAGGATTCAACTCTACGACCAGTGGCGGGAGGAACACGGAGACAAGTTGCGAGAGGGCGGAGTCACTGGGGCCAGGTGACAGAGCCGAGAGTGACAGAGGCAGGATTTGAGCGGGACGGTCGGGCGCCTGAGTGCAAGTCCTTAACCGCATGTGGCTGACAGTCCAGTGGGGAAGACTGGCCCCAAGAGGCCCCCGCAGGCCAACAGCCCTGCCAGGGAAGGTCCGACGGGCTCCCTGCAAGCATTTTTTCCCAACGGCACCTGGGAGCTGGAAGTGAAACGTCAGGCTGGAGGTTTTCCGTTTCTTTGATCTTGAGGTTCCCCCCCCCCCGCCACCCAGAATGCCCTCTCCCCCTTCCTTTACCTGTTTAATGCTTAGGCTTTGTCCACTGAGACGCCATCTCTTCCAAGAAGCCCCCCTGACCCAGGGCAGGGTTGGCAGCTGGCTCCGGCACCCTCGTCCGGACAAGGAGAGACGAGAGCGTCGGCAACGTCCGCGTTCTCAGTTCCCACAAGAAGACCCTCGCTCCCCAAGCCCCAACCGCTGATCCAGCACCCCCCTACCCTCTGCTACTGGAGCGGGGGTGTTGGGGGGCGGGTAGGAGAGAAAGGGAGAGTGAACCCCGACCCAGGGCAGCGAGTGTGGCTGGCGTCTTGGGCTGCCGAGCAGTCTGACTCCCAGGCACATCCCAGCTTCACGCTCACCGGCTGGCTGAGCTCAGGCATTCCTTAACCTCTCTGTGCCTCAGTTTCCTCACCTCTGAAGCACACGGGAGTGGAGGGCTTGGCTCACCATCACTGTGAGACTTAGCAGAAGCAGGCCTGGCGCGGACGCCCCCGTAAGCATTCACTGTGTCGTGAAGGGACAAGGGAACACGCACCCAGGGGGTTGCGGGCTCACAGGACGTGGGGGGCTTAGAGAGCCCCTGCCCCTCTGTCTCACTATACAGCAGAGAAAACCGAGCCCAGAGAGGGAGGAGGCCATCCCCTAAACAAGAGCCCCTTAGCCCCACCCCAGTTGCTGTCACCAGCCTCCTTGGTCCTGGGTCCACCCCCGTCCCCCAGAAAAGGTTTCTCATAAGAAAAGACCCTGGCTTGAAGCCCCCACCCCTGCTCCTCCCTTAAAGGACCAGCGTGTGTCTTCTGTCCTGGGCCCAACCAGGGTCTGCTCCCCGGGCCTTCGCCTCTCTGGGAAGGAACTTTCCCCCCAGAGACCGCCTCCCTTGGCCATTGAGGAAGGGGGTAGCTTCCTGGCCCGAACAATGGGTCCGGGATGTCCCTCAGCCTCTGGCATGCAGGGGTGTGGGGACATTTGACAAGAGGATGCCATTTCCATTCTGGAAGCACAGGGAATGTGGAGTTGAGGCAGGAGAGCGGCCCAGGCCCCAGCTGGAGGCAGCAGCCTCGTTCGTGGGGGACCCCTCTCCAGCCTGGCCCTTGTGACTTCAGGCAAGGGCCCCCATCTCACTGGGCCTCAGTTTCCCCACCTGTAAAATGGAGAATGACAAAAACATCTTAGCCCCTAGGGTAGTTATGAAGGGAACCAAATCCTTTCTGTAAAGGGTCTAACATCGACCGGGTGGGGTCAGAATTCACATACAAGGCGAAGCCAGGCAGTGAGGGCAGCGGCTACACAGGCAAAGGGCCGGCACCTGCCTGGCTGAGAATCCCACCCTGCCACCTCCAGTTGTGTGGCCTTGGGCAAGTTCCTTAACCTCTCTGTACCTTGTTTCCTCATCTAAAATGGGAGTGGTAATAATCCCTCTGCAGAGGGGTGTTTGAAGATGAACTGAGTTAACGTCCGTAAAGCTCTTCAAGAACACGCCGTGCCCTTTCTAAGGCCCATCAGTGGTGCCCCCTTACCTTCTGTAGGAGTCTCCTGTGGCCGCTGCGACTAATTACCACAAGCGTGGCCGCTTAGAACAACACAAATTTGGGGACCCCTGGGTGGCTCGGTTGAGCATCCGACTTCAGCTCGGGTCATGATCTCGCGGTTCGTGGGTTCAAATCCCGCGTCGGGCTCTGTGCTGACAGCTCAGAGCCTGGAGCCTGCTTCTGGCTCTGTGTCTCCCTCTCTCTCTGCCCCTCCCCTGCTCACACTCTGTCTCTCTCTCTCTCTCTCAAAAATAAACATTAAAAAAATTAAAGAAGTCATAAATATCATTCAGAGAGCTCCCATACACTCCATCCCGCGTAACTGCGCTGCATTTATCAGAACGAAGACGTGAACAGGGATACAACCCTGTAAAGCACAGACTTTATTGAGATGTCACCAGCTTTGTCGCCGATGTCCTTTCCCTGTTCCAGAACGCGTCTAGGATCCCACGGGGCATTTGGCCTTCATGACACCTCTGTTGCTCCCATAGGGGACGTTCTTTAGGCTTTCCTGACCTTGACACTTGAGGGGTGCTGCTTGGGTGTTTTGTAGAACGTCTCTCCACTTGGTTTTTTCAAACAGCTTTCTTGAGACACTATTCATATGCCATCCAATTCCGCCATTTAAAGTGTGCAAGTCTCTGGTTTGGGGTTGATCGCGTTACTAACTTTCTAAATTGTAATAAAATACATCTAACGTAACAGTTGTCATTTTAAACCCGCCTGGGTGCCTCGGTCAGTTAAGCGCCCGACTCTCGTGGTTTTGGCTCAAGTCACGATCTCACGGTTTGTGAGTTCGAGCCCCACATGGGGCTCTGTGCTGACACTGGGGAGCCTGCTTAGGGTTCTCTCTTTTCCCTCTCTCTCTGCCTCTCCCCTGCTTGTTCTCTCTCTCCCTCTTTCTCTCAAAAACAAATAAATAAACTTAGAAAAAATTTTAAAACTTAAATTTTTTTTCTTTAAAGTTTACTCATTTTTGAGAGACAGAGCATGAGCAGGGGAGGGGCGGAGAGAGAGAGAGGGAGAGAGGGAGACCCAGAATCTGAAGCAGGCTCCAGGTTCCCAGCAGTCAGCACAGAGCCTGACGCGGGGCCCGAAACCACGAACTGTGACATCACGACCTGAGCCCAAGTCGGACGCTCAACCGACTGAGCCACCCGGGGAACCCCTGTCATTTTAACCATTTTTAAGTGTAGAGTTCAATGTGTCTCTTTTATAAAGACCCTGTGATGACATTGGGCCCACCTGGATAATCCACCACAAGATCCTCAATGGCAAAGTCCCTCTCGCCCTGTGTGGTGACACAGTCACAGGTTCCAGGGCTCAGGCTACACGGTCATCCTTGGGGGGAGGGGGGGAGGGGAGCTGTTGTCCTGTGTGTCACGCTTCCTCGGAGCCACCAGCCACCACGCGCCCGCCGTGGCCCGTCTTCCCACTGGACGTGGGCCCCCAGCCAATCTTGCTCCCTGCTGTGTCCCCAGCACCTAGAAGGAGGCTAGGAAACATGAATTCCTACATTCATCGGCACTCACTGCAGCCTGAGCCTGGGAAATTGTCGTTTTTGTCACAGACGGGCCCATAGCAGCGATTTCATCGGGTCAGCCCGATGGGCACGGGCCGTGGGGCCTGCAGCAGCCAGCATGAAGGACCTCGCGTCCACAGCAACTGTCCTTACAGAGCCAGCCCCGCCCAGACCCATTTTACAGAACTCCAGGGGTCTCAGCCCCGCCCCTGGCTCCTCCCCCTGACGCTGCAGGCTGGGAGTCACCAGGACTTAGAGGCGGCGAAAATCCTGAAATACACCCAAATCAACACATCTAGCCTCTGCTCTAGGCCTCCACGTGCCCCCCACCTGCCCAAATCCCCCTGAGAACCCCCGGACCTCCTCAGGAACTAGCACCTAGTGGGCACCCCCTGTCCCAGAAGGGGGTCCCCGGTCGGGCACCGCCCCCCTCCTCCCCCGCTCCCAGTCACCTGATTGGCCAGTGCCTGGGCCACGCTGGATGTGAACCACTTTAACTCTCTCCCCTGCTCTGGCACATAGTAGGTGCTCAGTGAGTATGGGGTGAATGAGTGAAGGAGGGGCTTGAAAACCCCCGAGGCTCCCCTCCCCGGGCTCAGTCCACTCAGCAGCCCCCGCCGTGGCCTCGGTGCTGCAACGGTGCCTCCCCGCTTTCCCCGGGGGGCCAGTGGGTGTGAGGGGGCCAGAACAAGAGCGCTTTGAGGCAGCCCTATCTCCGGAGGGAAGTGGAGGAGATAATACAGCTTCTCACTTTCCCAGCCCGTCCCAGACGGAGATAACCCAGGGGAGACGGGGTGCCGGAGCCCTACGAGCAGCGAGGCCACCCACCTTCCCCCCTCCCCGGGTCCCCCCACGATCCCACTATCACAAACTCCAGGCTGAAATCTGAGGAGCCGCTCGGAAGAACCGCCTGAGACAGACAATGATAAGCCGGCCAGTGCTGGTGGGGAGGGGGGCAAGACTCCAGTGTCCCCTGGGAAATGACCCATAGGCTGCAGCCACCCTTCCCCAAGGCTGCTTCGACCCAGGCCCCACCAGGGAGCCCACCCTGACCCACCCCACGCTCTCCAGAGCCGCCCTAGACAGAGCTCCTTCCAAAGGCCCATCGAAGAACCTGGAACCAGAGAAGGTGGGGGTCTTGCCCAGGTCACAGTGAGGACTTCAGCCCAGATCCCCCGGCTGCTGCAAGTTTCTCTTCAGCACACCGGACCACCTTCTCGAATACCGGTCAGATACTGGGGGGAAGGGGCGGGGTGCGGGGTGCCGAGCACCAGGTCTAAGTTCTAGAAGGTCAGGTGGGGAAAAGAGGAAGGAGCTTCACGGTGGGGAGGGAACCCAGACCTGGGAGCAGGACACCAGGTCTCGGCCCCCAGCTCTGCAGCTAACTCACTGGGACCCCTTGATCCGGTCCCTGCGCCTCTCCAAGCCTCAGTTTCCCCATGCAGAAACAGAGATTATAATGATTTTGCCATACGAGTGTTGCATAGGGAATTGAGAGACTCCACTTGTTCGAGCGCCTTGGGGCGGTGCCTGGACCCTGGCAAACACTCTAAGGAATTGACGTGATTCTGTGGTTTTCTTCTCCTGCTCAAACAGAGCACTGTGGGGGGCAGGGCAGCCCCGGTCCCAGGCTTCCACGTCCACCCTCTCGGCAAGTCTGCTGAACCAGTGACCGTCCTGTGGTCGGCACGTCCATCCAGAAGGCACAGCTGGCCGGCCCAGGGCTGGGGGAGCAACTGGTGGGTGAATGCGTGAGCGCCGGAGCCGATCCGCCCCGTTGCTTGCCAGAGGAGGGGCTCTCAGCCCGGCTTCCTCCCCAGCCTGACCCTCCTCTTCCCCCGTTTTAGCTTCCTGCGTCACCCCCGCCCCCAGGTGGAAGCAACAGGTGGACAGCGGAGAGGAGCACTCAGCCAAGAGACAAATGTGCTGCTTCCCACGGGCTGGCAGCCCAGGGACTGACCACCTGCTCTCCGCTCACCACCAGCCCGAGCAAGGCCTTCCCGCAGACCCACGCTTCCCGGCATTTGATGCCTAAGAGCGCGGGCTGGCATGAGACCCAGGACACGGAGAGGCCCCTGTGCACGGAGAGCCCTTGCAGTCCAGTGACTGGAGGTGAGCCACCCCCGGAGGGGGAGGAGGGGGGTGTAGAAGCTCCAAGCCCCTCATCTTGGCTTTCAGTGAAGTCACCTGTAGCACCGGCTCTGGCTCTCACAGCAGAATGAACGTTAGATAGGGAAACTGAGGCCCAGAGCAGGACGTGTCTTTTCCAAGGTCACAGAATGAAACAGAGGCAGACAGAAGTGGAACTCAGGGCTCAGTTCTGTGCTCCTGTAGCCCCAGGGAGGGGCTCCTAATACCTCCTCATCCCCACCGTCGCCCATGCCCTGGAACAGACACTGTTCCAAAAACGTACATGAAAGAAAGACGAACACCGTGATTCGTGAGTCACGATGCGCGCCACGAACAACATGACGCTCCGCGAACGAAGCCGGTCGCCAAGGCCACGTGCTCCGTATGGTTTCATTTATGCGAAACGTCCAGAGGAGAAGACACATCCACTCAGGGTATGCCTGTAGCTCTGGGGCCTGGGGAAAGGGTAATGAGGAGTGACTGCTGGGGGAATATCGGGTTTCTTTCGGGGACAATCTAAAAGGAGGGGGCGCCAAGGTGGCTCAGCCGGTTCAGGGTCTGACTCTTGATCTCAGCTCCTACCTTGATCCCAGGGCCGCGAGTTCAAGCCTCGTGTTGGGCTCCACACTGGGCCAGGAGCCTATTGTAAATAAATGAATGAATGAATGCCAGGCTCTGTTGTAGACTGGGGGGGGGGGGGGGGGCTGGGAGGGGAGGACCGCAAGGGTCCCCAAGGTCTGACCCTCCCACCCTTCCTCACTCCAGGCCTCTGTTTGCCATCTGTCAAAAGGGCTCCATCAGTGGTTTTCAAACCGCGTTTCAAGGCACCCCGGGGGCCAAGAAGAGATTTCCACCGCCCTGGAGAAAGGATGCCACTGAGGTTCCCCTGGGAACCCACCCACGTCCTGCCTCCCCTTTAGGCCTGGCCCAACCTACAGGATGCGGCTGCCAAATGTAGGTGAGGAAGAGGAAGGCGTGGGGGGTGGTGAGCAGGAATTCGCATCCTGGGGACCAGGAGATGGAAACTCCAGGTGCCTGTGGACTAGCTTCCGGCTCCAGCCTAGGGAAGAAGACTTAGCCACTGCCTCTTGGGACGCAGCTGCCTGGCTCAGAGCCCGGAGCCCTTCCCAGACGTGGTGCCAGCACTCCCTCTTCCCTTCTGGGAAGGGAGACTCTCTGGAGCCTCCTGCTCGGGGCCCCAGGTCTGCACTAGCCAAGGCTCCGGCCACCGAATCCCAGACACTTTGGAAGGTGAAGCTGGGCCCCGGGCAGGGTGCTGGGGACCCTGGCCCTGGGGAGTTCACAAAGCCCCCATTATGCTTGCCCAAGTCTTAACGCCAGCAGCCCGAGAGCCCCCTGAGGACGAGGCCGATAAGATCAGGCAGGAGCACATTCAAATGGTCACTGCGGCATGGTGGGGCCTGTGGCCAAGCGGAGTACCCTTGCGCCATCCAAAGGGCTGTGAGCCGCCTCTTGCCAGACTTGAATTTTCCAAAGCCGGGGTTTCACCGTGAACACTCCAGATTTTGGAAAACTCGGGGGGAGCAAAACGCATCCAGGAGCAGGGTACAGGCAGCCCGCGGGCTACCAGTTAGCAAAACGTCCCGGATACAATGACCGTCTTCCGGGCAAGAAACCTGGGGCTGGGAGAGAAGCAGCAAGTCGCGAGGCCCCCCACGTGGCACGTGGTGGCGTCCAGACCCAAAGCCGCCGCAGATGCGAGGAAGGACGCTCTCGTTAAGCCCTTCCCTTGCTTTTCTAAATAAATAAATTACACTTCCGCCCGCGGTCTCCTTAAAGAAGCCGTGGGACGCCACACACCTCAGCCATGGGAAAGGGTGAGGAAGCCCTGTGTGTGTCGATGTGGGTCGCTCTCCAAGGTGCGGACGTGTGCTGAAGGTGTAGAGAAAAAAGGAAATCTATATTTGAGTGTTTCTGCCTAGGCCATCTCTGGGACAATCCTCCAGAAACGGACTGAAGAGGTGGGGGGGGGGACGTTTCACTCCACACTCTTTGATGTATCTTGATTGTGAGCCTGTTACCAAGTATATAGGGGTTTTGTTTGTTTTAATTGTCCCTTCTTTCCCCCCTTTGTGTCATTCTCTGAGCCTGGGAACGAGGGGGGATTTGCAGGTGCCTGGGAGCTAGAGAGGGTGCGGGAGGGGAGATGCCCCAGGTGAGGCCTACTGTGTGCCAGGCCCCTGGGCGCATGAGCCACTCAGTCCTCACAACAACTTTGCGAGGTGAGGCAGTTATAACCGCGTTTTGCAGATGAGGAAACTGAGTCACACAACTAGGAAGTAGGGAAGCTGGCTCAGAGCACCGGGGCCAGGTCTCAGGGTGTCCTTGCTCCTCCTCCACATCTGCCCCTTTCTCAGTGGAAGATCCAAGCCCGGGGTCTGTCACCACCCGACCCAGGCCCCAGGCCAAAGGCACTTTCTCCATGTTCTTCCCAAGAGCTGGTGGGGCAGTTCCGGGGCCCCCCATCCACATCCTCCCGCTCCCATCCATCCAGCTGGGCTCAGAGCAGCTGCTGGCTTACTTCCGGGAATGGCTCAACCCCAGGGCCAAAGACCACCTGGGTTCCAGCTAGAATCATTTCCACCCCTGAACCTCTGGTCCAGCTGGGGGCTGCACAGCCCCCAGTAGAGCCTGTGCCTGGGGATCCCCCGGTAAGTCCTGCCCAAGGTGGGATTTGCAGTAGGCCTCAAGAATTCACAGCGTCCGTCCCCTTACACAGCACACAGCATCACCAGGAGGAGATTAGTGCCCCGTTGATCCCTCTGATAAGGAAACCAGAGAGGTTAGGCCATTAGCCTAAAGTCACACAGCAAATGAGGACGTTGGGCCAGTCACATCCCAGTGGGGCCTTGGCTTCGTCCGCTGTAGAAGAGGACAGAATGACACCTCCGAGGCTGTGATGGAGAAGCATTGAGGGACCCGATGTGAACACAGGGAGGGAGAAGATACTCTTCCCTGCTGAGAGTGAGGGGCTCCCAGGGAGGGAGCTGGCGCTCAGAAGATGCCCCAGCACAGCCTGCGGGTCAGCAAGGACTTCCCCAAGGAGGGGGTGTATGCAAGGCCCTAGGGCAGTGCAGCTAATCCAGGAAGCGCCCTTCTGCAGGGTGGGCGTCAGCACTCTGAATGCTAAGGGGTATGGCCAGGCCAGGCCAGGGAGCCCACCGGGGGCCTGGGAGAGGGGCTTTCTGGGTGGAAGAGAAGGCGGCGTTCCTCAAGATGGAGAATGAGGTCAGGGCTCGGCCGACGCCAGCAGGTGATTCCTCCTGGCTAGTTCCTGCCCTGCCCAGGGGGAAGAGCCCACCCCCAGGCCTTCCCTGCCACCAGCCAGTGGTCAGGCCTGCGCTGCCCGATGCCCCCTGTGCTGACTCATGTCCGTCCGGCTGGCCCTGGCTGGAGCGAGGGGGCGGACCCCACTCCATGCTTGACCTTATCAGGCCTTGCTCGAGTCCAGCCGCCTGGACATGGGCAGGGCCTCGGCACCTCCCCACCCCCTCCCTGCCCTGGCTGATCAGGGCCTGCAGGAGCTCATGGGAGCCCTCGGCCAGGACAGGCAAGGAGGACGGTGGCCCGAGAAGGGAGGAGGGCAAGAGCCTGGCCAGGGTGCCCTGTGGGGCTGCCCGGCGGCCCCCTGCCCGCTGGGACAGAGCTGGGCATGGGCTATTTTTAGTTCTCAAATGAGGAATAGTGACATGTAGCAGCTGCTACAAGGAGGATTTTCACGGCAGCAACCTGCCCCCGGAAGCAACGCACGCGCACGCATGCACGACGCACGCATGCACGGACGCACCCATGCACACCGTGTGCACCCGCACGCATGCACGGACACACCCATGCACACGGCGTGCGTGCGCACGCATGCACGGACACACCCACGCACACGGCACTCGTGCAAATACATGAGTGTGTGCAAATGACCATGCACACCCACAGAGGCGGGTACACAGGTATGCAGCCATGCACTCGCACAGGGACATGCCCACGTTTACCTACAGACACGCACACAAGCATTCACGTGCACACAGATACGCACACACGCACATCGCACGGGACTGCCAAAACACTGAAGGCTGTACTGTACCCAGGACCCACCCAAGTGCACACCCAGGCTGTATTCAACTGCAGAAGCCCCCCCGCAGCCCCCACAGGTGTGCACACATACTTTGGACACTTCAACCACTTGCTGGCCGGTCTACTGATGCCCTCGAGGAACTCCCAGACTGGGAGCTATAAACAGGCCGTGACTACACAGCGGGACCCACATTGTGGTGGGGCTTGTAGGGGGCTATAGCTGCACAGAGGGGGCCCCGGTCCCATCTCCTCTGCTTTCTCCTACCCCAGGGGACAGAAACCCACAGAGGGCTTGGGACAGGTTACTCAAGGCTCCCCCTGAGTGAGACCCCAGCACAGATGTCCTTTCCAGGATCCTCTCCCAATGCCTTCCAGTCATCTGATTCCGGGTTTGGGAATATCCAACACTATAAAATCCAAAAGCCTATTTCCATGCTTCTCTCCTTCTCAAGAGTCTACATATTTTTTTTAAGAGAGAGAGAGCAAGTGTGAGTGGGGAGGAGCAGAGAGAAAGGGAAACAGAGGCTCTAAAGCAGGCTCTGCACTGACAGCAGTGAGCCCGACGCGGGGCTCGAACTCACGAACCGTGAGATCATGACCTGAGCTGAAGTCGGATGCTCAACCAACTGAGCTGCCCAGGTGCCCGAATAGTCTACATTTCTAATACATGTTGACTCGATCTGATGAAACCAATCAAACTGTAAACGAGCTTACCTTTTGACCCAGTAACTCTCCTAAGGCAACTTCTACGCTCTGGGAACCACCCAGCAGGTGCCAAAGGGACAGGGCAAAGACGTTCGTCGTGGCATTGTGTCTGATGGAGAAAAGCTGGAAACGACCTCATGTCCATCAGCGAGGGCTCGTCGAATGAAGGATGGCAGAGTCACACGTGGACTAGTGGAAAGGATGAAGTCAGCTGTAGAGAGAGAATCTGGACCCTCTCCTGATACGCGCATGGATGGGTGGGTGAGAGCCATTCACGAATGTTCTGCGGAGCGTGAACCCCTTTGAGTTTTCAAAGCACAATCTTGGGGCGCCTGGGTGGCTCAGTCAGTTGAGTGCCTGACTTCAGCCCAGGTCATGATCTCACAGTTTGTGAGTTCGAGCCCCGCGTCGGGCTCTGTGCTGACAGCTTGGAGCCTGGAGCCTGCTTCCGATTCTGTGCCTCATTTTCTCTCTCTGCCCCTCCCCCACTCCTGCTCGGTCTCCCTCCCTCCCTCCCTCCCTCTCTCTCTCTCAAAAATAAACATTTAAAAATAATTTTTAAAGCATAATCCCTGTATAAGATTCTGACATGTGTGGAGAGCGGAGAGAAGCTCCAGGGGGACGGACAACAGACAGGGGAGGGCCCTGGGACCCGGGTATGTATCTTGCAGCTGCCGAAACAGATCATCACAAACTGGGTGGCCTAAAACAACAGACAAATATTTATTCTCTTTGTCCTGGAGGCCAGAAGTCTGAAATCAAGGTGTCACCAAGGCCACACTCCCTCCAAAGGCTCCAAGGGATAATCCTTGCTGCCTCTTCCAGCTTCTGGTGGCTCTGGGCGGTGTGATTTGTGGCTGGTCCCCCCCTGGTCTCTGCCTCTGTCTCAAGTGACCCCTTTGCCCCTGTGTCTCTATTTTCAACTATTCCTCTCCTTTCTCGTGTAAAGACACTCTTGGTGGATTTAGGACCCACCGAGTCCCACTATGATCTTAATTTGAAATCCTTTTTCTAATTACATCTGCAGAAAACTTCATTCCAAACAAGGTCACCTTCTGAGGTTCTGGGTGGACATGAATTGGGGTGGGGGGGGGAACTCTATTTAACCCTGACAGGGTGGGAAGGCAAATATATGTCTTCCTTTTTTTTTTTCTTTTTTTAATGTTTATTTGTTTTCAGAGAGAGAGTGCGAGCGGGGGAGGGGCAGAGAGGGAGGAAGACACAGAATCTGAAACAGGCTCCAGGCTCTGAGCTGTCAGCACAGAGCCCGACATGGGGCTCGAACCCACAAGCCGTGAGATCGTGACCTGAGCCGAAGCCGGACGCTCAACCGACGAAGCCACCAAGGCCCCCTGAATATATGCCCTCCTATGATGAGAGTGTGTTTATGGATTTCTGTATTATCTGTGTTGTTTCCTTTTAATTTTCAAAAATTCTAAAACCCCAGATGACCGCAAGTATTCAGAGACCCCCTGCCTCCCCAGAGTCAGTGTCTCAGGCTGTCTGGGAGGCCAGGCCCCTCAGACATGAGGTAAAAATGGTCACCACGGGCAAGGCTGGAGATTCTCCTACGCGGCCTGGTAGACCCGGCTGGAAGTGACCTGGGGTCCTAAGAGCTCTAGATAATGTGCCTTCGCGAGGTCCATGGAGAGAGGGCCTGCTGACATTCACAGCCCAGCACCTCCTGAGGGGGTGGTGAGGTGCACGCCCTGGGGCGTGGTGGGGACAGGGGGAAGGGGGGGCAGTGGGAAGGGGGATCTTCATGGCGCCAATGGCCCACTCACCCATTAGAGGTCCCCCCAAGGTCCTGGGCATTCGCTGAGGCCGTATTGTTTTATAGATGGGGAAACTGAGGCTGAGAGAGAAGAAAGGATTTGGCCAAAGTCACTCCCTGAGTTAGGAGTCCTGTGCCCTGTCCTACTGCTTCTCGGCAAGAACCCTGCCCCCAAGTCTCCTCCACACCCACCAGCTGCCCCCAGTGTTTCCACTAGAGAATCCTTCAGCTCGGTTCACCCTGGGAGGCAGGCAGGACAGGCAGGCAGATGAGGGAAACCGAGGCTCGGGCTGGCGAAGGGGTAGAGGGGTCAGAACCCACACTGGTTCAGATGGTCCTCGGAGCCTTGCGGCGAGGACGCAAAGATTCGGGCCGCTCCCGGTGTGCCCTGTGGAATTCAAACAGACCTCATGGAAGCGAGGCTAGGAGGAGGCCCCAGCAGCCCTCCTCGCCCTGTCCGGCCTCTTGGGCTCTGTCATCCTTCCTCTGGCGGCTCTCGCTCTGCCTGTCGCCCCGTCCCCTGCCAGCCGAGGGCCGTGCTGTGACCAGGGCCCAGGACAGAGCAGGGTTTGACCCCAGTGGTGACAGTGCTGCCCCCGTCTGCATCTGAGTCTCGTGACCCTCACCCATGTGTCTCTCTGGGCACGCTGGTGGCTGGGGAATGGGGCGCCGGGGAGAGGGCGCCCTGGTCACCGGCACCAGGTGCACTCAAGCAAGCCCCCGTGGGTCTTGGTAATTAATTAATCATCAGGCCGCTTAACGATTAACAACAGCAGAATGTTGGGGGAAAGACTTAACCCGTGATGGGGGCGCAGATGAGGGGTCCGCCATTTCCCTGGCGGCCCCTGGACCCCGTGACACAGGTGGGGGGTGCGAACCCTCAGCTCCCCCTGCCTCGGCCCCTCCCAGCCTCCCCTGGTCTCTAAGGCGGGGCAGGGGGCGAACTCACAGCGTAGGGCTGGGGGGTGTAAGATGGGGCAAGAAGGTTCCTCCAAAAACGAAAATCCCAGGCTTGGGTCAGATCTCGGTCCACAGGCACTTACCCGGGCAGCGTGACCTTAGGTGAGTGACCCCCCCACACTGGGCCTCGGCCTCCCTAACTGAGGGTACTTACCGACAGGTGGCTCGAGGATCCTCTAAGGTCATGTCTGCCAAGTGGATGCCATGAGCCCGGCACTTGGTGTCTTCCTCCAAGGACCTGACATCCCCAAGTCTTTGCATTGTAGCCGCCCCCACCCGCCGCCAACGCGTCAGAGTCACTCTCTTCTGGAAGTTAACAGTCAAGTTCAAGTTTGATTCCAACCCGGGGGGGAAGGGAAAGTGGCCCTTTCTCCAGGCCCAGGTGGGAAGGTGAGTCAGTTTCCTCACCTGGGCTGATTCACACCTGCGTTGGGGGCAGGGCAGGGAAGAAACAGACAGGGACGCTTTCCTCCCTTCACTCTGGGACGGCTACATCCACAGCCCCAAGCTGGCCAGTTCTAGCAGGCCCAAGCTGGAATGGGGGGCTTCGATGCACCCACCCCCGGAGGGGGTGATGTTGTCCCTGAGGCCCAGAGAGGGGCAGAGAGGCCCCCTAATTCGCACAGCAGAGGTAATATCACAGCCTGCTTTCCCCCACCGCCCCCCTGCACTGTTAGGTAACAGGGCCCTGCCCTGCCCACCAGCCCCACCGCCCACTCTCCTCCCTCCAAAGGTGCCCAAGGGGTCAGCGAGTGAGTTGTGGTGACTCAGGAGTGGGAAAGGCCCATGAAGTCATCCAGTGGCCACCTCGGGAGTTCACGAGGCTGTCTGGACCCTGGGCTCACCGGCCGGTCGGGGAGTTCCCCGGGGAGGGGCTGTCTGCTCTCCTGGCCGCACCGACAGAGAAGGCCCGCCGACAGATGCCGACAGATGGAGACGGTCCGGCACCCTCCCCGCCCCCCACTCTCCCTGCCCCGACCGCAGGCCTTGGCAGAGCGGTCCCCTGGCCCACCCGGCCTCCTTTCCCCACACCTCTGCCACGGGAAGCAGTGGAGGAGTGCCTCTAACAAGCCACTGGCCCAGGGCCCGGGGCCTGGCCAGAGTGAGTTAGGGAACGGAACTGATCACTTTTATTACTTGGCGGGCCTTCTACCTGAGCATCGTAAGCTTTTAATGCTTCGACTGTCAGAAAAGCTGAAAATCAAGTGTGGCCCAGGACCGAAGGCCCCAGGCACCAGAGTCACAGAGACCTGGGTTCAGAATCTGATACTCTCCGGCCAGAAGGCTTAGAGTCACTCACAGCGCCTCTCCGGGCCTCAGTTTTCTCATCTGTAAGATGGGGATCACGGAAGCCACCTGGCCGCTGGCCCAGTGGCTAGGATAAAATGAGCGCCCGCGGCAGCGCCCTGGCAGGAAGCAGATATGAGGGGCTTTCGAAGAAACAACCTTGCACAAAGGCCGCTCTGAGCTGGACAGCTGAGCTGGGCAGAGACACAGTGGAGTTGCTGGGAGCGTCCCCAGAGCTCCTGAGGGAAAAGCCAGTGAGAGGACAGGCAGGGAGGGAGGCCACACACACAGGAGCTCCAGCATCCCTGGCTGGACCAAGGAGGAGAGCAGGGGAGAAATACCCCTCCTCGCTTGTTCCCCCCCTCCCCTCTTCCGGTGCCTCCCATTGGCTGAACCCCCAAGTGCCGCTGAGAGGGAAGCCCGAAAACCCTCCGGGCGGGGCGGCCGATGGACAGGATGAGAAGGGCAGAGAAAGGACCTGGGGCCAGCAAGGAGAAAATGATGCAAATAATAATGAAAATGCCTTCATCCGGCAAACGCTTACTGAGCATAGCCAAGGCCAGGCTATGTTCTGGGCCAAGGGACCGGGCGGTTGGCGAGACCAGACCAAGTCCCCACCCCGTGGAAGGAGAGTGGGGCAGAGTAAGGGAGGTGATCGGGCCACTAGAGATGTTGTCACCCAAGGAAGTCCCTACGGGGCCACCAGAGACCATTTACACAGATGGGGACGCTGAGGCCTCGACGGAGGCAGGGACCTGCCCAAGGCCACCCGGCAAAGCCAGCGGCTTGGGGAAGCTCCGTGCGCCCGCCCCCATCATTCTTCCAAGACCCGGGAGGTTGCTCAGGCTTGCAGGGACCCAGGAATTCCTAATCTGCCACTGCCTCCCTCGGCCATCCCGGGCTCTGAACCACGTGCGGCAGGGTGGGCGCGAGGCCACGGTGGTGGGGGGGGCGGGGGGGTCAGGCCACGAGGGAAGCGATGCGCTCCCATTCCCAGACAGGCCAGCACATTCCTGCTGGGGTGCCACTGTGCCACCCACACCGCCCCACCCGGCTCCCCCCTGCACACAGTGCCCATTGTCTGCCCCAGACACTTTGAGCTGCCGCTGCCCCCGGCCTCCGACACCGCCCCACACCCTCCTATCGCCAGGTGGGGCTCCACGAGCCAGAGCGCCCCGTCCCAGTCCCCAGCCCCAAAGCGCTGCCATGCCAGTTATCTTGGAGCCGAGCAGTGATCAGAGAGGGAAGGCGACCTGCCCCAAGTCACACAGGCCAAACTCCAAATCCCTGGACACCACCCCCACCGTAAGAACTCCTCTTCCGCACCCCTATACCCAGGGAGCCACTGGACATCCCAGCTCGCGCCCCCTGGGCCAGACCCCTGCCCGGGTGTGAATATCCCCATTTTACAGTCCAGGAAGCCAACGCAGGAAGGAAGGAGCCTGCCAAGGCCACCCAGGGAGGAGCAACTGAGATGAGGCCAGGCCATGAGTCCCAGCCCACGCTCTCCACCTCCTGCAGGGAACAGCCCGGCACAGAGCAGGCCTGGTGGGCGGCACGGGGAGAACACCCAGGGGCAACGTGGCGTCCAAACAAATCCCCGCAGCGAGGGTGTGTTCCTGGCCCACAAAGGCAGGGCCGGCTGTCAAAGTCTGTTCGCTCATCCGGGTACTCAGGCCGAGGTCCGGGCGAGGCCGCTGGGAGCTGGGATGCAGGGCGAGCGTGTTCCAGAGAGACCCGCGGACGCAGATGGGGTAGATAAGGGCTCTGATGGCAAAACAAAAAAACAAAAACAAACAAAACAACCCAGGGCTACGCTATCCCGAAAGAGCAACCCCTCAGCGTGTCAACTTTCGATACCGACCCCTAAAACGACAGCTTCCAAACCCCGTTTTCTGGTTTCTGTTTCTCACGAGTGCTCACAGCGACCTCTTCTAACCCACAACAGTACATATCCGTCTATGTGTCCTTATTTCTCTCCTGAGAGCATTGGGACGTGCCGTCCCTCCCTGGGACACCGAGCAAGAGCCTCGTGGCTCCTTCCCTCGCTTGCTCCGGGGCTCACCTCCCTGGCCTTATCCTTTTACTTCCTTTCCTACCTCTTCCTGCGCTCCGATCTACAACATATTTGCCTGTTTTTCTTGCTTACCGGCTGCCCCCCACGCCGCCCCTGTAGACTGGAATGCGCATGGCCGTTGGGATCTTTGTCCCCCGCCGTGGAAAGTAGACGAATCAAGACTGATGATTAGATTTTTTGAGATCTCAACATACCCGTAAGATTGGCTCCCAGATGGAGACCCAGATCATTTCTGGACCCAGAAGCTCCCTTCTTCTCCTTCGGGGCCAGTACCCACCCACCCCACCTCCAAGGGGAACCACCCTCCTGTTCCGCCCCTTCTTGACCCTCGCGTATACGGAGTCACAACACAAGCTCCTTTGCGAGACGTAGGTAGACTTTTGCTCCCGACGCGAGATTCGTCCATGTTGCTGTGGGCCGCCAGGGACACCCGTGGGTTTTTAGTTTAAGAAACTGGGTGAACAGTGGCGCCATTTCCAGGGCTGGAGAGGCTGGGGAGGAGCAGTTAGGGGGGATCCAGTGTTTTCTTTGGGGCCATGGAAGAGGCAGCCGGCACAGGACTGGGGTGGTCACGAAAGGCAACATTAGCTTGTTGGTGCCATTAAAGCTGGAGAGTAGGGGGATGTTTGAATTGCCCGTGTTACTGACGGAATCATCTCTCACTGCCTCAGAGTCAGGGCCACCTTGCGCTGGGTCAGGCCTCCCACCTGCTCTCCACTGGGGGGCCCCTGGAGGACCTTGTTTGGAAACTGACCCGTATTTCAGGAGAGGAGTTGAGGCCCAGCACGAGAGAGTAACGTGTCCAAGGTCACACAGCTGGTTAGGCTTGAGCCACAAATCCTTCCTCTGCCGAGGAGGCCCCTGCCCGGCCCTCCACCTGGACCAGATTGGCTTGGAGAGACCCGGCTCAATCCAAATGAGGGTCTAGACCATGGTGAGGGTCCAGGTTGGCTGGGGGGGTGAGCAGAGCGCCAGGGTGATCCGTGAAGCCTCCCCGTGGGAAGCAGATCTGGCACCAGGCCAGACGAGCCCGGGGCAGGGTAACCCCCACCTGAAGTCACCGTCTCCCCAGCAGTGACATCACTGCTCTGGGCTGCACAGCTGGAGGACCAGGCAAGCTGAAGCGGGGCCAGGTAGGCAGCTGGAAGAGCGTCACCCACCCTGGGGCAACCCCCATCAGCGGCCAAAGCCCCCTGGCAGATGGCAGGCCCCCGTGTGCCTTGAAAACCAGAGCGAGAGGCCATTGGGATGGGGAAGGTGCCCATTACCGCTGGTCCCAGTGCCGCATTTTGCAAGGGAAACTGAGGCCCAGAGAGGGCAGCACCTCGCCCAAGGTTACGCAGCAAGTGAAGAACAAATCCTGGGAGGAACCCAGCACGGCGCTCCGCCCTCTGACTGTGCTCCCTGGGACGCTGTGCCCAGCCAAGGGCCATGGTCCCGGGTACCCGGTTGGATGAGGGCCGGAGGGGAGGCCCGAGCAGTGGAAGAGGGCTATGCTTGGGAGAGACACCCAGAGCCTGCAAGGCCGGGTGGCCCATGCCCCCAGAGGCTCACAGGAGCCCAATGCAGATGGCCTCTGTGTTTATCAGCTGTCCTTGCACGGAATAGAAGCCCCGTGTGGGTGATATTTGTCTCTGCCCCACTCGTGGCTGTGTCCCCCGCACCTCACGGGATGCCTGCCACCTAGTAGGTGCTCAGGAAACATCTGAACCAGTGAACAAATCTATATAAGGGCAGAGGACGACTTAACAACTGCCGTCATTGGCGCACATGATGGGACTGCAGGCAAGGTCGGAGGATGTGGTCACAACTCACCCACATCCCGCCTCTCCGCCCCCCTGCCTGTCCCACCTTGGGTGTCTGTAGGCCGGGACTGCCTCCCAGCCCCCCACTCAGTCCTGACTTCCAGTATGTTCCCTGCCCCTTCCCACAGCTCCTCCTTCCCCAGGGGCTTGTTGGGAGCAAGCGGGAGGAATTCCTGGCCCCTAGTCAGGGGAGGCGCCCCGGCAGGCGGGAGGCAGTGCGCACACGCCAGGGACGGCTCCGAATTCCAGCTCCCACGAGCCTGCTGGGAGCGTGCCAAAGCGGGGCCGGGGAGGGGTGGGGAGCCCCTTCCCAGAAGCCAGGAGGGCACAGGGGAGCCCGGGGAAGGGCTGGGAGTGGGGGGTGAGGAAGTGGACCGTCAGAGTGGACACAGGCGGTCGGGGCCCCGAGGGCAGATAGCTCACCTCCTCCAGTGTCCAGATGGGAAGACTGAGGCCCCCTGGTGTCAGGCTCTGAGATCCTGACTCTTCGCAGCCCAAAGATCTGGGACTGACGGCCGTTGTTGTTGGGGTGCAAGCTGGGGGTGGGGGTGGGGGGGTCAGTCTGTGACCAGACACCATACATCCAGGGAAGAAGAGGGGTGTCTGAGGGGCTGGTTAACATGAGACCGGCAGGGAGAGGTGGGGGGTATCTTAGGCTGCCCCTGACCTTGGTGGGACCCGAAAGCCCCGCCCTCCTTAGCTGCGTAGAGTCTCCCCTCATGCAGTGAGGGGCTGCCCTAGGTGGGCTCGGCACTCTAGGCACCTGTGAGGTCAGTGGGTGACAGGAGGAGGGCCCAGGGAGGGAAGGAGGTAGCCGAGCTTGTGGAAGGCCGTCAGCCTGACCTCCCCTGGGTCCCCCTCCCGTCCCATCCCCTCCCGGTCCTGGGTCAAGGCCAGGTGCCATGAGCTCAGGCAGCGGCCCCTGCCCAGCTGTCAGCACCGGAGCTGCCGCCAACGCCCACATGGGTGCACCTGGCCCGCCACTGTGCCACCCGTCACCACCCCCCTGCCCAGTCCCTCCTCCCGCACCCCCACCCCTGTGGCACCCTCGACCCACAGCGCCGTGTTGGAACTGCAGACACCTGGATCCAGACGTCCAGAAGCACAAAACCTTTGAACTAGAACATTCTAGCACCACAGGTTCTCACAACCAGAGAAGTCCAGGGCCATCGAGTAGTGGAACATTTTCCATTCCAGGCCCAAGGCTCTGAAAACCAAATCATTTCAGGCCCAAGACTCTTATAACCCAATAATTTCAGAAATGCAGCATCTTGCAACCGAAGATCAGAACCGCGGAACTGGATTTACGGGATGCTGGGAGCAAGGGTCCTTTGTAGCCGAAAATTCCCGAGTAAAAATCCCATTGCCCCAGAGGTCACGAGCCCGTGTTCTTCCTACCACCCGGACTGAACAGACATCCAGGAGCAGAACGAGCCAGGCCTTGGTGGGGGTCATTCCGCACGGCCCCCGCCTTGGGCCCGTGTCTCCGGGCGAATGGCCAAAGTGGGAAAGGAGAAGGGAAGAGAAAAGGTGCTTCTGAGCAAACAGAAGAGGCTGAGGGCCTCTCCTCCGGGCCCTGGGCAGGTACCTTTGCCAAGAGAGAAGGAGAAGAGAAAGAAAGTCGCTGGTGCCACAAGTCTGGGCGGCGGGTATGTGGCCATGGGGGGGGGGGGGAACGGTGGTGGCGGTGACAGGATCTACCCCCTCCCCGCCTGCAAGAGCTTGGAATTTTCTCCTAGCAGGAAGGGCCCACCCTCCTAGGAATGGAAAACAATCCCTGGCATCTGGCCCCTGAGGCGTGCAAGGTCTTTGACAATCAAGCATTATAATCCTCCCTGCCTCAGCCAGCGCAGAGGGGAAACCGAGGCAGGTGGGGTCTCCGTCTAAATCAAGAACCTGAATCGCCCCCCTCCCCGCCCCCGGCGGATTCCAAGGGTCCTCATCTCTGATGGAGGAATGTCAGAGCCCAGAGAGCCACAGGGGAGGGGCCTGGGTCAGCGCTGGGAGGGCAGATGGGAGCGGAGACCAGAGAGGGAAGTGGTTTGCCCAAAGTCACCCAGGACGCTGCAGCATACTTTCTTATTGCCTCCACAAAGGCTCACTTCCAGGGCCTCCTCCTCCAGGAAGGCTTTCTAGATCGCGCTCCCCTCGGCCCCTTTGCCCCTTAGGACGTTACCATTTCACACAGAGCAGTGTGCCCTAACTGCTGTGTTCTTACAGGTTTTGTTTTCTAAGTATTTTTGCGAGAAAGTGTCTCATCTTTCCAGCCTATGCTATGGTGGTATCCCTCTATCAGCCTGGAACCAGAAGCCTTGGGTTGAAGCTTCCACGCCCCTGCTCAGACACCTGCCGTGGCTCCCCCATACCCAGACACGTGCAGGCAGGCACTTCAGGGACGGGGGTCCTTGGTCCTACTGGGCATAGGTCTCGCCGAGTTCCTGGCAGGCCGTCTGGCTCCCTCCCTGCCCTGCTCCCTCCTCCCCTGGACAAAGCAACCTCATCCCCCAGGCCTCCGCTGAGACCACCTGCCGGGTGCAGGTGCCTCCTGGGGCAGCCTTGGACTTTCCTCTGCGGCCCTCACTTCTCAGCCGGTGGTGGCCTCCACCCCGGGGGGCCTGCTCCCCGCGGCTGGCCTGGGTCTCACGGGCCAGATCTGAGACCAGTTCCGAGGTCCTCACGGCTGGCCTCAGCCCCTCACGTGCTCTTGCCCTTCAAATCCTGCAACAATAAGGAGGTGGGGTTTTGTCCGATCCTCCCCACTTTGCAGATTCCGAAACTGCGGCACAGTGTGACTACATTGCTTCCTCGAGGTCACACGGTTCATCAGTTGGCAGAGCTGGGACCGGGGACCCTGAAAGTCAGGCTCCAGAGGCCACACGCTCTTCCATCAGGTCACACCACCCAGGGAGGGGGAGGACAGAGCACTGAGCGCCACAGGGCCCTGCCAGGGAGTCTTGGGGAGCCAGGACCAGGGACTGCTGAGCCCGATGCCTCCTCGCTCAAGCCCCCGAGACCCTGAGGGGGCAAGTCCCCTATTTCAGGACTCTCACGGACACAGTGCACAGACACACACACACACACACACACACACACACAGCAGCACACGCACGGCGCACGCACGCACGCTCGTATGCACACATACACATGCACCGAGGCGCATGCACGCCCCTGGAACTAGCTGCAGGAAGCCCTCAGCTGCCCAAGCCTTTTTCACTTCAGCTTTTCCTAAATTTGCCTTGAGGAAGTTGTGGCCGCCCCGGAGCTCTCCCCTCTCCCTCACGCGCTCCAGACCACATCCCTTCCCTCCCCGGCGCCTCTGGGACCTGGAGAACAGGGGAGAGACCGTCAACGTGATGAGGAAGGCCGTTGCACACGAGGTGGCAAGTGAGAGCGCCCTGGAGAAGAGAAGGGGTGGGCACAGTGGGGCGTGAGGAGAGCAGGCGGGGAGCGGGTTGCCGATATCGCTAGGGGGTCAGGTCAGGAGGGGCCTCGCTGTGGAAGGGGCATCTCCGAAGGCTTCTAGAGGAGGAGCATTCCAGGCTGAGGGGAGAGCCAGTGCAAAGGCCCTGAGGCAGCAGCACGCCTGCCAGGAGAGAGGAACGGAGAGGCCCAGAGGAGTGCAGGGAGTGAGGGACGTGAGGTCAGGGACCGGGCACCTTGGTGACTTGGGCTGGTGCTCTGCACTCGATGGGAGCTGTGCAGGGTTCGTAAATACGGTCACGTGGCGCAGCCAGCGCCCCATCCACGGCACAGAACCCTTCTTCTAAAATGGAGACTCTGCCCCGAAGGCTGCAGTTGGACTTGGGCTTTAACGGGATCATTCTGGCTGCTGAGTGGAGAATAGGTATGAGCCTCCAGAAGGGAAGCAGGGAAGCCAGACAGAGGGCAAGAGAGGGTGGGGCGCCGTCCCAGAGGCAGGACCCCCGGCTTCCACCGCGTCTGGGCCACGCTGACCGTCCAGGTGACCCAGAGAAGACCCGTCCGCTCATTCTTAAATTCGTGTGTTTATTCGTGCCTTCGGTCAACTAGGTATTCAAGAGAGATTTGTTGTGTTGAACACCTCCAAGCGCTCAGCACTTGGGGGCGCAGAGGGCACAAGAAGAACAGAACAGACACAGAGGCAGCCCCTGACGCAAGGAGGTGGCCATGAGGCTGGGAAGTTGGACATGGAGCCCAAAGCAGCAGGAACACTAATGCTGAGGGAGAAACTGAGGCAGCAGGAAGAGCTGACATTAGAGCACTCTGATATGGGGGGGGGGGGAGGGGGGCGGGGGGCAGGGGTTGTCTGGGGAGGCTTCCAGGAGGAGGTGACACTGGAGCCCGGAGGGCAAGGTGGTGTTGCCCTCTGCAGAAAATAGGGAAAGGATTCTCCGCAGGGGAACAGCCTACACAGAAACCCTCTGCTTCTACGAAAGGCTTCCTTCCTGTTCCCTCCTCCAGGTAAAGGAGCCCAGGGGGGCCTGGGGGTCAAGCCCAAGTTCCTCTTCTGTGTCCTGTAGATGCCAGGAGTTGATGAGCCGATGCACGGCGAGTGCCACGCGTGGTGCCTGGCACACAGTGTGCAAATGGACCACGGGCCAACTCCCCACCCCCACCCTCCCCATCCTGGTCTGGAGAACCGGGGCTCCCTGCGGTGAGGTACAGAGGAGGGTCTCAGGGAAGACCTCCCCCAACCCACCTCCAAGTCCCTCCCCAACCTGCTTCCTGCTGTGCCTCAAATTTCTCTATTAACAAGCTCATTCCTTTGAATTGCGCTTTCCCACCCTTCTCGAACCATCCATTCCATTCAGGTGAGCCGGCATGACTCGGCCTTCACGGCTCGGCTCAAGCCTCCCTCTTGCAGCAAGGCTTCCCTGATTGCTGCAGCCCATGGAGTCTCCCTCCTCGCTCTGCATTGGCCTCCGGCTCTCAGAGGCCCAGCCCCGGAGCTGAAAGGGCGCGCTTCCGCTTAGCGCCTCTCAGGCCCCTGGGCCTTTGGATTGCTTCCAGGTTTCTGCTATTGATCAGGATTTGAAAGACAAAAGCGAAGCTGTGAACTCCCGAAATTCAGAGCCTCATGCAGACCAGCTCACGCCCGAGAGCCAACCCAAACAGCTGTGGGCTGCTTTGGCCCTTGGGCTGGCATTTGCCACTTCTGGCCTGGTGGGGCTCGGGTGCCGGACGAGGACAAGGACGAGGCAGGGCCACGTGCTGGCTGCGGGAGCCTGGCGGGGTCCGCTGCCCTCTCTGAGCCCTGGTTTGACTGGGAAATGGAAGTGATTGTGCCTTTTCCACGGGCCCGTCCGCCCATTCAGTGTTTACTGATGGGGAGTGGGGGCCAGACGGAGAGCGAGGACTCGGTGACAGCAGCCGCCCGCCGGGGCACATCCTCCACCCGGATCTTCTCTGTGGCCCTCCCAGGGCTGTCACAGCGCTGGGGAGAAACAGCCGGTCTCCAGCCCTGGCCAGCTCTCTCCCACGTACCGCGCGGGGCCACCGCGGCACAGCCGGGAGGCCTGGGCCAGACGACGCTGGTGGCCACACATGGCCACATGGTCAAGACACAGCAGCCCGTGAGGACCTGCTGGGCAGACTGGGGCCAAATGAGGGGGAGGAGTCTTGGATGCCGCCCCAAGGTGCCCGACACAGGGCGCTTAATAAATATTTTCGACGTCTGAATAAGTGGACATGGGCAACGCGGAGCCACGGAAAGCTTTGGAGTGGGGGAGGGCCTGCCCTTGCGTAAATGTCAATGCACAGTGACTTAGATGGTGCTGGTCCCGGGGAGGCAGGGCAAAGTGGCAGGCACAATGCCAGCTCGCTGTGCTTGTCATACCGGAGCCCACCATCCACCCCTGCTCTGTGCCCCAGGGCGCTGACCTCTGCTGCCACCTCTGGGGACGACCTCAGCCAGTCGGGTTCAGCCAGCAGGTGGCCAGCAGGGGGGGCGTGGCGTGTCCGCGAACACTTCACCACCGGCCCTCCGGAAGAAAGGCCCCGATGTGTAGCGTTTGTGGATTTCCCCCGACGTGAATCCTCCTGGGCGGGTGGAGACAGACTCCCAGATGAATGAGTGACGCCGCGTGTCCTGGTGAGCCTCGGTGTTGTCGTGCCAGTGTGGTCACGGCCCCCGGCCGTCGTGGAGATGTGTGGTTGTGTCAGTGTGGGGGGGTGTCCGTGGTTCAAACGGGGGTGACGATAGACCTCCCGTCGAGGGGAGGTTTTTGAGCGGCACGGGGCACATCCTTGACCGGCCCGGCGCCGGTGCCTGGGGAGTCTTCCGACGGTGACCATGGCCTGGGTCCCTGTGTTGTGCCCCAGGTTCTGAGGAAGGGCCGGCCACGGGAAGGGTGGTGCATGCTGGGAGCCATCGGGGACGAGGTGGTGGCCAGCGAGGATGGGGAAGTGGCGAGCGGGCTATCTTTAGCATCTCCTCTCAGAGCCCTTTTCCTCCGCCTGCTGCGGGGGCTCAGGAGGCAGCGAGCGGGGACGGCCACTTCTCCATAGTCCTATGAAGCCTGGTAGCCTGAGGCCAGCCGTGGGGCCAGGGCCCCCACCTGTCTGCAGCGGCCCTGTGGGAGGCATCCCCCCCCCCACCACGCCCCGCGCCCATCTGTCCCGGCCCGTGGTGTGAGTCTGTGAGGGGCAGGGGACAGAGGGACGTTGGTGCTGTGGGCGCTGCTGGGAAACGCTGTCCCTCCCCTTCCTCACCAGCAGCCCCCAGGCACCTACATGGTGAGGGCAGCGCGGTGCAGGGGTTAGCGCTTACCTTCTGGAGCCTGGATTTGAATCCCTGCTCAGCACTCCAGAGAGTCCCACGCGAGGGGCCGCTAGGCAGCTTGCGTTTTCTCATTGCGAAAACAGGGGTGGTAACAGGGGCACCAGCTCCCGGACCCACGGGGCTGTCGTGACCGCTCAGGGAGACAGCAGAGGAGATGCCCCCCAGAGCATAGTCCAGCGCTGTGACCGCCGAGGACTCTCTTGAGTCTCTCTGGGACCCCCATTTTCCCATCTGTCAAATGGGACTAATGGTTGTAAGGGTCAGAGTAACTCCGAAACGGTCTAGCACAAGCCTTAGCACACAGTAGGTGCTCACAAATGAGTACTGTACTCCTCCTTCTCCTTCTAAGCCACGCTGCTTTTGCAGGCCCCTCGTAGCAGAGGGTCGAGGCGAAGAGATGCCAGGCCTCAAATCCCAGCCCTCCCAGTTATCCGCCGTGTGCCCTTGGGCAAGCTGCTCATTCTCTCTGAGCCTCAGTTTCTCCTCTGCAAAATGGGGTAGTAACAGAAGCTGGGTCAATTGGTGCTCCTGGAGACTGAGTCTATACGCGTAAAGTACTGAGCACAGTGCCTGAGAGGAGGTGAGGTATTCAGGCTATTACCACCTGCCCACCAGGCAGTGCCCCCTGGAGGCAAAGCCAGCGTGAGCGCGGCTCCTCGCGAGCCAGGGGCTGCTGGGCCTGGACCCTGGGCAGCGCTGTGCGGGCCAGTCGAGGGGGCCGACAGATGAGCTATGGTAAGGATTCTGCATCGTAACAGTTCTGATCTGCTACGAGGCCCTGGAAGGTTCCTGGAGGCCGCCTCCCTCGCTGTCACTTTCCAGGCTCCCCCGGAGTTTGAGTCAGGCCCCTCTCCCCCCAGCAGTCCAGCCCCAGCCCGGGCTTCTGAGCCTGCTGCTGAAAGGGCAGGGGAGAGCCACCCGGTTTCCTGGGAGCAGGCCGGGAGTCTGGCCCCGGGGAGGGGACGTGATGCTGGAGAGGTTGGCAAGCCTCGAGTACCAGCCTATGCGGCGCGACACCGCACAGAGGGCGGGCGGGGAGCTCAGACAAGTAGCTGCGCGCTGAGAGCAGATGGGGGGAGGGCGAGGCACAGGGCTGGGGCCCCCGGGGCTGGGGTCGGGAGGGCCAGCGGGCCAGGCAGCACGGCAGCCCTTGCTGGCAAGGCCGTCCGTGAGGATCTGGGGAGGAGGCGGAATACTTTGGGGGTGAGCCCAGGAGGTGCAGCCAACGACTCACCCCTCCACCCCCCAAGGCCATCCCCAGGTGAGCTCAGCGAAGTCACTAGCTCTGTCGTGCCTTTTAAGGCAATGGTGGCTCCGGCCACCTCCCTGTTCCCACTTGCTCAGAAATTCCCAGCAGGTATTTTTTTTTTTTTTTTTTTCAGGAGGAATGGAATGAGACTCCTTGTTCTGTCACCACAGGATTCCGGCGAGGCCTGTCTGAGGGTTCTGGTGACAGGAAGAGCACAGCGACAGGCACTCAGGAGCACCCTCAGTGACATGCAGGCAGACTGCGGGAGACAAAGACAGCTGTCCCACCCACCACAGGCTCACACAAGTGCCAGGAGACCAGTGCTGGGGCACCCGACACGCAAGCACGGGCGGGTCCCCAGACGCAGGGAACGTTTACTGAGCACCTACTATATGCCAGGTCCTAGCCAGGTAGGCAGCGGGGATCCAGTCCCACCTTCACAGACCTGCCTCCCTCCGGAGTTCAGATTTGAGCATGGAAGCCTCGCCCACCTCAGGGACTTTGCACCTGCTGTGCTGTTGGGGGTGTTCTGTCCGTGGAGCTCGCGAAGGCTGGATCCTTCGCGCCCTGTCTCAGAGCCTCCTCCCCACACCCGTGTAGCCCAGTGGCCTGTTTTGTTCACTCCTAAAACCGTCTTGTTTACTTGTGTCTACGGTCTGCGCACCCACCAGATCAGCTTGAGCAGGGACTTTCAGTTCCCCACTGCTCCCCCAGGGCCTGGAGGTTCTCTGGATTGGAGTGAAGCTGACCCCACACGTGTGGCCGGCCCTTCCCGCTGCCCCCTGCCCCAGAGACCCTTATTATTCACCCTAAAAGCCCCAGCTTGTTCCGTGCACCCACTGGGACACTCTTTGCCATTTGGTCCCGCTAACAACCGCTGAGATCGTGAGTCACCAGCAGATGAGGTGGGGGCTTGGAAATGCTCTGGGATGTGCTCAAGGTCACTCACTGGCCAGGGCCAGGACAGGAACAAAGAGAATGGGGACATGAGGGTATGGTCAACAGCCAAGGGCTCACTCAGCCCCTGTCGAGTAAGCCTGCCCCCGCAAAGGGCTTTCTGTGCCCGTGTCATGTGTTTGGGGACACAGAAGGGTAAGGCGACAGCATGTCACCTGGAGATGTATGCAAGGTGCTGGATGCTTGTGCGCATGTCCTCGGGCTAGGAGCACACAGGATACTTTTCTGCCCTTAGATGCTGAGCCTTTGTTCTCTAGACCCACATCCGGTCATCCTGGCCATTCCGAGTGGGCAGAGCCCTGGGGACAGGGGAACAAGGCCCAGCCAGGACATCTCAGACCAGCAAAACCTTCCCTACCTGGGCTGGGTGGGCAGCCGGGCCCCAGGGCTGGCCTAAGGGTGGTGGGGAGGCCCGAAGGCTACAAGGCCAAGGGAAAGAGGGGGTGGGTGGTCCTGCCCAGCTCACCATCCTCTCCAGAACCTGACTGGGTTGGGAGATTGACTCTGCCCGACGGGACTAGAGGCCTTGGACCAGGTCCTCACCCCTTCCGGCTGTGGGCTTGACTCCCAAGACTGGGGCACCCTGGTCAGGAAGCCCTGGTAGACAGAGGACACAGTCTTGGGATGAGCCCTGGGGCCCTCCTGCAGGGCCTCAAGGGGCCGGTTCAGCAGGGTGCTGCCCACTCCCCCCCCTGGCGGTTCTGGCCAGAAGTGCAGCTCCAGAACCAGGATCCTGAGGACCCACGGCGGGCGGTGCTGCGGCAGCTGTCTTCTCCAATCAGCCAGCGGCTTCGAGGCCATGCCCCTGGGGTTCACAACGGGCTCCAGAGTTGCCAGGCAGAGGACATGATGGGAGGGCCCTGTGCTTAGAGCTCTTCTCGGCCTCATCCACTCATGCGGGCATCATGCTAACCAAGAACCAGAGGGACAACTTGGGCCCCCTCTAATTTACCTGGCCCTGGACACACCCATGGACTGCCAGCTGTGCCAGAACTCACAGGCTTGAAGTCACGGGGGTCGGAAATCAGAGATTAGAGCAGCCACACCACTGCCCACCACTGTGGGGATCCCAAGCCTGGAGGACAGATACACAGGGTAGAGGCTGAACCATTCTAGGCCAATGAAGGGTCCCAATGGCTTCCCAGCTGGGCAGAATTTCACCTCTGCATGCCCACGTCCTCAACCTTGTAAAGCAAAGCTGGGGGAGCAACTAACCAGAAACTTCCTCAGGGTACATTCCCATGTTCTACCAGTTTCACTGCAGGGCACCCCCCCCCCCAATGTCAAAACCCAGCTGGTTAGAAAAGAACCTCAACAAGCCCCAACTGGAACCCAATCCCATGTATCCCATGTGGATTAGTTAACTAAATTACTTATTCTTATACTCAAAGCCAGGGTTGGCCCTGCCATGCCCATCAGAACTCCAAAGCCAACGGGGAACACGAAATCCTCACTGCCTCCCTCCCTGTGCGGTGTTACCACCCAAGCTGTGCAAACACAATCACCCTCTACAGCAGAGCCTCACCGGGTGACAGGACACATTTGCACAAAGCCTGCCGCCCCAGGCCAGTTTCAACAATTCAGGGGCAGACCCGGGCTCCGCTTCTAGCTCCCATCAAGCCCCACCTGCTCCAGGCACGGGGCCAGATAAAATGGTAGGGCAAAAAACATGACATTTTGCTAAGGAGCCAAGGGCAACAACTCTCAAAGCACAAGAACCCTCCTGTGGCCACAGTGGAGCGGCCAGACTGGGAAGCAAAACCGGAGGCAGGGGGTCACTGGAAAACTAGTTTTATTGAGATCCCACCAGCTGCACAATCTGCTCCTGACGTTAAGCTCCTTCTTCCTTTGCAATTCGGTCTTTCTTAAGTGGTCCCTGTGGAGAGGCGCAGGGGGCAAGGTTAGAGGGGGAGGAAAGAAGCTCGGCACGAATCCCCCCACCTATGGAACCAGAGATCCTGCACTGTCACAAGCTCAGGACCCCCAGGAGCCAGTGCAGTTGGGCAGGCTGACGGGAGACATCCCCGGGGAACCATCCCAGCCCCAGCCAGAGGGCAGCAGGGTCCGGGTGCTCACCATGAATGCTTTCTTCTCCTCCACGGTCTGGAATCGGCCATGGCCAAACTTGGAGGTGGTGTCGATGAATTTAAGGTCAATCTTCTCCAGGGCCCGCCGCTTGGTCTGCACCAGCAAGGACTGTGGGCCAAGAGGGAAAGGTCAGTTACAGTTCACAGGCCCCTCATCTGCGAGGGCAGAGGATCGCCAGTCTCAATCACAGCCCCTCCAGAGCCAAGAGGAACCCCCTTCCCACACCACCTCTACTCTAGCTGGTCTTACCCAAGGATCTCCCCCTGGACGCCAGAGCGATGTAGGAAACACATGAAAACAGAAGCAAACAGCTGGGCCAGGCCAGACTGAAATTCCTCCTCCCAGAACTTCAAACCTCATATTCAAGGGAAGACCAAGCCCTGTCCCCCATTTCTTTGAACTCCCCTCAAGGAAGTGTGGCCCTGTGTCCACTATCGACTCTCCTCCACTGGAGGCCCGAGCCCCGCCTACACCCTGACCACCAGGAGGGGCCGCCAGCCTCACCTTGCGAAGAGTGAGCACTCGCTTCTTGGTTCCCACCACACAGCCTTTCAGCATGACAAAGTCATTGGTCACTTCACCATAGTGGACAAAGCCACCCTGGAAAGAGCAAAGCCATCAGATCAGGACAGAGCAAGTGTAAGGCTAGAGACTGAACAGACAACACACAGGACCTCCTTCAGATTCAGGTGCTCCCCTGCCACCTGCCGACCACAGGGCTGTTCTCAGAAGGAAGGCAGCAAGGAACGTTTCCGCAGTTGGACTCGGGCGCTGTGCCCAGCGCTCATTCCAGAGCCTCATCACTGAACAGCTGGGTCTGAGATCCCACTTCTCACCAGCCAGCCCCAACCAGGGCATTGAAGACGTGCCATTTACAAGAACAGACGGCTGGATACAGTCTGTAGGAGACCAGTTAACAGACTGAAAACAGCCTCGGTGAGTCAGCCAGGACACAAGAGCACCAGGGTCCCACCCCACAGGTGAGGTCTGGCGCAGATTCACAAAGAATGAGAAGGAAATCCCCGCCGGAGCCAGGACCTGAGGCTTTGAGAAAACAGTTCTCATTACTCACCAGAGGGTTGATGCTCTTGTCAGACAAATCATAATCAGTGGAAGCATTGTTCTTGATCAGCTTGCCATCCTTGATGAGATAGCCCTGGCCGATCTTGTAGATCTACGTAAGGGATGGACCGTAGAAACTTAAAAGGAGAGACAGACTCCAGGAAAGCAGCTATCACCTCAGTCCTAGTGATGGGGCACCCCAGGCTAGGAGCAGAAAGAAAGGCTGGCTGGGCCTAAAGATACCGCCACGTGTTGGGAGACAGTGGCCCCCCCAAAACCGCAAAGGAAAGGCCAGACGTGGCTCTCATCTTTGGTCACTCGAAGGGTCAGCTGCACCAGAACCACCTTTCGATGGCAGCTTGTAAACCACTGACGTCCACGAGCCAAAACCGTGCCCCATCACACAAGGTGAGCAACTCCGGTCCAAGTGCAGTCCGGAAGCTCCCGCACAACGGAGCAGTGCTAACAGGAAGTGGAAACTGCACTCCCAACACTGGGCTCGTCTCTCCCTTCCAGGTTTAAAGTCTCCACACGAACCCCCTTGGCACCTCACCTTCTTGTTGATCTCCGTGCGGTGATGGTAGCCTTTCTGCCCAGCCCGAGCCACAGAAAAGGCCACTCGGGCAGGATGCCAGGCCCCAATACAGGCCACCTTGCGCAGCCCTCGGTGGGTTTTGCGGGGTAGCTTCTTCGTGTGCCAGCGGCTGGTGACCCCTAGAAGACACAAGCTTGTTACCGGGGTGTCTAGAACACCTGCCAGTGGCCCTTTCCCACTGAGTGCCCAATTTGAGTTCACTCGACACTTGAGTATGGACAGTCAACACCCACATGGACTAGGTGAGCGAGGGACAGGAAGGCTTAACATACACGTGACCCTCTAACCCCTCTTATTCGCTCCAGTGGATCACCTGCCAAGACGTAAACCTGTTCTCAACTTAAGAGGCCTTGGAGAACCGGCCGTGCACTAGATGGGCACACGCGCACTTCACAGCATTCACCAAGTTCTACGCTGTCGGGGGCTGATCCAATTTCCGAGTCCCCTCCGCCTTCTGCAGTGAGCTCCAAACGTAAGGGTTCAGATGTATGGCCAGGTCACCCCCAGTCCTCCTACCTCCCTGCCACCTGACCACAGGGCTATTCCCAGAGACAAGGCAGGGAGGAAAGTTTCTGCCATCTTACTCATGAGATGCGCCCAGCACTCCTTCCAGAGCCTCATCGCCAAAGATCTGGACCTGAAACCGCATCTGACCACCACTCGGGCCGCTGCAAAGCTCACCTTTGTAGCCTTTGCCCTTGGTGACGCCGATGACATCGATCATCTCGTCCTGCCCGAACACCTGATTCACAGGCACCTGCTGCTCCAGCCTCTCACGGGCCCAGTCCAGCTTCTCGGCCACCGTGCCTCCGTTCACCTGGATCTCCATGAGGTGGGCCTTCTTCTGGCGTAGAGGGAGCAGGCGCATCTAGGAGGGAATCGATACGGCTCAGATACCTGAGCTTCAACTCTCCTCCGGTGGCAGAACAGTTTGGCAACCTTGAACCGCATGCTTCTCTACTGGCAAAAATGAAAAGGCTCCTTCCTGTATTAAAATCCCTACCGGGTACCGTTCCCCTTTTCAATTCTGATGCCGAAGTTCACCATCAGGATGGACTGACCCTTAATACACATGGGCCACACCAACACAAGCAGACCTAGCCAGATCCTGGGACCAACTAGCCCTATGTTCCTGATCATCATGCTTTCTGGTTGCTTCCAGTACTGCCCTCGTTTACCCTGGCAATCTATCTTGGCTCTACTGACCGTCAACAAGCCACTCACATTGTGGGAGAGTGGAAATAGCACCTCAGTCAAGAGATAAGCTGCAAAGTTACGGAAAAAAAGAATTCAAACCTAAAGCGTTTCGCTAAGAGTGGCCCAGTGCTGTCCTATGGAACTTTCTTCAGTAACGGACACACACTACAAATCTAAGCCAATATGGTCATTTTAACCCTACTGAAACTAAACAATTTAACAATCAGGGGCGTATACCCAGAATAATAACTCAAGCAAACTGCAGAGGACGTAGTCATTCTACAGCCAAAGGGTCACGGCAAGTCAGATTTGAAGCGCAAACAGCCAGTGACCTACTACTATTTTCAGTTAAGCATTTCACAATGTCAAAGAATCACTAGTTCTTTCCACCACTTTTCCTAAAATGGGGCACGGTTTCCCAAATAAAAAGCCTGGAGACACAGCGCCCTCTGTTGGCGACAGAAAAGCCAAGCCTTAGGCCTGGAGGAACCGGGCTGCCTTCTCAGGTTAATAGACTTAGGCTGGCCTTGGGAATCCAGGGCAGGTGGCGCACCGTGTCGCTGCATCACTTCAAGCAATCCCCAAGCTGCTCGCTGGCCCATCCATCGACAAGTTTAAGGACCTGGAACTAATCTTACCATCCCTCCAAAATCCCCACACAGTCCATTTGAGGTGAGGCGTCAAGTCAGAAGAGAACTAGGGGGCTCGGTTCAAGTAGGCCTCCGTCTCCCCAGACAGGAAGCACTGGCGCAGTCCCCCTCTTGTGCGTCCTGCCGAGCGCTCACCTGAGTGTGGGCGATGACGCGGATCACCTGGCAGTACTTCTTCATGCTGCTGAAGTCCTTCTCCAGCTGCTTCTTGCCGTCGTCATCCTGCCACTTCTTGCAGTACTTGGTGAAGGCCTTCTTCTTGGACTTATGCCTTCAGGAGCAGAGCAGAGTTGGGGAGGGGGCGGGGCGCAGGCCTTCATCACTCCTCCAAGGGGTGAGCGGAAGGCACGCTGGCACCACATAGGGATGGGGCTCATTGCCGGCTTCTAAGGAGCCTTTTCCACCGGCAAGCGGAGCCTGGATGGAGCTCATCGGGCAGAGCCGAGCGGAGCTGAGCAGAGGTCCACAAGATTAATACAAGTCACAAACATTCAAATACTCACGAATTCTTGCTCCGACTGAGCCATTAACCCGACCACGCTCCCAGACGGAGGACTGGGGGAGTTAGGCACTATCTCAGTCTCTAGCCCTACTCTCCGTACGTCCCAGCAACCAAAAGAACACGAGAACTACTGAGCTCTCCGTCAACACCCACTAAGCTGAACAGGAAGGTCTAGAGGTGCTGCTCAAGGTCTGTCCCCAGGAACTGTTCTGCTCAGGACACCAACTAAACCGGACGCCAGAGCAGTTCTAGTTCCTCCCCTGCTAGAGCGAAAACCCGCACAGGGCCCCTGACCCACAGAGCGCATAGCCTCCTCGTCCCTGTCCCTTACCAGTTCTTATAGAAGCGCCTTTTGCACTCATCACTGATGTGCTCAGCGAAGATGGTCTTAAAGGTACGAAGGCCTCGAGGGGTTTCCACGTAGCCCACGACGCCCACAACCACCATGGGCGGGGTCTCCACAATGGTCACAGCCTCCACGACCTCCTTCTTGTTCACCTCTGTGGAAGAGAGGGCGGTCAGACCGGAGGGGGACAGCCAGAGTCGCCGAGGGATTATGACGCTGCGTCTGCACGTGCCCACTTCAATTAAAGAAGGCAACGTGCTTGAGGTAACCAGGAAGTTTGCAGAAGCGGGGAACTTACCGGCAACCTGCACTCCCAGGGGCCAACTTCCTGCATGCGTTCTGTGTCTCTAACTCAAAAAAGTATCAGGACTCTAACGCAGTGCGGTTTTACTACTTTGCACTTCACAACCAGGGACACGGGCAGTATTCAGGCTTTTAGAGTTAAGGCTCACAGGGACGATCTCCCAAATTGGCATACTCCTATGCTGCGGATCTTTTAAAACTTACTCACGTTAAAGTTCCCGGACTTCAACACATCCCTCCACCTACAGCAATGCCAGCCATCTACAGCCCGAAACACCGATCCCACCAAGAGAGGGTCTGCCCCAACTCCGGTCCGTCCCCATCCTCGGCTCCTAACCACCACCCCCCACCAGCTCCGAGGATGCAGCCTGTACTTACTGGATCCTGGCCTGTCGACCTCTCGCACGATGTGAGTCATGCCGGCCTTGTAGCCCAAGAAGGCGGTGAGGTGGACGGGCTTTGAAGAGTCATCCTTGGGGAAGCTCTTCACCTTCCCACGGTGTCGGCTGCTGCGTTTCCGAGGCAAGAAGCCCAGGGACCCATGCCTGGGAGCGGAGAACTTCCTGTGAGACTAGGAGGAAACAACCCACGTTAGCACTCAGGCTCATCTAAGTAGCTCACTTCCGACGCCCAGCGTGCCTCAGTTGAACGCTGGGTCCACACCAGCGACCCCATGAATAAACATGCTAACGTGCGGGGCTGGATTCACTTGCTTAGAGGGCCACACATCCTAATCGAGTTCGGTCTTTGCCTCGAAACCTCATTTTGTAACCCAAGCAAACGTACTTTCTTAACAGGACAAAGACACACAAGGTGGGGGGGGGGGGTCATTAAAATCACTTCACACAGGTGGCTTTATGGTCGAGTCAGTAACAGTTTGACCACAAAGAGACTTCTGGGACAAGCAGCTGGCACTACAGGTTCCCCAGGCCGGACTGATAACACGTAGAGGCCACCAGAACCCGACAGAGCCAAATCAGAACGTGACAATCAGCACAGAGTCTCTGTCCGCCCGTCAATAAGTTCATCATCTGTGGTTCCTCGGAACTCCAGAGGCCTTACGGTTGTACGAACCGTCCCACCCATTTCAGCCCAAGGTCTCGGCACCCCTACCCCAGGCTCCCCTCCGGCGGGCTACATGGATGTCTGCACCTCCCAGGTTAGCACGACTAGTGCCCGACGAACCCACTCAAGAGCCTCCTGGCCTACGTGCTCAGACTCTAAACCGGATTAACACTAAATCGGGAAGGGCGAGATCCGGAAAATTATCTGGCACTTGAGAATTTTCGGGCTCGGGGCCTCCAAACCGGAGCCAGGCCCAAGGGCTTTCGCCAGCCGCCTGGCGGGCCCCAGGTCAAGCACAGGCCTCGGGTCTTTCCAGAAATAAGCCTGGTTGGGGATGTCGCCGAGTCCCCCATGCTCGTCGAGCAGGCCCCCGGCGCCCGCCGAGTTGGGATGGCGGCGATGCGCCGCGGATGGAGTCGTGCCGCCGCGCCAACAAAGAGGGGAGCGCCATGATAACACATACCATCCCGCCGCCGAATGCTGCCGGTAGAGGTCGGGGCTCTGCCGGCGAGCCATTTATAAAGCCCCGCCTGGCTCCGCCCCTTCCGGCGTGCGAGCGCGCGCCCGCGGCGGACGCCGGGTCGTGGGGCGGGTACGGGGCGCCCTTTCCACGCACGCTCGTCCTCGCCCAGAGTTCGTTCTGAGCTGGACGTCCGTTTCGGGGGCGGGGATTAGAGACTATACGGCGAGCGACTGGGTTCAAACTTAGCGAAGCGCAGGGAAACGTTGGCAGAGAATTGGGCGCAACGACCGTTCAGCGTTAGGTAGCTGCCAAGTTGGATGACACACGCCGTTACGCTGAAGCTAAATGGCCGCGTCTGGTTTTTTGGGGTTTTTTTTTTCATGTGAAATGCCGTCCCCTCCAGGATTGAATAACCCAGCTGTGGGTTTCAGCGCCCAAGCGCCTTCACACGTGACATCCCCTTTCCGTCCCACACAGCGGATCCGCGGTGTTGGCCGTTTGGCGGGCAACCGACTTGGGACGCGTTGCCCTGCTCCCACCCGTTCAGAGTTGGAGAGAAAAGACCGAAAACCGGGCCGCCTGACTCCCAACCCAGAGCTGCTTCCGCGACACCAACTTGCCTTTACTGCTTTCTGATTTCGGACACCCGTCCCTCAAGCCCCTTCTGGGCCATGACTCCGGGTGTCCAGGTGCTGTGGCCCGCGCTTGCTACTGATGGTCAGTGAGGCGACAAAACCGCGTCACGACCTGCGGTCACGGGTCCAGCTGCCCAACCTCCCTGACTCGCCCTTCCAGCCTCAGGAGCCCTTGCTGATCTCCGCCTGCCTCCCCCCCCCCCCCCCACGGTGACCCACGAGCTTCCTAATTGCTCCCCCTGCTTCCAGGCTTGCCTCTCGAAATCTTTTTAAGAATCACATGTTATCTTGTTACTTCCCGTGGCTCCCTGTTGTTTCCTGGGGATTAAGCATTAACTCCCGAGGCTGCCCCCCAAGGCCTGATACACCCTTTTTGCTGGGGGAGGGCACACACACTGTCACCCATACGTCACCTTGCACCTCCATCCCACCCGGTCCTGTTACTTGATTCTGGACCTGGCCATTGCACGCTCACACCATTGGTTAAAAAACCATTCATTTCATCTTCACACCATCCCTTGGGGGGTCGGGGTGGGGGCGGTGCCGATTTCCCTCACTGGAAATAAGATTTCCCTTATGGGAAATCTTTGGGGCCAGATGTGTTTCCAAACTCAGCATTTTTCATGTTTTAAATAAATCATGCAATATGGTGCACATACTTATGTAATCCTCCCCAAACTCTTTAATGAGACACATTAATTCTGTAAAAATATAGATACAGATATAGATACCTTCTTATGGAGTGGGATAAATATAAACGGCTTCACATCGGTTCAAGGCTGACTTTGCTGCCTAAAAAATTCGTCGGTTTGGTTTTTGCTATCCAGTGGCTTCTGTTTTTAATTTCAGAATTGCAAACGAAAGACTATGACCCATATTGTCTGTCCCCTCCTATAGAGCAAACGAAGTTTCAGGCCAAGAGGAAATAATTTGACAAAAGTCACACAATCAATGAAGGACAGGGCTCAAGTCTGACTCCAGCTTCGGTTTTCACAGCATCAGACTTGGTGCCCAGTAACCCCCTCACTGGAAAGAGCTCTGGGCCCCCAAATCATTCAATAAATATTTACTGGGGGCACCTGGGTGGCTCAGTCGGTCAAGCGTCTGACTTCAGCTGGGGTCATGATCTCACAGTTCGTGAGTTCAAGCCTCGCCTCGGGCTCTGTGCTCACAGCTCAGACCCTAGAGCCTGCCTTGGATTCTGTGACTCCTTCTCTCTCTGCCCCTCCCCTGCTCATGCTCTTCCTCTCTCAAAAATAAATAAACATTTTTGAAAAATTAAAATGGCAAAGAGAGTTTAAAAAGGGTTGACAATGTCACTAACGGTCCTAGACAAACTATTCTCCCTAAAAGGAATTCCCTCCTTACCATCAAGGGAGAAAAGAGAGCATCAAGAGACTTCTGTCATTCCATTTGTGCATACAGCTCACTGGGTTGTCTTGGGCCTCAGGTTCCCCATCTGTCAAATGAGGGATTCGTTCATCCATTTATTTAACAAATGTGTGCTGTGCTAAGCTTGCTCTGCCTAGCCTTGTGCCCAGCTCTGCAACATAGAAATCCAGCAGACATGAAGCACCTGCCCTGGGAGAAACCAGTTTGCCGACATCATAACTGCACCAGAGGCCTGTGCAAAATATGATTGGAATACAAGAGAGGACTGGTGAATCCCCCCCTCCCCCCAGGTCATGGTCTTCTGCTGAAGTGATGTTATTTGAATTGGGCCGCAAAGGATTTTTATTTGTCAGGCCAAAAGGCAGCTGTCCAGGCAGAGGGAACAATGTGTACAAAGGTACAGAGAATAAACGATCTGCTCACGGACTGCTTGTGGTTTGATATGGTCCAGAGAGTAGGGGACAGCGGCAGGAGACAAGCTTAGGAAGACAGAGTTCAAATCCCAGCCTAGAATCTAAGGAAACTTCATCCTGAGGGCAGCGGGATGCGCTAAAAGGGTTAAAGTACCCGTCAAGGTGGGTGGCCTGGGTGACGTGACCAGTGTGACCTGTAAGGTGAACAGAAAGGAGCCAAATCAGAAGATAGTTAGGATGGACAAGATCTGGAAACGATTGGCATGAGTCGTTGGAGGTGGGATGAAGTAAGGAAGACACGAGGGCAAGGATCACGGTATCCATTACAGAATATTGGAAGGTTTGTAGGTTTGGGATTCTTTTATAGGGTTTTATAGGGTTAAGCGTATCCTTTCTCCTTCCAAGAACGTGTCTGAGGTTACACACCAAAACGTGTGCAACTCAACAAGAAAAAGGTAAGCGAGTGAGGGAAGGGAAAGAAAATGAAGCCAGAAAGGGATCACACGCCAAACACGCATCATAGAACTCTGTGTTTGTGCCAGAGTCGTCCTTCCATTTGGTTCCGAGCCTCTGTGCAGCCACGTAAAAAAGAGAAATGTGATCAGGAGCACATTTCACAATATCCGCATGATGAAAACAAACCGGTAAGTAGAAGGAGTCCGCTGTGCCTAAAATAAGGCTTGAAAGAAATTTCTCTGGGGAGACAGAGAAATGTTTGGCTGAAGGGCCAGCATGGGATGTCGTCGGTAATGCCCCGAGCGTCCTCCCACAGTGAACTCACAGTGGCTATGTACACACAGCGCAGACCAATGAATTCAAGGTAACACACCAGTACGATCCGTATGAGCGCTTTACGAGAGGCCGGAACAAAGGGGTTGGGTTACCTGATCCCACATTGCTAGTTTCATCCAAAGATACAATCCAGAGCCTGGTGGGGCACCCGGCTCGCTCGGTGCTCGGTGGATAGAGCATGAGACTCTTGATCTCAGGGTTGTGAGTTTGAGCCCCACATGGGGTGTGGCGCCGACTTAAAACAACAACAACAACAAACCCAGGCGCATCTGGGTGGCTCAGTTGGTTGAGCATCTGACTCTTGATTTCGGCTCAGGTCGTGATCTCACATTTCGTGGGTTCAAGCCCCACGTCGGGCTCTGTGCTGGCAGTGCGGAACCTGCTTGGGATTCTCTCTCTCTCTCCTTCTCTATCTCCACCCCCCCCCCCACGCAGGCTCTAAACAAACAAATAAATAAATAAAATCCAGAGTCTGAAAAGAAATGGATGATGTTATTTACAAATGGCCCTCTATCACTACTGTTTTTTTAAAATGGAACTTCTGATAAGCAGCAGAGAAAGATCTCAGGCTTTGCTCAAATACCTAACGGGCAGATGTTCTGTATGGCCAGGTAAAGCTCTAGGTGTGGACTAACCGTAGTGGCAGGTCAGGAGGACCCGAGCAGGAGCCAAACAGGGATCACATGATGTTTCAACGTCCACCTCTCTCACCGGACCGGAAGTTTCCTGTAGGCAGAGACCATATCTTGTTCCCACGTTCTCAGCACCCAGTACAGGGCCTAGCACAGAGGTCTGGGCCACATCTGTCAGATGAGGGCATGAACACGGGGGACCCACACTAGAACGTCACAGTTTTACTCTCAAAGTCTCCCTCCCTTGTCCCCTTGAAGCAATAATGCCCCCTCTTTGACATGAGCTCACACCCCGATCGTTTGTGCTGTCACTGATTGCTGCAAAACCACCAGGCCCAGATGAGAGGGTATTTGAGCCAGAGGGTCAGTTAATGTGAGCTTGTGGCATGAGCACCGCTCGATGTCCCTGAGGCAGGAGCCTGGGCACAGAGGCTCTGGGCCATGGAGGCCCCATGTCCCCGCTCCTCCACCACCAGCTGTGAGGATGATGCCCCACAGAACGGGAGCCGGCTGGCCATGGGGGCGTGGCATTTCCTGCCCCTTCCCCTGTGTGGTGCAGGCCTGGTGAAGTTCTATGCCCCCCTGCTGGGGCTGCAGGTGACCATAGCAAACATGGCCTCCCATGCCTCTCAGTCCATCTACTGGGCCTCTGTGTCCTGTGCTACAGTAGCCGGCAGGTAGGCCGGGGGTGAGGCCAGGAAGCTGTGCATAAAGTTGCCACTGCCTATCCAACGGGCCTTGTGGCAGCCACTGACCGTGGCCTGGGGCTGGGGCCCCCAGCAGCTCACCATCCTGATGCACGGAGCCTGCCACCACATCCCGCGGCTCTTGTGACACTTCAAGTGGGAGTCCAGCCTGGTCCTACTCACCATGGCCCAGTGGGCCTCCTACAGCCTGGCCAGCCTCCACCAAGAGAATGACAAGGCCTTGGAGCCGCCGCTACGAGCCGTGCTGCCGCAGGTGGCCATGTCCCTGCTGGTCTGCTGCCTAGACAGGCTGTGGGCGGCCGTGGGGCGGGTAGGCCGGGCCATGCTGGGCCCAACCTCTAGGGTGGGCCAGGCTGTGCTGGGCAGAGTCCAAAGACCTGGATGCGGTCACTGCCATTCTTCCAGCCATCCCCATCCCTGGCCCTGACCCAGCCACCCGGAGCAGGCTCCCACCGGCCTCCATCAGCCTGTGCCTCGTGTTTGGGGACAAGGATGCCAGTGGGCGAGAAGGAGGCCGTGGCTTTGGGGCCACCGAGGTGCCCGTTAGCACCAGGTTCCAGAACAGCAGGACAAGCAAGATGGCCTCCAGGTGTTCAGGCTGGGGGACCTGGTCTCAGCTCTATCACCACTGTGTGTCTCTGGGGAGGCTCCTTTACCTTTCTTAGCCTCAGTTTCCTTTTTTGTAAAAATTAGACGATAGGCCTCTAGGGAGAGGGGATATATACAAATGGGCCATTTGTAAGTTGTAGAGTGTTCTTCCTTCTTTAATGACCCTACCAGAATGTATAAGACCTCCTTGGAGACAACTTTCATATTCTATTAAAGGATATAAAAAGAAGACCGTGATAAATAGAGTGATGTAGTCAGTTCATGGATCGACGGACCTAATGTCTTAAAAAATGTCAGTTTGTCTCCAAATTAATCCATACAGTCATTGGGATTCCAACCAAAATCCCAAGGGATTGTGGCAGGGGCTACTCAGAAACAGATTCTAAGATGTATATAGAAAATCAAAGTCCTGGGCCTGCCTGGGTGACTCCGTTGTTTAAGCATCCGACTTTGGCTCAGGTCATGATCTCGCGGTCCATGGGTTCGAGCCCCACGTCCGGCTCTGTGCTGATGGCTCAGAGTCAGGAGCCTGTTTTGGATTCTGTGTCTCCTTCTCTCTCTGGTCTCCCCGGCTCGTGCTCTGTCTTTTGTGCTCTCAGAAATAAATAAACATAAAGAAGAGAAAATCAAGGTCCTTGCAAATTTAGGGCTTTTTGAAAAAATGAAGCCAAGATGGGGATTTACTTGACCAAATATTAAGACATACAACCAAAGCACAACAGTAAAAACAATGCGGTAGTGACACAGGCACAGAAAAACAGGCAGATGAATGGAATGGAATGGAATGTAGAACCCTAGACATAGGCTGGGTACACACGGAAACTCGATACGTGAAAAAAGTGGCATCCCAAACCAGTATGAAAGCATGGATTATGCAGCAGAAGAGGTTGGAGAAATTGGTTCACGACAGGAGAAAATAAATATATATGGATCTTGTAATGGATTGAAGGTGTTTCTCAGAAGATATGTCCACCTGTCAATGCGGCCTCATTTAGGAAAAAGTCCTTTGCAAAGGATTCTTTGAATCAAGGACCTTGAGATTAGATCATCCTGAATTAGGATGGGCCCTAAACCCAATGACTAGTATCTTTTTTTTTTTCAAGTTTATTTATTTTGAGAGAGACAGAGACAGCACAATTTGGCAGGGGGAAGGGGGCGGGGGGTGCGAGGGAGAGAGAGAATCCCAAGCAGGCTCCGCACTGCCAGAACAGAGCCCGAGGCAGGGTTCAAGCTCACGAAACTGTGAGATCATGACCTGAGCCGAAACCAAGAGTTGGACACTTAACCGCCTGAGCCCCCCGGATGCCCCTGATGGGTATCTTGATAAGAAAAACTAAGGGAAGGAGAAACACAGAGGGGAGGGCCATGCGAAGAGAGACACAGATTAGCCAAGAAATGTCAAGGATTGCCAGCAGCCACCAGAAGCGTGAAACAGCTTCTCCTTCAGAGCCTCCAAAAGGAGCCCACCCTGCCAGCATCCTGATTTCAGACTTTTCCAGAACAGCGAGAGAGTAAATCTCTGTTGTTTTCGGCCACCAAGCTTTCGGTAACTTGCTACAGCCGGCCACAAGAAACGAATACAGACCCTTACTTTGCGTCTCAGCTCTATACGTAAGGTCCAAAAAAATTTGAGGCGCTGTACCAATGCAGATGGGTATTATTTATGTTATTACAATGATTTGTATGTGCCCAGTTGCATTTCTTAGCCTTTGGGAAATAGCTGCCCTTCACTGAGGGCAGAAGAATCTTTTATTTCATTCAGTCAGTCAACCCTTTGAGGAAAGCACTCTTCTATCTGCTCCATTTTAGAGCTAAGGAAACCATCCCGGAAGAACTTAGTAACTTCCTGGGGTGTCTGGGTGGCTCAGTCGGTTAAGCATCCGACTTCGGCTCAGGTCATGATCTCCTCGTTCATGGGTTCGAGCCCCACGTCTGGCTCTGTGCGGACAGCTCGGAGCCTGGAGCCTGCTTTGGATTCTGTGTCTCCCTCTCTCTCTGCCCCTCCCCCACTCGTGCTCTGTCTTTCTCTAAAATAAACAAACATTAAAAAAAGATTTGCTGGTGCAGCCACTCTGGAAAACAGTATGGAGGTTCCTCAAAAAATTAAAGATAGAACTACCCTACGACCCAGCAATTGAACTACTAGGCATTTATCCAAGGGACACAGATGTGCTGTTTCAAAGGGACACGTTCACCCCCACGTTTAGAGCAGCACTATCAACAATAGCCAAAGTATGGAAAGAGCCCAAATGCCCATCGATGGATGAATGGATAAAGAAGATGTGGTACATAGATACAATGGAGTATTACTCGACAACCAAAAAGAATGAAATCTTGCCATTTGCAACTATGTGGATGGAACTGGAGGGTATTATGCTAAGTGAAATTAGTCGGAGAAAGACAAAAGTCATATGACTTCACTCCTATGAGGACTTTAAGAGACAAAACAGATGCACATAAGGGAAGGGAAGCAAAAATAATATAAAAACAGGGAGGGGGGCCAAACAGAAGAGACTCCTAAATATGGAGAACGAACTGAGGGTTACGGGAGGGGTCGTGGGAGGGGGGAGGGGCTCAATGGGTCAGGGGCACTAAGGAATCGACTCCTGAAATCATTGTTGCACTATACGCTAACACTTTGGATGTCAATTAAAAAAATAAAATTAAAAAAAAAATTGACCTATTTAAAAAAAAAAGAATTCAGTAACTTCCTGAGGTCACACAGCAGAATTCGCACCTTCAACCACTAGCCTTCACATCCCTGTTCAGAATGAGCTCTTTCCAGGGTTTCTGTGGCACTTCCTTCACTACCACCACTAGCATGGAGGTGTCAGGAAGACAGGCTCTACTGAGTTCCCTGCTGTGTCCCCAGGCCAAGAGTGTATATATATATGAATACAATATGTGTGTATATATGTACATATGTGTGTATATACATAGATATACGTGTGTGTATATACGTATCTATTCATATATACGTATATATGTATATATGATCCTATGAATGACATCAGATGCCAGTGTCCCCTTTTAGACTTCTGCCTGTGCTATTCCTGCTTGTTTGCTGTTTACAGAGCCTGCTTGCCTCCCAACCCTCAATGTTAAATCCAGGCAACTGTCCCTTCCTGCCTGGATTACTGCACCAGGCCTCCAGCAGCATCCTTTTTTAGTCCTCCCCTTGTTCCAAAAATCCATCCTCTGCCCTGCAGGCGGCGGGGTAAGATCTCACGCTGTGAATCAGATCAAGTTATTCCACTGATTAAGACCCTCCACTGACTTCCCATAGTATGAGGCCGGGCTGGGTCCCGGCGCATCCTTGAGTCCCCGGGGGGGGGGGGGGGGGGGGGGGCATCCAGGCCCCGCCCCCCATCCCACCTGCCGCCCTCCCTGCAGCAGAGCCTTTGAACCTGCTGCTCTCCCTGCCCGGAACACGGGCTGACTTCCACTCACTCTTGTTAAAGCATAAATGTTAAGAGATGAAAAAATCGCGACTCTTGTGCAGGTATAAAACGAACATATATCAAAGATTTTATTTAGTGCATTAATTAATGAGAGAACTAGACAGATGCCACAGCTGGTTCAAAGGAAAAGATGCGGAACCACACATTCATATGGAGTAAAGAAAAGTCGAAATGAATTTACAAACAGATGTAAAATTGACTTTCTCCCGGGGGGGGGGGGGGGAGAGGGTGTCCTTCCACTGGACCGGATTTATTTGCATACGTATAGATAAGGGTTATTTTCGTAGCTGCACTTTATCTACAATCCACAGAGCCATAAAACAGTTTCACAGCAAAGAAGAACCTTTTAAACTACATCAAACTAGATAATCCCCCGAAGCTTTGAGCATGTCAGCAAAAAAAAGGACAGCCAGCGATCTCGTTTGCTTATTCCAAAATAAATTTTTGGAATTAAACTTTTCTTCCACTCTTCCGATTGTACCTTATACATTACTTCTTGGGAAGCCTCCTCCAATCACCTGATGGTACAATCTGGTCTCCCTCCCCTCCTCAGACCTTATCCCCCATGGTGGATTTTATTTATTTATTTATTTATTTGTTTGTTTGTTTGTTTAGTAAGCTTTAGGCCCAACCTGGGGCTTGAACTCAAAACCTGGAGACCAAGCATCACGCACTCTCCCAGCTGAGCCAGCCAGGTGACCCCCTCTTTGCAGATTTTAAATGGTCACTGTCAGCTGCTTTAAAGAGGTTGCCTCTCTGTCTTGCACAGCACCTTGCACATAGGCAGGTTTCGTAAATACTTGTGGATGAATGTGCGGTGAGCCTGTTTGTTTGGGGGATATGTAAATATTATCAGTGGAGCCTCAGGTTTGGACCTCCTGGGTCCCTCTAACCAAAATGTATTTCTCTTCCCTGGGGGAACATGAAGGTGAGAAGCCCCTCCCCCCAGAACCCCAAGCATTTTCCTCGCTTGACCAGCTGACCTAATAGCCACCCGAATCTTTATTTCCTCGGGTGTGAAGTAGAAAGAATCACATCTGAATCAAGGGGTCATTCATTCATTCATTCATTCAGTGAATACATAGGATTGATTGCCTGTTACACACCAGATTCTGTTAGTCGATGTACAAGGGAACAAATTTAGAATCTCTAAAAGTAAGAAAGAGAATTTTATTCAAGCCCCAGTTAGGACAGCTGCCTGGGAAACAGGGTCTTCAAAGGGAAGAACGTGTTTCAGAGAATGAACAGGGTTATGTACTTTTTTTTACATCTTGTAAAAACTCAAAAGATTATAGGTTAGCAGATAGGTGGGAATCACAAGTTTTATCAGAAAGGAATGCAGGGAGCGGGAGCATTGATAGATATCTCAAATGGGGTGCCTGGGTGGCTCAGTCGGTTAAGCGTTTGACTCTTGATAACAGCTCAGGTCGTGATTTCGAGGTCGTGATTTCGAGGTCGTGAGATCGAGCCCCACATTGGGCTCTACGCTGTGTGTGGAGCCTGCTCAGGATTCTCTCTCTCTCTCTCTCTCTCTCTCTCTCCCTCTCTCTCTGCCCCTCACCCGCTCATGCTCTCTCGCTCTCTCTCTCTCTCTCTCTCTCTGAAAATAAATAAATAAACATTTTTTTTTTTTTAAAGGACAAGATGGTTTTCCTTCAGGCACTCATTCACAAAGCAGCTGCACAATACATGTGTGGCGGGCCATAAATCAGGCTTCTGGTTTGAACAAAGTTTATATACAGTCATGCTGACTTAGAAGTAGATCTTTTTTTTTTTTTAATTTAATTAGTCCTTCTCTGACTAATTTCACTTAGCATAATACCTCCCGTTCCATCCACGTAGTTGCAAATGGTAGAAGGAAATCTAAAGTGGCTTCCCTCGTGTCTCAGGACTTCAGAGAGCTTTTCTGTCATCAGTTATACTCATTACATATAATTCGTTGTATAATTATAATATCCATTCTCTCAATCTTCAGAATCCCTTACACCAGGACTTCTCAAACTTTAATATGCAAACCAATCACCAGGCTTGTTAGAATGTGGGTCTGATTCATGAAGACTAGGTCTGCTGCTGCTCTTTGGGGCACCCTTTAAATAGCAAGCCTCGGGGCGCCTGGGTGGCTCAGTCGCTCAAGCGACCGACTTCAGCTCAGGTCACGATCTCACGGTTCATGAGTTCGAGCCCCGCGTCGGGCTCTGTGCCGACGGCTCGGAGCCTGGAGCCTGCTTCGGATTCTGTGTCTCCCTCTCTCTCTCTGTCCTTTCCCCGCTCATACCGTCTCTCTCCACCTCTCAAAAAATGAAGAAATGCTAAAAAAAAAAAATCTTTTTAAACCAATTAGATCTCCAAAGGTACTCAGTTGAATTTTTGTTTTATAACGCAACAAATTGCAATTTCTGGGAGCGAAACCCAGGCATGAGGCATTTGGAAAAGTTCTCCAGATGATTCTAAAATGTAGCCAAGATTGAGAACCACAGGATTGAAGAATTCCACATGACGGTTGAGTTGGTAGGTTTCAACAGTCGCCCAGCCAACCAATCTCTTCCAGATTGGTGATGTGTGCCCAGTTCTGCACACATGGATGGATTTGGGGGTGAATCCATCTGGTGTTCATTCAAGGTACCTGGAGATGTGGGAGAGGGTTGACGGTGGAAGAGGAGGTGAGGCACGTCTTCTAGAAGGAGGCAGCTCTCCTCAGAGGTGAGAAGGTTTCTGTGGCCTGCCCTATAGGCTCCTGGGCTGGGTGATTTCTGCCCGGTAGGCTTCTCAGGACCTAGGGTTACCCTCGTGTGCTTCTTGGGCACAGAATCCCCTGAAAAACAATAAATGCACATCAGTCACGATGTGCTGGCAGGGCAGAGTCTTCTTGGGATTCTCCTTCACCCTCTCTCTCTCTGCCCCTTTGCCGCTCGCATGCGCTTTCTCTCTCTATCTCAAAATAAATGAATAAACTTAAAAAAAAAGACTATAAAGGTCATTTTTAAATATGGGAGAAAAATCCCTGTGACCTATGGATGCCGAAAGTCTTAAATAAGGCCCCAGAAACACAAATCATGAGGGGGAGGAAATGATTGTATTAGGCTGTGTCAAAAGTAAGGTTTGCTTTTCAGGGAAGGACATTGTAAACAACTAACGCTCACAGAGTACGCACTAGGTGCCTGGCACTGTTCTGTGTGTTTCCAAATGTTACGCCTCTTAACCCAACCATTCTTGGTGCTGTGCGTATCCGCACGTCAGTACATGGAGAACCAGAGCCGTTGAAAGAGATACACTTGAAAGTGGTGACGACAGATTCAAGCTCCCGGAGGCAGGGACCAAAGTGCGGGCGCTCAACCCGGGGTCCGCAAAGGCTTTCTGGAAGGGGCCAGAGACTACACGTTTTCGCTTCGTCAACCATGCAGTTGCAAGGATCCAAAGTGCGCTCCGGTGGCATTAGGGTTACGTTAAGCTAAAGACACCTGAACAAACATCAGCCGCAAGAAACTTCTTTGCTGCCTCATGCACGACTTCCTGAAAGATACAGCCACACAAATCCCCCGGTCTGAGTGATTCACAGCCGGAATGGAGACTAACCATCGTAACCTGAATAGTTGCTTCAACAAACTTTATCTGAAACTGTCACACCTTCTATCTAGAGCCGTGGGCAGCGGCATCAGGTGGGGAACATGGTAGAAACACAGATGCCCAGGCCCCACCTGTCACCACCCTGAGCCTCTACGTTCTTTCTGAGCTCGCCCTGGGAGGCTGATGCACACCACACACGGGAACCTCTGCTTGTAGGGAAAGAAAATGATCGTGCCTCCTTCCATCTACCCTTCTAGGTTCTCAGCTGGGGCTCTGTAATAAGTGACAAATTAACAAGAGAAAACCAAACAGAATTGTGTTAACACTCTACATCTCCTGTATACGTGGGGAAAACCCAGGGATGGGTAGCTCAAAGAGGCGATTAAAACTTGGGCTTATCTGGCATCTTCAACAAAGAATAAACACGTGTGTAGAGAATGACAGGGCAAAGGAAACTGTGTTAGGCTTCCAAGGGTGGCAAATGGTGGGAGAGGGAATATATGGGGGGGGGGGGAATCTAATGGAATGTGGTTTGTTTTCAGATTCCCCTGGAAAGTGGTTTATCTTCAGATTCCTCTGGTGCTGCCATTGGGCTCTTAACAGTCCAGAGCGGTCACCAGTAAAGGAAAAGTTAAACCCTAGAAAGGAAGAAGGGGGAGAGAGCTCTTCCTGCGTTTGCTACTTTTTAATTGCCTTCAGCTCAAAATAATTCTTATGTCAAAGAGGCATATTTTGGGGTGTCATATTCTAGTTTCCTTCAATGATATTTCTGTACGGTGAAATAGTTTGCAGTCTGTTAGCCAGAATTAGGTAGCTCTATATAGAGTGACATGTAAAGACTTTCAAGACACATTGTCAAGGGGAAAAAAGCAAGTCATGGGAACATCACAAATGCTATAATCCTACTTATTTGAAAACGAGATACAGGTCCACGCATGCAAAGTGAGTAAATTCATAGACAGCCAACCAGAAGGTGGCTTAAACTGTGGATACTTTTGAGGAGCGCGGTGGGCCTAAGGGGTGGGTGTGAAGGCGGCTTTCCCAGATGGTCCCGTAGAGCCTGCTGTGTGCTTCACGAGAATGTACTCATTGTTAATTACTTGCGCAATTTTTAAAAATAAAAATCAAAGAGAGCTGCTGAGAAGAAACAAAACAGGAATCATCTGGACTTCTTCAAAATATAGCTACCGCCCTGGGGCCCGCTGAATCAGAAGCCGGGGCAGGGGAGGCACAGCCATGTGGCAAAAGAACTCCAGGTAATTCTGACGGGCACACCCCTCTTAAGCACCACTCAACTAGGGAAAGTTGGGGCGAATGACTTAAACTGAAAATGCAAGTAATTATAAAAGTCTTTTCTGTGCACCAGAAAGCTCTGTGGGGACATCACACAGCTCTGATAGGGAGGCGCTGAGCAAATCCCTTCCCATCTCTGGGTCTGAGTCCCTTCTTTTGGGAAATGAGAGGGTTGGACCAGAATCTCTTTACTGGATGGTCCCAGGTCCCTTCCACTTGGGTGGAATTCTAAGTGGGTTGTGTTTCTAATCCAACCAACTAAGACCTAACTGCTATGTTGCTAAAAAAACAAACCACCAGATAACTGTCCTGCTACTGAATACAGAATAAAAGTAGAAAATCACCCCTTCGTTGTCCCTAATTGAGTCAGGCAAGCATCTCCAAGAGATGTTAAAAGCATTGGGTGAAACACAGAAAACAGTATAGTCATGGGGTGCCTGGGTGACTCAGTCGGTTGAGCTCCCGACTCCTGATTTCGGCTCGGGTCATGATCTCATGGTTTGTGAGTTTGAGCCCTACAATCGGGCTCCATGCTGACCCTGCAGAGCCTGCTTGGGATTCTCTCTCCCCCTCTCTCTATCCCTCCAGCTCTCTCCCTCTCTCCCCCTTAAAATAAATAAATAAACTAAAAAAAAAAGAAGAAGAAAGAGAACAGTATAGGGGCGCCTGGGTGGCTCACTCCGTTAGGCGTCCGACTTCATCTCAGATCGTGATCTCGCGGTCCGTGAGTTCGAGTCCCATGTCAGGTTCTGTGCTGACAGCTCGGAGCCTGAACCTGCTTCACTGCTGTGTCTCCCTCTCTCTCTCTGCCCCTCCCCTGCTTGCACTCTGTCTCTGTCTCTCTCTCACAAGTAAATAAACATTAAAAAAAAAAAGAAGATAAAGAAAACAGTATAGTCATGCAAAGTATTACGTACAGATTCCTTACTCATTCCGAAGGGAAAGTGTACTTCAACGGTGGGGGGACCACTTTTCAGCAAGTGGCAACATTCATGGTGGGACAACCTGGCATGGGGTCCCTCCTGAAGTTCATGGCATCATCTGTGATCTGCTAAGGTCCACATGTCCCATGTAAGCGCAATCATGAGAAAACAGGCCAATCAGGCCTCTCCAGCCTCCACTTTTACCCTGTCCCTCCTCAACCTCTCCATTTCAGCCCCCCTCAGTTTATTGCACCTCCCACAGCTGGGGTTTCCCGTGCATACGGGGGTGACACATGTGACCATAACATAAAGTAGGAGGGTGGAGGAACCTCTGCGGTGGTGAGATTCCATTTTTCACTGTGTCAGTCAGGGTCCGGAGAAACAGAACCTATCGTGGGTGTGTGTGTGTGTGTGTGTGTGTGATATGTGTGTAGATATTTGATTTATTTTAAGGAATTAGGTCATGTGACTGTGGGAGTTGGCAAGTCTGAAATCTGTAGGGTAGGCCAGCAAGACTGAAACTCAGGCGAGAGTTGATGATGTTGTAGGCTTGGGTCCAAAATCTGCAGGGCAGGCACGACAGACTGGAAATTCAGGAAGGAGTTGATGTTGTAGTCTGGAGTCCAAACTGTCTCCATTTGGGGAAGCCTCTGCTTAAGGCCTTCAACTGACCAGGTGAGGCCCACCCAATTCTTGAAGGTCATCGCCTTCACGTAGCAAACACATTGTACACGTTGATCACGTCCACAAAGTGCTTTCACAGCCACATCTAGATTAGTGTTTGACCAAACAACTGGGCACCACAGCCATCGATGAGCTGTACCAAGGCATTTATTCGCTCGGAGCACCCACCTCACGAACTCGTCTTTTAGCTGTATCCACGCTCCCGTTTTCCCCACCTTTCTTTCGACATTTATATTTTTCATTTCTTCTGCTTGATTCGCTTTCCCTACGTTTTGTTCCTCTTTGATGTTGCTAGTTTCTTCCCTTGTCTCCACGTCGTGCTTATTTCAAATGCTTGGTTTGTTTGTCCTAATACCCCTGCTTCAAATGGTACCTGCGTGTTCAGGGAGTTGTACGGCTCAGCTATCTAGTTGTTTCAGCCCCTGAGCTCCTTTCCCCTCTGTACAGGGATCTCAGTTATTCAATCTGGTTGTGTGTATTGAGAGAAGAAAAAGGCCAGTTCCTGGGGTGTGTTAGTCCCAAGGAAATTTACATAGAGGGGAAGGTGAGCAGAGGAAATGGGGGGGGGGGCAGAAAGCTCCAGGGTCCACAAGACAGCTGCAAGCACTCCCTCTGGCTGACACTGCCCTCAAGTAATCGTGGTTTCACCTTGAACCAGTCTCCTAGCTGGCCTTCTGCCTCCTGCTAATTTGGAGAGGCGGGTGAGTGAATGAATCTGGAGCGCAGCTGACTTCAACTTCCAACCGGCACATGGCATTAATTTGTGTGAACGGTGTGAGGTAGGAACCCAACCTCATTTCTTTCCCCAGCACTGCTCGTGTACTAAATGGGCTCTTCTTCCGTTTGCAGGGTCACTTCTGTATATCACATTTCCAAATGTTCGTCATTCGATTTCTGGGCTCTGCATTCTGTTCCGTTGTTCTGTTTGTCTATCATCCGATTTACTGCAGCTTTATAACAAACCTTTACATCTTCTGTCTGATAGAACTTCCTCTTCTTCCTCGAAATCGGATTGGCAATTCTTGGCCCTTTGTTTCTCCATAAGAATGTTAGAATCAGCTCCTAAGCGAAATAAGGCAGTCACAGAAGACAAAGGCCATATGATTTCACTCATATGCAGAATTTAAGGAACAAAACAGACATGAGCAGGGTGGGGGGAGAGAGGAAAACCTAGAAACAGACTCTTAACTATAGAGAACAAACTGATGATTACCGGAGAGGTGGGTGATGGGTGAAACAGGTGATAGGGAGTAAGGAGAGCACTTCTGATGAGCACCGGGTGTCGTATGTAGGCGTGGAAACACTAAATTCTAAACGCCTGAAGCTAATATTATACTATGTTAACCAACTGGAATTTAAATAAAAACTTAAAAATAATAATAATAATAAAAAGAATTTTAGAATCAGCTTATCAAGTTCCACTGAAAATCCTGTTGATTTGTGGACAGGAATTGCATTGACTCTATACATCAACTTGGGAAAACTTGAGACCTTTACAATATTGAGCTTTGGGGTGCCTGGGTGGCTCAGTCGGTTGAGCATCCGACTTCGGCTCGGGTCATGATCTCACGGTTTGTAGGTTTGAGCCCCACGTCGGGCTCTGTGCTGACAGCTCGGAGCCTGGAGCCTGCTTCAGATTCTGTGTCTCCCTCTCTCTCTGTCCCTCCCCTGCTCACGCTCTGTGTCTGTCTCTCAATAATCAATAAACATTAAAAAAATTTTAATAAAAAAATAAATAAAACTTCAGCGCACCAAGGAGCAGAGCTATGTTAGGGAAGCTCTGACTTCAGGGCCTGTTCATCCCTCTGGGTTCAAGCCTTCCTTCTTTTTTGTCTTTTTGGTCCATTCCTGTTCTGTTTTGTTCTTTTTTTTCTATCACTTTAGGTTTTTGGCCATCCATATTGCTGGTTTCTTTCTTTTCTTTTTTCTTTCTTTCTTTCTTTCTTTCTTTCTTTCTTTCTTTCTTTATTTCTTTTTCTTTCTTTCTTTTTCTTTCTTTCTAAAGATTTTTTCCTTTGAGGATTCCAAACACTTAAAGATCAAGTCTCTGGGAGCACCTGGGTGGCTCAGTCAGTTAAACGTCTGACTCAGTTTGGGCTCAAGTCATGATCTCATGGTTGGTTGAGTTCGAGCCCCAGACTGGGCTCCACACTGTAGAGCTTGCTTGGGATTCTCTCTCTCCCTTTCTCTCTTCCCCCCACCCCAACCCTCTCTCTCACTCTCAAAATAAATAAACTTAAAAAAATAAAATAAAATAAAAAAAGATAAAGTCTTTCACTTTCCATAAATCATCCCATCTGCAGTGACTTCATTTTCTGCTCGTGAGTGGTGAATTTGTTGCCTATAGGGTTTCAACCAGGCTTATGGATTTTTGGTTTGCAGCTTTATTGGGAGTGGAAGGGTTTTGTTTTCTTTTTCCTATGCTTTCTGTTTTCCTCTGTGCCCAGGAAACTTGCCTCTACCAGGCTTCCAGGAGCACAATCCAGAAGCAGATCTCATATTTTAGGGCTCCTTCGATGGATGTATAGGGGACCCCGAAGCCTCAGCTGAAAAGCCAGTGGAGGGCTTGCTTTGGCATTCTGGGGGCAAGCTAAATCTTTTTCTTTTTTTTTTTTTTTATTTTTAATGTTTATTTATTTTTGAGAGAGAGAGAGAGACAGAGTGCAAGCAGGGGAGGGGCAGAGAGAGAGGGAGACACAGAATCCAAAGCAGGCTCCAGGCTCTGAGCTGTCAGCACGAAGCCCGATGCAGGGCTTGAACTCACGAATCGTGAGATCATGACCTGAGCCGAAGTCGGACGCTTAACCGACTAAACCACCCAGGCGCCCCATAAATCTTTATCCTCCCTCCCTGGATCCACCACTGTCTCTAAATCAGAGTCCCAGGGAGGGATCTTTGCAGTTATAGCTTTTGCGTCCTGTCCCAATGACAGAGCGCCACCCCCCTAGCTGGCTTCACGCAGGAGCCTGGCTCAGGTTCTGTCTCTTGTGGAACATCTGAGACTCTATTACTCTACAAAAGCCAAACCTTCAGTGGCTGTGTGGATCCAGAGTCCAAGAGCCCGCGGCTTCGACCCTTTCCCCATTTCGTACTCCTACCGCACAGGGTTGTTTATTTTTGAGCCTGGATGGGTCGGTTAAATTTTCCCGTCTTGTATTTTGGTCACCATGGCTCTGTGTATGGTGGAGAAGTGTTTCTTGACTTGTTATGGGCATCATCTGTGGCGGTACAGCAAATTACTCCAAAACTTACTGGCCCCAAACGACAGCCATTTTATTATACGTTGTGATGTTTTGCTTTAGGAACTTGGGCATTGATTCCTTTTTCCCAGGTGGCACTAACGGAGGTCACTTGGTAGCGTGGAGGCCATGGGTCAGTCTGGAGGGTTTGGGACAGTGGTGGCGATGGCTAGAAGGCTGGGCTCAGCTGGGGCTCTTGCCCCGAGTAGGTATATGAGGTCTTGGTGGTCCCAACACAGATCTTTTTTTTTTTTTAGTTAGCATCTAGTGCAACAGTGATTTCAGGAGTAGATTCCTTAGTGCCCCTTCCCCATTGAGCCCCTCCCCCTCCCACAACCCCTCCCGTAACCCTCAGTTTGTTGTCCATATTTAGGAGTCTCTTCTGTTTGGCCCCCCTCCCTGTTTTTATATTATTTTTGTTTCCCTTCCCTTATGTGCATCTGTTTTGTCTCTTAAAGTCCTCATAGGAGTGAAGTCATACGATTTTTGTCTTTCTCTGACTAATTTCACTTCGCATAATACCCTCCCGTTCCATCCACGTAGTTGCAAATGGCAAGATTTCATTCTTTCTGATTGCCGAGTAATACTCCATTGTATATATATACCACACCTTCTTTTTCCATTCATCCACCGAGGGACATTTGGGGTCTTTCCAGACTTTGGCTATTGTTGATAGTGCTGCTATAAACATGGGGGTGCAGGGGTGCCTGGGTGGCTCAGTCGGTTGAGCGTCTGACTTCGGCTCGGGTCATGATCTCGCGGTCTGTGGGTTCGAGCCCCGCCTCGGGCTCTGTGCTGACAGCTCGGAGCCTGGAGCCTGCTTCAGATTCTGTGTCTCCCTCTCTCTGACCCTCCCCCGTTCATGCTCTGTCTCTCTCTGGCTCAAAAAGAAATAAATTAAAAAAATTTAAAAAAAATGGGGGTTCATGTGTCCCTTCGAAACAGCATCCCTGTATCCCGTGGATAAATGCCTAGTCGTGCAATTGCTGGGTCGTAGGGTAGTTGTATTTTTAATTTTTTGAGGAACCTCCATACTGTTTTCCAGAGTGGCTGCACCAGTTTGCAACCCCACCAACATAGACTCTTACATGATAGCGTAGGGCTGTGTTCCAGGAGATGGGAAAGGTGAACACTTATGTTTTCTTAAGGCCTGGGCTAGGAAAGTGGCAAAATATCATTCTACGGATCAATTGAAGAACCATCACAGGCCTGCCCATATTCAAGGGGAGGAGACATAGGCACCTGCTTGCCATGGGAAGAGGATCACAGAATTTGTGGCCGTAGTTCATCTGCCACCCTAGGTTATGTTTTCCCCTGGACAACGAGATCCTTCAGGTGAGAGACCATATGCTATTGGATCCCAAGGGTTTTCAGCGACTTGGCACACAGTGATGTCACATATGTGTTGAACAAATGACTAGATGAATTTAGTACGCAGGCTTGGAGCTAACTAGGTCTATGGGTACTTCCTTCATCCCGTCCTTGAGAAAAGAATGGGATTGCCACGTCAGCTGAAACACTCCGCCAAGCAGCTCTCCAGAAAGATACCTGTAGCAGATTTTTAAGACCACAATTCTGCTGTGGTTCATCCGCTCAAAGCCAACGAACAGCGTCGCCCCTCTGCCCAGGCAGCTCCACACTCCCGCAAACAGACCTGACACCTTCCACACCAAAGCGGCCTCAAGGGGGCAGGAGAGAAGGAGCCAAGGCGAGTTGCAGCTCCGGCTGGACGGGGAGCTCAAATTACAGGGCAGGGCAAGATCAGGAAGCTCTGGATTTGCAAAATCTTGACACGCGAAGAACAGCCTGACTTCCTCCTTTGGCCTTGCCGTTAACAGGGATCACAAACACAAGCAGTGGAAGAGGAAAAGGAGGATGTTTCCGTAACGCGCAATGATAGGTATTAAGTTAGAGATTCATGAGTGACCCTGGAAACCTACCCATCATTTATAACTTCCTGCTTCTAAGAAAATGCCTGTGGGGCGCCTGGGTGGCTCAGTCGGTTGGGCGTCCGACCTCGGCTCAGGTTGTGATCTCAAGGCTCTGTGAGTTCAAGCCCGGTGTGGGCTCTGTGCTGACACCTCGGAGCCTGGAGCCTGCTGCAGATTCTGTGTCTCCTTCTCTCTCTGCCCCTGCCCCGCTTGCTCTCTCTCTCCGTCTCAAAATAAATAAACACTAAAAAAATTTTTTAATTAAAAAAATGGTTACTAAGCTCATTCTTTATATATATCCAGCACTATGCTGGGTATATTTTGTGCATGCACTCATTGAATCCTGACAATAATCCTCAGGTTTATTTATAATAAAGTATTTTGCTTATTTCCATTTTCATACGAGGAAACAGGCGCAGAGAGGTGAAGCTGTTTGGCCAAGGTGACTCAGTGACTGTTGCAGGGAGCCAGGACTTCCGTCCAAGAATATCTGAGTCTGATGCTCCGGTTCCTAAGCACCACCCTTTCTGAGATTTAAATTCACTGGTGTGATGAAATCTTTAAGCTGGAAGGATTAGGAACAGTCTCTAAATTCTTCACCCCGATGCGCCCCATGTCTAACACAAAGTCTTGTGTAAGGTGGGCTTCCAATAAAGATTTATTGGAAGAATAAGCGAGTGAATGTTATTTACTGATTTGGCCCATCACACTCACCCAGATTTATTCTCCATTAAAAAAAAAAAATTTGTGTAGGGGCACCTGGGTGGCTCGGTCAGTTACGCACCCGACTTCGACTCAGGTTTGTGGGTTCGAGCCCCGCGTCAGGCTCTGTGCTGACAGCTTGGAGCCTGGAGCCTGCTTCCGATTCTCCCTCTCTCTCTCTGCCCCTCCCCGCTCAAGCTCTGTCTCTCTCTGTCTCAAAAATAAATAATTAAAAAAAATTTTAAGGGGCGCCTGGGTGGCTCAGTCGGTTAAGCGACCGACTTCAGCTCAGGTCATGCTCTCGCCGTTTGTGAGTTCAAGCCCCGTGTCAGACTCTGTGCTGACAGCTCGGAGCCTGAAACCTGCTTCAGATTCTGTGTCTCGCTCTCTCTCTCTGCTCTTCTCCCTCATGCTGTGTCTCTCCTTCCTTCAAAAATAAATAAACATTAAAAAAAATTTTTTTAATAAAAAATTGTGTATAATTTACATACAATGAAAATCACCCTTTTTATGGACATATAGTCAATTGTATCACTATCACCACAAATTATAAAATAAATCCATCATCCCCCAATTCTCCCTCCCCCCTTACTAGTAAATCCTAAAATGTGCCCCCTAGCTGCACTTCTGGTCCCCAGCGACCATTGATCTGTTTTCTGTCCCTATAGTTTTGCTTTTGCAAGAAGGGCACAGAAAGGGAACCATGCAGCCTGTAGTCTTTTGAGTCTGGCCTCTTTTACTTAGTATAACCCAGGTCGTTGAATGTGTCAATTGTTGAGTCATTTTCATTGCCGTGTAGTAGTCCACGGCACACAGTACTCCACAGTCTATACGTTCTCCAGTTGAGGGACCTTTGGGTTGTTGTGCAGGGTCTTGTACGAAAATAACTTTGGGGTAAATACCTAGGAGAGGGATTATGGGATCACACGGTAAATGTATAAGCTACCTTTATAACAAACTGCTTGCCTGTTTTCCTACATGGCCTTACCATTTTGTATTTTCACCAGCAAGGTACAAGAGCTCCACATGTTCTAAATCCTCATTAGCACTTGATATTGTCAAATTCAATTTTTTTAACCATGTTAAGGCGTGCGTGGAAGTATCCCATCCTGGTTTTAATTTGCATTTCCCTAATGACTGATGATGTTAAGCATCTTTTCATGTCCCTAGCTGCCACCTGTATATCTTTCTTGGCGATATGTTATCTGTTCAAATCTTTTGCCCGTTTTGCAAAGAGCAGATTGTTTTCTTATTATTGACTCTTTAGAATTCTTTATATACTTGGGATGCAAATTCCTTATCAGATGTATGCTATTTGTAAAGATTTTCTCCCAGACTGTGGTTTGCCCTCACGTATTCTTGTAGCAATGACTTTTGAAGAGCAGTTCTTAATTTTGATGAAGTTCAATTAATTGATTGTTTTCGTTTATGGATCATGCTCTTGGCGTTACATCTGAGAACTCTTTGCCCAACCCAAAGTCACAAAAATTTCTCTTGTTTTCCTCTGGAAGTTTTATAGAATCATAGCAGCTACCTTATGAGGTTGCTATATTAAATTGGGCAACGTGTAAAGCCCTTAGCGCTCCACTCTGTGCCAGCACAGAATTAACCCTCAGTAAACAGAGCCTATGATGGACATTTGGCTAGGTGATATTTGTAAGAACGGCCCTCACACCTACCACGCGTTTCCTCTGCCCAGATCTGTGTCCTGTCATCACAGAATGACCAGACAGCAGAGCCGCAAAGCCGCTGCAGATATCCTTGTCCAATCTGATCCTAGATCCAATGGAGGTACCGGGACACACGGAGAGAGGCCATAAGGACTACAGGTCATGGGAAGAGCCAGACTTGGTAGGTTCTTCCCACTGCAACTCCATGTTATTTCCAGGAAACTTTGATGTCTAACCCAAGCCGTGATGGGGCTCTGGGGACGAAGGGTCTGTTTATTGAGCAACTACTGTGTGCCAGGACATTGGCTACAGCAGCGAATGAGACAGCCGATCGCAGAGACTAGCAGAAGAAAGCAATGAACAAATAATTACATAATTAATTAAGGAAAAGGGTAGGGTGTGTGTGTGTGTGTGTGTGTGTGTGTGTGTTGGGGGGTTTGTCCGCTAACAACTTCCTTGCCCTTCCTCAGCCTCCGCCTCTGTGCCAGGTGTCTCGGGCCCCTCCAGTCTAGGGGTGGGGTAGGGTGCGCAGACACAGGGGCCCACGTGACCTCAGCCTGAAAGCAAGGTGGAAAGGTCCCGGGGGACGTGGGGGCTGTGCTTTGGAGGGCTCTGAGGGGTTATCGTGGTCCCCTCATTCGTTGGCGAAATCTGCATGCGGCCCCTGCCCTCTACGTCGGGGTCAGGCAGCGACAGGAAGGAAACCAATAACGAAGGTTTCGGCCGGAGCTTTAGGCTCGGAGGTGCCGTGGTGGGGGCAGGGCGGGCCGTCCCGTATTTGCGGCAACCGCCCCTCCCCCCCCTCGCCCGAGCTCCGCAAAGAGGTCACCGCGCCAGGGCCGAGCTCGCCCTCCGCCGGGTCCGCAGCACGAGCGCCCCTGCGAGCGAGCGAGCGCGCGGCCCGCGTCCCCGCGCCCCCGCGCCCCCGCGCCCTCCGCACAGGACGCCCCCTGGCGGGAGCCCTCGGCCACGCAGACCGCGCGAGCAGGGGAGGGGGCGGGGGCGACGCGCACGCGCAGGGCCGGCGGCGCGCGCCGAGCGGGGGGCACCGCGCGGGTGCAGCCACGATGGAAGGGGGTGCGTACGGAGCGGGCAAAGCCGGGGGCGCCTTCGACCCCCACACCCTGGTCCGGCAGCCGCACACCATCCTGCGCGTCGTGTCTTGGGTAAGGACGGCTGGGTGGCCCGGCCGCGCGGGGGGTGGGGTGCGGTGGGGGCGCGGGCAAGGGCGGCGCGCCCGGACGGACCCCGACCCCGCGGGACCCCGGGCACGCGTGCCGCAGCCGGCGGAGAGCCTTCCGACCGGGGTGCCGGCGCCCGCCACCCCTTCCTTCCCGGGCCCCGGGCGGGGGGTGAGGGGGGTCCCAGCGCTGAGCGGGGGGAGCTCCCGCCCCTGCTGCCGTAGTCCTTGATTCCCGGCGCCCCCATTCGCGTGCGGCCCCCCATCGCCGTGACCTCCAGGCCGCGGCTGTGCAGCTCGCGGCTCGGGTTGCGCGCGGCCACCCGGGCAGATCAGCGGCCGTGGGGACGAAGCCCGGGTTTCAGGTGGCCGTTTGGGGGGGGGCGGGGAGAGGTGGATCAGGGCGTGGATCATCTCACGGGGCGCACGCCGCGCCTGCCGTGGACGTTCCAGGAGGACAGGGACGGAAACCGGGTTTTGTGGCTTGGCCCGGAAGGTGTGGAGCGATGCGTCGGGAGCCGGATACCTAGGTGGCTTGCTCGGGGACTGCCTCTCCTTCGCGGCGTGACCTTGGGCTGGGAACCACCCAAGAAATGTTAGTGGGAAGCGAGGAGTTACATCCCGACGTGGGGAGAGGCAGCTCCTCTCTCATGCCTCAGTTTCCCGGTTTGTAGACAGGTGGCAGCGGCCACCGTGGGCTCTGATATTTCCTGAATCCGTGACAGCACTTCCCCCCCCCCCCCCCAACCACGCAAGTACACCTGGATGCTTGGGGGTGGGGGGGGATTAGGGGAAAGCAGAGGGAATTGTTCTGGATTTCCAGCCTGACAGGGGTCAGAATTCCCCAGCAGCGGAGGGTCCCTGCTCAGACCTGGGGTTGTGGGGGAGGAGGATGGGACAGAGACAGTGAGCACAGAGGGAGGGGTTCATGTGGTCTGGGCAGCACCCCAGGGAAAGAGTGCTGCAGGAGAGGGGTGCCTGGGGCTCCCTAGGGTTTTTTGGCCATTGCCCAGACACTCCCACCAGAGGGTCTGGCCTCTGCAGGCCTGGGGCCTATTCCTGCGGGCCCACACCAGAAGGTCTTGGGCTTGGGGACGCTGGCAGGGTCACTGTCAGCCACCCCAAGGGGCTACGTCTGAGGTCAGCTGTGGCCTCAGGGTGCTCAAACCCCCTCACTTCCTGGGTTTTCCGGGCAATATTAGGGTCTGATGGGTGGGACAGCTGGGGTGTTTATCTCTGGCCTCCCAGAGAGAAAGGAAGCTAACTCTTCCCTGTCTAAAAACGTTCAAACCTCCTCCTGGTGCCACAAGAAGCAGGGCCATGTGTAAACCCCTTTCTTCTCAAGTACCCACCAGCTGGGGAGCTCTTTGAGGGCAGGGAAGCCGCAGTGACGGCACAGGGCCTGGCAGCCGGGGACATCCATAAGGGTTTGTAGTGCCGACTTCATTCATGTATGCCAGTCTCCAACTCCCCAGAGACCCCAACTGGCCCTCGGGAGAGATGGAGCTCTGGGGGGGCACCTGCCTGATCAGGTGGGCCAGCTGTATGCCCTGCTCCCCTTTGCCAGCCCCTCGGGCCACGGGCCTGGGAGGGTCAAGCCACTGGCTTTGTGAGGGGTGTGGGCGGTTTGCTTGCTTGGGTCACTTCTGCCTGTGATGGCTTCATTTAGCAAAGCTTCACTGAGTCTGCTGGGCCCCTAGGGAAAGTGACATGACTCAGATGCAGCCTTTAGTGTTCGGGGATCCCACAGTCCTACTGGGAGGGGAGCCAGGTGCCACCACCCCCCCCCCCCGCCCCGGGGTAGAGGCCGTGAGTGCCAGGAGAGGGGTCTCCCTGCTGTGGGAATCAAGAGAGGCTTCATGGAGAAGGTGATATCAAATTGGGCCTTGAAGGATAAATGGGGCTTATCTCGGGGCATGGCGAGACAGTCCAAGCAGGAGGAAGGAAAAGTAACGGATGGGGTACCCACCGTGGGCCGGGGTGGACACACGCTTACCCAGCTAGTTCCCTTCCGGCCTGCATCACTTGAGGAAACTGAGGCTCAGGGAGTCCCAAGGTTACTGAGCATGTAAGCAGCAGAGGATTGGAAGCCAAATCTTTGAGTCTCCAAAGCACATTGATTGCTTCTCCTGGAGCTAGAAGAGGTCAGAATCCTGGATTTCAGGTTTGGAAAGGATAATGGTCATCTGAACCAGCCACCGTCTAACGCCCGAACCACCCCCCCCCCCCCCACTGCCTCCTAGCTCTGCTCACTACCTTTATGCTAGCAAAGGCAGCTGATAACAGGCTAAGTGACACCTTTAAGAAATGTGCAGTCCTTTTTTTCTGATCCCAAAAGTAATCCTTGCTGACTTTCAGAAAATAAAAACATCACTTGTGATGGTTGTACAGCAATATAAATGTACGTACTTAATAGCATTGAACCGCACGCTTAAAAATGATTAAGATAGTACGTTTTTTCATAATTTTTTAATGTTTATTTTTGAGAGAGAGAGAGAGAGAGACACAGAGAGAGCGTGAGCTGGGGAGGGGCAGAGAGAGTGGGAGACACAGAATCGGAAGCAGGCTCCAGGCCCCGAGCCGTCAGCACAGAGACTGATACGGGGCTCAAACTCACAGACCGTGAGATCGTGACCCGAGCCGAAGTCGAATGCTTCACCGACGGAGCCACCCAGGCGCCCCGAGATGGTACATTTTATGTTGTATTTTACCACAATAAAAACGATCGATGGTGGGGGAGGGGGAGAAATAAAAGAAAAAAACAATAGTGGGGTGGAAAAAAATCACGTGTGATCCCCTCACTTAGGGAGGACCGCTGCTTCCTTCCAGTCTTTTTCAAAAATGTGTGGTGCTCTGAAAGTGTTTTAACTCGTCGATGAGCGCGCAGAAGATGCCGTTGGTGACCCGTCCTTCGCCCTGGCGTCCCCTTGGCATCCTGGGGTCTGGGAGGCGTCAGGCTTGGCCTTCAGACGAACGAAGTCCTAGCTCCTAGGGCTAGGGTGACCAGTTCATCTTGGTGTGCTGGAACTTTCCCAGCTTCAGCACTGCAAGTTATGTGTCTGGGAGCCTCTGAGTCCCACACAAACCTAGGTGACTGGTCACTCTAGCCAGCACGACTCCCCCGCCACATAGTCGCCTTCTGCAGCCCTGGAGAGGCCTTAGCAAGCAACATGTGCACGTGGGCTTGTGATTTTTGTAAAAGATCTTTTTCTGAAAGAGGGACCCCCCCCCCCACCAACCATATCAGCTTCAGGGCCTCTTCAAACCTGGATCTACCCTGGAACCTGAGCCGCGGGGGCAGGAGCAGGACCTCCGACAGCACCTCAGCTCCTCTCTGCCCCTTGTCCCCTCGCTGGCCCCCAGGCCTGGTGAGGTGACTACTCACGGCAGGAATTGACCTCTTTGGTTAAGGCGGAGAGGGAACCAGCGAGCCCAGGTGATTCAGACCTTTCCTGCCTCGGGTGAGGAGGGGACGGCTGAGCTGGGGCAGTGTTGAGGGTAAGCGCAGAGCCACCTCTGACCCCGCTGGAGGGAGACGGGGCTGTGTGGTCTGGGAGCCGGGAGAAGGCTGCCTCTGCCTGCTTCCCCGGGCACCGGCCATGCCCACCCCTGTGCCTTGGTCTCCCCATCTGAGTGAGGAGGTTGAGCTGGGTCAGAGGTGCTCCGGGACTGCAGCCTGTCTGTGACACCTTTCCCTATCCCTGGAGCTAGGAGGGGGGAGCCAAGCTCCGGCAGGGAGCGACCTGATTTCCTGTAAAAGACCACCTTCTCCGTGGGCTTCACGGTCTCCCTTTTAGAGGGTTGCACTGGCCTGCGGGGAAGGAATATCGGTGCTGGTAGAGGAGAGGGCTGTTGGTGTTTTAATGTTCAGTTTGAGCAAAATAAATGATAAAATGTCTGAAATGGTAGCATTTTCAGGATTGATTTCTTAAGGGCCTTGAGTGTGACACCCCAGGATTCTGTAAGTAGGGTAGGTGTCGCCGCCCCAAATGACAGAGTTACAGCCTGGACGTCTGCAGCGTCCACATTCGGTGCGCTCCCTGTGGCTTCCCTGTCTAGGTTGAAGTCGCCCCAAGGGGGGCTTGAAGGGGTCTTGTTTTTACCAGACCCCCTCAGTCATCCCAGAGAACCCTGAGTGTAAAAGCTGAGCTCGTCCTGCACCAAAATCAGGGAGCTGTGCGTGTGGTAAAAGGGGTCTGGGGTGGAGATAGAGCCTCTGGCCAGCTCTGGCATTCAGTCATTCGTTCCACACATGCCAAGTCCCTGCCCAGTACCAGCCTGTGTGCCCCATCGGAGACGCTCTCAGTCCAGTGACAAGCACTGTTGGGGAGGCTTGAGATGCTACAAGAAGAAAATCCAATAGGGGTAGCTACCTCTGCCAGGGGAGCATGGAGGGCTTCCAGGGGGAGGCGGCTTCTGAGTTGGTTCCGATAAAGAAGCGGGGAGGGGCATTCCAGGTGGAGGGAACAGCGTGTGCAAATATCTGGAAGCATGAGGTCTGAGTGGGCTTTAGAAATAAATGATGGTGAGCTCTCGGGATCCTGGGTGTGCGAGTGAGTGACATCACACTCTGTGAATGTGCTCCAGAGTGGCCGCCAGGGGGAAGCTCAGAAAAGGTCTTGGATGGCAGATGTACACTCTGGGCTTCATCTGAGGGCTGTGGGCAGCCACAGAGAGGGGTTTGAAACACAGAAGAGCTCCCTGTGGCTGCCATGGGGAAGCGTGACCTTAGAGGGTGCTGGGGACGAGTGTCCTGGCAGGAAACGTGTGACCTAGCATGGCCTGTCCTCTCCCAGCACCTGGCACCGCCCTGTCATTTACTCAGGGAGCTACATCCACGGAGGTAGATTACATGCTCCTTTGGCATTTAGCACTAACAGTCTTGGAATCTTCCTTATCTCTTCATGTGTCTGTGGCTGACCTCTTAGGTCTAGGATGGAGTCAGCAGCCAGGTGGTCTTCAGGAGACGCTGGCTGGTGGGCAAGGTCTTCAGGAGATGCTGGCTGGTGAGTGAGGTCTTCAGGAGACTTTGGCTGGTGGACGAGGTCTTCAGGAGATGCTGGCTGGTGGGTGAGGTCTTCAGGAGATGCTGGCTGGTGCGTGAGGTCTTCAGGAGATGCTGGCTGGTGGACGAGGTCTTCAGGAGACTTTGGCTGGTGGGCGAGGTCTTCAGGAGATGCTGGCTGGTGGGTGAGGTCTCCAGGAGATGCTGGCTGGTGGGCGAGGTCTTCAGGAGATGCTGGCTGGTGGGTGAGGTCTTCAGGAGATGCTGGCTGGTGGGCGAGGTCTTCAGGAGACTTTGGCTGGTGGGTAAGGTCTTCAGGAGATGCTGGCTGGTGGGCAAGGTCTTCAGGAGACATTCTTCAGGGCTAAGATCTTCGGGAGACGTTGGCTGGTAAGTGAGGTCTTCAGGAGATGCTGACTGAGGGGTGAAGTCTTCAGGAGATGCCGGCTGGAGATTTCTGCTCTGTGTCTTGGGCATTTCCTCCTGTACCGGGGCCGTGCAGGAGCTTGGGGAGCCTGGGAGAGCCAGGGGTTTGGTGTGGGGAGCAGGGTCATCAGAGCAGGACCTTGGAAGATGCTGGCCTCTCCAAGCCTCATCTGTGACATGTGGGGCAGACTCTAAGCTTTGTGAAGACTCATGTTTGAAGGGCCCGCCACATAACCGCTCCCCCTGGGCATTCGTCATCCTGGTCAGGTGGGTGTTGTTTCAGTACTTTAGGTGAGAAGCTGAGGCCCAGAGATGTTAACCGGAGTAGCTGGGGTGACAGCCCACAGCTTCCTGCTTCAGGGAGTTCCCGGCCACATGCAGAGTCCCACAGGACCTGTTCCTGCAGAGCTATGAGGCAGGCCTGAGCCTGGGGAGAAAGAACTAAGGCTGGGGGAGGAGGGGGGGAGAGGAGGAAAAGCAGGAAGACAAGGGAGGAAAGGAAGGGCAGATGGTAGAGGCAAGGGAGCCACGCTTGGCGCCCGGAACAGGAAGAACCAGCTGTCCAGGGGGAGGAGAGGCAGGCCAGGGCTTTGGGGAGTGCCTGGGGCCTCGAGGCCTGAAGCCATGTTCTGCGACCCCCTGTGACCCTGACTGGTGGTGTGACTTGAGCAAGATGCCATGTGCTCTGGGCCTCAGTTTCCCCATCTGTCACATGGGAAATGGATAGTCATTTTGGGCTGGTTCCCAACCTTTCCACCCTCAAGGAACCCCACGCTTGCTCCTAGTGGACTCCAGGTTGGGGACTGTTGGACTGGTCCGTCTTTAAAGAAGTGATATCAAGAACCACACCCCCACAATGCTTTTGGGGGGCCCACAGCAGAGGGGCCTGGGCCCCGGGTCCATGAATGTGAGCAGAGTGTCAGGGCATCCTGGTACGGCAGCTCATGGCCCTGTGTTTCTGGAGAATGCTTCCCTTCCCGGGATGGGACTATGCTCAGCCCCCCTCTGCAGGGGATGAAGGGGACTGTGGGGAAGGGGTGGGTGTTTGGCTGGGACAGCCCTAGGCTGCCAGGCCCAGACTGTTTAGAACGCAGTCATCCGGGAACCCCAATGAGCTGGGGCTCTCAACTCACGGTCCAGGGGGCGGGAGGACATGACCTGTGTCCCCGAGTCCCTGACCCCGCTCTGAACATCCCTAATCGTACATTGCGTTGTAACCTGGCCTCCTCCCACGACCCCGCTCCCCTGGCAGCCCTCTTCGGGGGCTCTTCCTTCCCTCACACCCTCCCTCTGCCGAGCCTGGAGGTGCTCCTGGCTCCTAAGGCTGCTTCCAGACCATTGTCACCCAGCTTTGACTCTCATGCCTGCCCTGGATCTCTTCATCTTAGGCCAGCCCCGGGTCACTCCCCTACTCCTTGAAGGTGCCTGAGATGCTTGCGTCTTAACACCCGTCCTCTCTAGCGCCACCGCCGCCTTCGTTCCTGGTGTCGCAGTGCCCGCTTCCGTGCTCCTGCTCACGCCCTGGCCTCGCCGCCTGCCACGGTCTTCTCCTCGCGCGCCTCGGCCCCTCTCGCCAGGTGCACCCTAGGCCTGGCCGTCTTTCCAGCAGCTGCGTGCTCTCAGGTGGCCACCTCTTCCCCTCTCCTGTCTGTCCTCCTCTCGCCTGTCAGTCCCAGCTTCCCTGGGCCTGGGACCTCGGAGCCATTGGCCCTCAGGCTGTGTAGCGCCCTCACCCCATCGTCTCTGGCGCCCCTCCGGCGGGGCTCCCCCCGTGGCCGTACCCACAGCCTCCTGCGCCGGGCACCCACCCTCAGCCTCCTCATGCCCGTGCCTCCCCTGGGCTCTCCGATTCTGTGGCCTGGGCCGGCCTCCCTGCCCACTAGCTCTGCACGCCCACTGGCCTCTCCCTCTGCCCCATCCTCAGTGTCCACCTGGCTCTTGCCCACCATCTTCCGAACGTGCCTTATTTCCATCCCTCACCAAGGTTTCTCCCTCGGTTTCTCGCATGCACCCCGCTCAGGCTTTCTCCCCCACCCCTCACCATCTGTGACCCTCTCATTCATTGCCAAATCCATGGTTGCTTGTCATTAAACGGCTCTCTCAGCCGAACCTGGCCGGCCGTGAGTGATTTCTCCGTCCTCCCCTTGGATCCGACGGCCGCAGGACACAGACACTCTGTCGTCTTCTAGTTAACAGCCATCCCGAGCGTGTGCTGCGTGCCCGCTGTTTGCTGAGGGCTCACAGTCTAGCGGAGGGAAACGTGGTGGTGACACCAGTAAAAATGCAGAGGTGAGCGTGCGACCAGCGTGAGGAGACGCTCACCTAGGTCAGGGACGGAAAAGTGGCAGTACAGTTAGTTACGAGAGGGACGGCGTCAGCCAGGCGGAGACGGGGGAAGGAGCTCCAGGCAGAAGGGACATCGTGGTAAAGGCCGAGAGGTACAGCAGAGCAGCGAAGAGGACGCCACCCCCTCGGGTGTCAGCTCTGGGGGTACAGACACTGCATCTGTTACATCGCTGTTGTATCCCCTAGGGCCAGGCAGCGTGTGGTGTCTTGTGAGGGCTCCACATGTGGGTGAATGAGGTGGGGGGCACTGCTCTGCCTTCCTCTTCCCACCCCCCACCGCTATTCGGGGTCTCCCACCGAACCTTCAAGGCCCAACGCAGAAACCACCTCCTCCTTGAAGCCTTCCAGGATTTCACCTCCCCCCCCCCCCCCCAAGCTTGCTGTCTCCTTCTGGCTTCTTTTGTGCTCTATGTGAACGGCCGTGAGGACTGTCAGTGCATAAGGCGTTTCCCCCTTTGTGCCTTCTTCTCTAGAAAGCGAGGCAGGGCCTGGGACCAGATTCTCTCTCCGAAGACCTCAGGCTTCCACAGAGGGAGAGAGACAGTGAACAACAGCATCAGTCATGTAGGAGCTGGCAGGGCAGGGGCGGGCATCGAGCTGAGGAAGAGCACACAGACCCGGGTGGTTATCCCTGCCCTTGTGACCGGCTGAGAGACTGCACAGAGCCTCAGTTTCCCCAGCTGCAAAATGAGAGAGCAGTGCCTGCCTGCCTGCCAATGGGGCCATTGGGGATAAATGAGGTCCCGCCCGGGAAGGGCCCAGGCAGTGCTCGGTTGGTGTTCATAGCCCTTTTCCAGGGGTGACTCTGTTCCCCCTCCCTCCCTCAGAGAGTTCAGAGGTGGCAGGGCCCGGTGGGGAAGGACCTGGGCCGTAGAAGATTGTGGGGTGAGGCCTCTGGCTCCTTCGGCCATCAAGCTGCGGCCCTGGGCCAGTCAAGCAGCTTGTTTCTGGGTCTGGGCTTCCCCCTTTCTAACAAGGGTCCCTGCCCCCTGTGGTCACACAGCCACGGGAGGGTAAAGGTGGGGACAGTGTGGCGAGAAGGGGGAGCCTTCAGATCACCCGGCTGAGTCTCAGTACCTTGGGGACAGGGGTCTGCTTGCTCGGGCCCCTGCCCAGCAGAGCCCCCTCCCCACCCCCACCGCTGAGAACCCGAGGGACAGCTTGCGGGAAGATTACGGCCTAATCCCCTGCAGGTTACATCCAAGGCGTAGGAACAGGGTGCCCGGGCAGGGGAGCAGAGAAGGGGCCCTGGGAGCCTCCCCTCCCCTGACCCCGCCTCAGCCCTGCGGCTCCGCACGAGGCCCTTCAGGAAGCAGAGTGGCTGCCTAGTGCCCGTCATGTGCCTCTGCGTTGGCTTTTGCCATTTTCGTCGTATGACCCTGTGGGAGGTCATATGAGGGGTGGGGGGGCCTTGGCAGCCTGACTCATCCCTCAAAAGCACGGCTCCTTCTTTCCTCACGCAGCCTTTCCCTGGGGCCCAGGAGGCGGCGGGATTGAGGACTCTGGTAGGGACACTGACAGGAAGGCAGGTTTAGCTGGAGGTGAGGGAGAGGACTCAGCAGCACCCCCCCCTTTTAGGGAGTGAGCTCCCCATGGTCAGAAGTGTGCAAGCAGAGGCCCAAGCCAGGGATGCTGATTCCCATGCCACCTGCACCTCTGCCCATCTCAGGCTTGCTGTTCGTTCCCCTTAAAGCCTTTCCTGACCCTCCCTGTGGGTCCAGCGGGCAGATGTTCACCCAAAAATGAACTAATAACTAGGGACGTTAGCGTATAAAGACGTTATCAAAGAAATACATTGGAACGTATTGTAGAATATCATAGAATATTGTAGATCTGGAAGCAGGCCTGGAGGGCTCCTCTGAGTGGTGTTTTCTCTGAGATACGGATGTTGAGAAGGAGCCAGCAGGAGCCAGCCTGGAAGGTCTGGGCAACTCTGGGTATTCCAGGCAGAGGGAAAAGCCAAGTGCAAAGGCCCTGAGGCAGGAATGAGCTTGGGAGGGAGCTAGAGAAGAGAGGGAGAAAGGAGTCTGAGAGGAAGGCAGGAGCCCAGGGGTTGCAGCTGGGCGAGGTATCCATCCTGGGGATGGAGGTGGGTAGAGGACGGAGCATGGGAATGACACGTTTAAAGGGATCTTCCCAGGGGCGCCTGGGTGGCTCAGCCGGTTAAGCATCCAACTTCGGCTCAGGTCATGATCTCGCGGTTCATGGGTTCGAGCCCCACATCGGCTTCTGTGCCGACAGCTCAGAGCCTGGAGCCTGCTTCAGATTCTGTGTCTCTCTCTCTCTCTGCCCCTCCCCTGCTCTCTCTCTCTCTCTCCCTCTCAAAAATGAATAAAAACATTAAAAAACAGAATTTAAAGGGACCTCTCCAGCTGCTATGAAGGGGATGGTGCAGGGGTGGGAGTGGACGCATAGAGACCAGGAGGGAAACTGCTGTCCTCGCCTGGCAAGCGGTGGTAGTGGCCTGGGCCAGCATGGGGGACACGGGGTCATTTGGGTTACTTGGTGCAGGATGAAACAGTAGGGCTAGCGCCGCATTGGATGGCATTTGAGGATGAGCCCGGTTTGGGGTCGGAGCTCCCGGATGCAGACAGATGAGGGGCGCTGGGGGTCACTGGGGGCTGGAGGGGCTGGATGTGAGACCAGCCGCCCAAGTAGGGGGACCTCAGAGCCCACCTAGGGGCTCAACCTCGGGAGAGACTCGTAAGAGTTGGGGTGGGTGAGCACCCACTGGCTGCCACTGGAGGAGATGAGGAGGCCGGAGAGGAGGCCTTCCTGGGGCAGGTGACGTTGCAGCCTGGAGGTGGGCAGGAGCGGAGACCGTGGAGTGGAGGCTGGTGAGCGGGTCAGCTGGCTGCCTGCGGTGCGGTGCGGGGCTCGGGAACATGGAGGGTGAGACGGGCGGTGCCCTTCTTAGCTGGCAGGACTCCGGGGCTCCGCTCTCTGCAGCTTGTCTGGGTGGAAACCCAGTATGTGCCTAAAGGTGTTCAAAGCCAGCCTCTGGGGAGTTCCCGGCAAATAGCAGCGCGACCTCTGCCCCTCACGCTGGTTTGGCCCAGCTCTCCCGGGAGCCCGGGGCAGCCTGTTGCCCGCCAGTGGCCTAGGCGCGGCCTGCCAGCTCTGTGTGCGGATGTGGGCCCGGCCCCTCCTGCACAGTGGGGTGGTGACACAGCTCGGGACGGCCGGTGTCCCTCCTGGGACTCGCGCTCATTCTAGGGTTTGGGACCTGGAATTCACTCCTGGGGAGGCAGCTGAAGGTAGGGATTTGACTTACATCCTGGAGTGGGGCTGGAGGCGGGCAGGTCTGGGCTAGAGCCCGGCGCCCTGCTTACTCACTATGGGCCAGCCTGTTATGGGCCAGCCAGAGGCCAGGCCTCTCTGGGCCTCAGCTTCCCTCTTTGTGAAATGGGCTAAGTGAGCCTGATTTGTGGGGATGTTTTTACCTTTATTTTTTCCTTAGAGATTTTGGTGAGGATTAACTGAGATGTTTTCCGTCAGGCGCTCCCAGTCGATGCAGGGCCCCTGCAGAGGCTGTGGGTTAGCTCAGGTCTCCTGGGAGCGACAGACCCATAAATGAGTGTGTGCAGGGTCAGGGTTGGGGAGTGGCTGGGAAAGAGGGGGAGTGACTGAGAAGGAGTTTGATCCTATTTGAAAGATGGAAGAGTGGGGAAGGGCATTCTGGGAGGGCGGAACAGCAGGTGCAGAATTATGACACAGCCTACATCTGTGCCAACCCTGACGTCTGGGATGGCTGAGCAGAGTGGGGGCGGGGTCTGACACTTCCGGGGTCTCCGCTTCTGTGTCTCTGAATCCAGTACCCCAAGATCCTGAGATTCTGAGACACCTTCCGCTGTGTTTTTCTGAGTTTGACATAGCTCTGCTCCAGCTGCCGTCTGGAATCCTTTTTTTTTTTCTTTTTTTTTAATCCATTTTTAAAAAGACCCAGGATTGGATTATAAAGATGGTGAAAAAACAGCCTTGGTCCATTTACATTGGTGCCTCCCCACCCCCCCCCACCCCCCCCACCCCCCCCCCCGCTTTCTATAGCATTTTCTTTAGTTCAAGGAAAAGGGATTGTTTTTCCTGTGCCTTCCAGTGACCAGCGGCCTCTGTGGAGCCTCCCCACCCTGTCCTGTTTCCAGGCCGCTGGTTCTGCCACCACAGACCCGTCTCCAGTCCCTCCAGCAGGTCCGGCTGTTAGGTAGAGTTTGGCTGCAGCAGCATAGAATTTCATTCTGGTTTAATTTCCGGTTCTCGGCTCCGTGCGCTCCCTGCTGCAGATCCGGCCTTACCGCCTGCCTGACACAGAGCCCTGGCTTTGGGCTCAGAGTGACTTGGGTTTGAGTCTGTATCCCCCACCCCCCAAGCCAGCTGCGGCCCCCGGGCCGGTGCCCGCACACGGCTGGAAAATGATGGAAACAAGGACGTGGCCCGCGTGCAGTTAGGAGCAGGTGTTTCAGTCCCCCAGTAGGTCCTGAGGGAGCCCCCCTTCCTCCCACCGCGGGATGTGAGCTCCGAGGCCCATCCCTGCTCCTGGGGGGCTCGGTCCCACGTGGGTGGAGAGACGGCAGCTAAGTGGAGTCGCGAACCCCGGGCTTACAGGGTCCCGGAGAGAGTTCGGGGACCCGGAGGGACTAGTTGTGTCTCCTTGGCAATGCTTCTCCATCTGTAGAGTCTCAGGCCCGGTCCAGGTGAGCGTCCCTGCCCTGGCCCGGCTGTGCAGCCTGCGGGGAACGTGGCATGCACACCTGTTCCCGGGGGTCGCGGAACCCAGCCCCCCGCACCCCGCCCTTTGCTCTTCCTTCTCATCCCCACGGCAGACGTGTCAGCAGATCCCGGTGGCTTTACCTTCCGCATTCAGCAGCCACCCCGTCCCACTGCCACCACTGCCCACGCCAGCCCAGCCCCTCCTCCCTCCCCCCGGGCGCTGCTTAGCCCCCCAGGGGGTCTCCCTGCTTTCACCTTGGCCTTACGCTCCTCTCCGCGGCGCCCAGGGTGGCCCTTTCCAGACCTAAGTCAGATCAAGTGGGATTAAGCCCGAAGTGGCTCCTGAGCTCACCCTGCCCTTCATGGCTTTGGGGGTCAGGCCCTGCCTGCCTCGTGGCAGCTTGCCCCGCCGCCGCCAGTCGCGACATGTGCTCGTAGAAACCACGTTGAGAGAAGAAACCGTGCAATGGGCCGGGGCGTGGGAAGGTGGGGAAGCAGTGATCAGCAGGCAGCAGAGGGAGGTGAGGCCCAGGAGGGGTGGGCGAGCCATACAGCAAGGGACTGGACCACCAGCCCTCGGAAGCTCGGATTGTGTCTGGAAGGCCGTGGGGGAACCGTTTCAGGGAGCTTCGTGCTGCAGGGCGGGGACGGTGAGCCACAGATCCGGTCACCCCCCTGTGGTCACACCCTCCTCATGGTGTCCCACCCACCTGGCCTTGTCCCCCCCCCCCCCCCCATCTCGCCCACTGTCCCTCCCCGCCGCGTCTCGTGCACCTCCAGCCCTCCTCCTCCGTCGCTGCTCCAGCCAGGCTTTTCTCCCACCTCCCGCCTTTGCCCTTTCTGTTCTGCCTGCAACACGCTTCCCCCCATCTTGGCAGGGCTGGCTTCTCAGCTCAGCTCAAAAATCACTGCCTCGGCTCCCTTCCCTGACCGCTGCTGCCCCCCTCCCGGCATGGCCACCGCCTGCCGTTGCTTCGTTATCTCTTCTGCTTGTTTAGCATCACTCCGGCGTTTTCTGGGTGCCGGCTCCGCGTCGCCTGCAGGCCTTCACGTGCATGGCCTCGTCCGTTCCTCACGACACGCCGGTGGTTCAGGGTGCTGCGGTGGCAGGGCTTTACAGATGAGGGGACCGCGGGTCCGAGAAGCCACTCGCCCAAGGTGACTTCAACCTCGAGGAATGCCTGACCATGGAGCGCCCTGTGTGCCAGAGCCGTGGGATGGACAGGAAGACCGGAGCGGGCACTGAGCTCCTCTCTCTGCGCTGCTCTGGGGCCCCGCAGGTTCCTTGGAGGCTGTTTTGATCTTGTTCCTCACCCTCCTGGGGACACACCGTCTCCAGCACGTGCCTCCTGGCCTCTTCAGGGACTCCCCGCTTCTGTCCCCCAAGAGGGCCCCATCTTAATGGTTCCTCCTCTGCTGTCCCCAAAGCCCCAACTTCCGCCCGCCGCTTCCCCTCCCACCTCCTCCTGGCCTGCTTTTGGAAGGGGGTCTACCCTTGTTCCCACCCCTGGCGGAGCATGTCTGCCAGGAAGTGCTGCTCAGGAGGGCCTTCCTGGTGCTCGTCCCGCTTTTCCTCGGGCCTCTGGAGAAGGGACTTAACCATGGCTCAGCCCCTGGTGTACCTGCTCTGCTCAGGGTGCCTGCGTGTCATTCTGTCAGGAGCCCTGGAGGGAAGGTTACTTTTTGCAGAGTTCCAATCGGAGGCTCAGAGAGCTTAAGTCATTTGCCTGAGGCCACACAGCATAAGAAGCAGGCCTGGGATTTGACTTCAGCAACCCTGTATGACCCCTTAGGGCCTGGAGTGCCCCCTCTAATCGAGTAGCTTGTCCATTCTGCTGGATTGGGGACGTTGGGTGACATCTGGGGCTGGGCCTCGGATTCCCAACCTGGCAGTTCCTTGGTAGGAACCTGGGACTTGTCTTGGTGCACAGGTCCCAGGGGGCTCTGTGAATGGCAGTCCCGGAGTTGTGCCGTGCGCCACTCAAGCAGCTGGCCATGAGAGAGCCTGCCTTCATCTCCTGCGGCTGCCTTGCTTGTCAAGACTCTGTCAGTAGCCCCGGAGTTCCTTAGACAATCGCTGTGAAGTCAGGACTTCCTGCCTCTCCCCTCCTGGGCCCCCGAGCGCCAGACTTGGCACTCACTCACACTACTGGCCCCCCGGGTGTCTGGAAAGACTACACCTCCGTCCGGGCCCACCCCCTGAGGCTGAGCATCAGCCTAGTCAGGTGAGAGACAGCACAGGGCTGAGGATCAGGACGCCCGGGTCCCCGTTCAGCCCGGAGTGTTGACAACAGTGCCACCTGTACTTTCTGTGCCTCAGTTTTCCCGCGCTGGTAACTGGGAGCAGCACGAGTTGCCCTGTGCACCTCATGGGGTGACCGCGAAGTTGTGGAACCTGTGACGGGGCCGGGCTGAGAGCCAGCACGCCGGCCCGGGTCTGGACCATGGCTGTGTGCACATTCTCGAATTTGGACAGGCAAACGCGTGGCTCACGGGCCACCATGGCCACCACTGTGCCCACGGCTGAACAAGCAGGACACAGCCCCACAGTATTGTCTTTAATTGTAGAAAAATTTGCATGCCATGCGATTAACCATTTTAAAGTGCGCGTTTCCGTGGCATTGATGTTGCACAACTATCACCTCTGTCTGGTTTCAAAACGTTCATCATCCGTAAGAACACTCCGTGCTTCTTAAGTAATCGCTCTCCGTCCTCCCCTCCCCCAGCCCCGGGGCACCTCTCACCTGCTTCTTGTCTCTGTTTTGTCTGTTAGGGCTTTTGTCCTGGGGGTTGACTTTTGTGTTTGGCTTCCCTCACCTCTTTTTGCACCTCTTTTAAGGTTCATCCAGCTGCAGCAGTGTCGTTTTTTTGTTTGTTTGTTTTGTTTTTAATTTGTGCGTTTGTTTATGGCTGACAAACCGTAAAAAGCCACATGGGCCCCTCCAGAGGGCAGCTCAAACCAAGGCAGCCTCTTCCTTCAGAGCCAGCAAGTAAGAGGCGGCAAGCGAGGGTGAGCGAGGTGGAAGCCAGCGTCCTTGCAACCTCCTCGCAGAGATGTTATCCGTCGCTCTCTGCGCTATTCCGTTGGAAGTGAATCACAAGGCCCAGCCGCCACGCAGGGGGAAGGAGGTTGCACAAGGGCGTGAATGCCAGGAGGTGGGGTGGTGGGGGGCCATCTCGGCTGGCCGTCTATCCAAGTGAAATAAACCTGGCAAAGGGGTTACCGGTGGGGGTGGGCATGGGCCAGCGTCTAGAGGAGTCAGCCTAGGGGGGCTGGGGGTGGGGGCTTGGCAGGTTCACCTCCCAGAAGGGCATGGCCCCACTCATTCTGGGAGGCCAGGTCCAATTGTAGAGGAATCTTGGTGTCAGGGCCCAGGAAGACCTCCCAGGACCTGGACGGTGGGTTGGTAGGGCCAAATCTCTGGTCAAAGGGTCATTCCTGCCTGAGGCGGAGGAAGGAAGGGATTGTCCCCTCCTGCGCTGTGTGACCCGAAGCAAGTTGCCCTCCCTCTCTGGGCCTCCCCTCTGAAATGCCTGTTTCGCACGAGCCTTGTGGCTGTCGGGGGTGAAGAGGGCTCCCCGGGGCAGGGGTAGGCTGCAGGCCGAGGCGGGTAGCCTCCCCTTCTCCAGGCCTGGTGCTGGCGGGGGCTGGCCTGGATCTCATGCCTGGCTCCCCCCCCCCCCGCCCCTCCCCCCACAGGTGTTCTCCATCGTGGTGTTCGGCTCCATCGTGAACGAGGGCTACCTCAACAACAACTCGGAGGGCGAGAAGTTCTGCATCTACAACCGCAACCCCAACGCCTGCAGCTATGGCGTGGCCGTGGGCGTGCTCGCCTTCCTCACCTGCCTGCTGTACCTGGCCCTGGATGTGTACTTCCCACAGATCAGCAGCGTGAAGGACCGCAAGAAAGCCGTCCTGTCCGACATCGGTGTCTCAGGTGAGCTCCCCGCCCAGTGGGCACCCCCCCCCAGCACAACAGAGCCGGCAGGGGGCCATCCCGGCCGTGGGCCCGTTAATCCTCGCGCGCACCTAGGAGGCAGCCGTCCCCCATCACCCATTTTCCAGATGAGGAAGCTGAGGTGCGGGCGGGTGAGGGGACAGGCTTGGGGTCACGCGGCTGGCAACAGGGAGTGGTGGGACCTGGGCCGGGCCTGAGGCCCCGGAACAGCCCACAGCTCCGTGGCGGGGAGGGGACACAGCTTCCCTTCTCTCTGAAGCCTCCCCTGTGCCACCCCCCGTGAGAGCCTCGTAAGGCAGGACCGACCGCCTGGCACACAGTCTGGGCCCGGGGAGGGTCGGGACCTGACGTGACCTGCTGCCCTCGTCCTCCAGAAACAGCCTTTGGCAGAGCTGACCCGACATCTGACCCCACGAGTTCTGAAGTCTGCTCACTGGGTGCTTGGGTTGAGAGGCCGTGAAGCTTTGCCTGTGGTCTTGGCTCTCTGGCTGAGACCTCCCCCCATTACTGGGCCTGGGATCCTCAGGGTGAGCCTGGCTGACTGGAAGCAGTGAGACCAGTCCCGTAGACTTGAAGGATAGAATGAAATCAATGGTTCTCAAGCGGTGTTCCACGGCGCCCCAGGGTTCCCCAGCAGTGCCTGTGGGAGATGTTGGTCTCTAGCTACCCCAGCCCTTTGGCACACACACGCTTTGTCTGAGCTGCTCTGGTCCTCTCTGGGGAGACCCTGGGGACCCACAGAAGACTTCATTGCCACAAGGCTCCCACTGCTAAGCTCCCCGGGCCTCGGTGCTCAAGAGGGCCCTCGCTCACCTGGCCCGGGCCTCGTGAGGCTGGGCCTCGTGAGGCTGCGAGCACAAGAGAAGGCAACACTCAGACCTGGCCAGCTAAGCTGTCCCCCTTGCCCAGCCTCCTCCTCATCCTCTCTCTGCCCGACTTTCTGGGAGGCTATCGTTGGCCAGGGGTCGGATCAGTGCTCCTCCCAGACTGCTGCAGGGGCAGACTACGTCCCGGGGCGGGGATTCAGCTGGGAAATCTGTGTTTGGCTAAGGCAACAGAAATGCGCACCTAGGCCAACTGACTTTTCTCTCTGTCTCTCCCTCCTCCCCTCCCCTCGCTGCCCCTGGCTCTCCCTGCCTCTGCTCCTGGCCTTGCCATCTGCGTGGCCCGGCTCCTCTCTGTGGTCTCTCTCCTGCTCTGTGTCTGACTGACCTCCCTGTTCTCGCCTCACCTTCCCTGTGCTCCCCTCTCTGTGCCCCCTGCCCCTGCCTCTCCCATGGGGGTGGGGGTGGATGGGGGAGACATGCTCCCAAACCCCTCCCTGTTGCTCGTTTTCCCCATTTCCTCCCCACTTGCCCTCTCCTGTGCGCGGCCCCTGTGCCTGGCCCTCGTGGACACCCCAGCCTTCTGGGCCTTCCTCTGGTTCGTGGGCTTCTGCTTCCTGGCCAACCAGTGGCAGGTGTCCAAGCCCAAGGACAACCCGATGAATGAAGGGACAGATGCGGCTCGGGCCGCCATTACCTTCTCCTTCTTCTCCATCTTCACGTGGGTGAGTACACGGCCCACCCAGCCCACAGTCGCCCGCCCCAGCCAGGCTCCCGAGCGGGCGGGTGGCCTTTCAGCCTAGCCGGGGCCTGCATCCTGCTTCCTGGAGCCCGTACGTGCCCCTGCTTCTCTCCTCAGCAGTCACACGGGCTGCTTCCCGGGAAGGAGGCTGTTGCCATCGCCAGCGAGGTCGCACAGTGGTGCTTGACCCTCGCTTTGGCACAGAGCAGCCTTCCAGTGGTCACGAATGCCCCTCCCAAGCACTCTGGTAGTTGGGTTGTGGGCGTTTCCCCTAACCTTTTGCAGACCCAAGTGGAGGCCTGGACAGAAAGATAAGGCTTTGCAGTTCTGAGGCTGGTTAGGAGCCCGGGCCTAGGTGTCGGGAGACCTGGGCCACTTCCTGGGGCTGCCTCTAGTTTTCCGGCCCATTATCTTCCCATCTCTGAAAATCAGGAGTTGGGATTTGTGGGGGGCGGGATGTCACAAACTCAGATGTCCGTGTGGTAGGCAGCACGTGAGAGAGCGTGAGTGGGCCGGGCGGCAGGTGCATGCCCCCAAAGGGACACTCTTGATCCCTGTTCCAAGGCAGGGATAGGGACCCACACAGGCCAGTCTTCCCATTTTTCCAGAGGAGCCAGAAATCTGAATTTCTGTGTGAAACCCGATCGTTACGTGTTAGCAATTTATTCAAGTTAAAAAAAAAAAAAAAATACCGTGTGGGTCAAAGAAAGCGTGTCTCTGGGCCCACAAACAGCACCCATTGGCAGGCTCTGGACCTACACCTCCAGCACCCACGGGCATGACAGCAGGGCTGGGCCCTCTTTCCCACTGGGGTCAGGTCCCCTCGGTGTATTTCTTCTCTCCTCACCTCCCTCCTGCGATATCAGGGTCACATGGGCTCCAGGCCCCCATCTCAAGGGTTCTCCTGCCCCTGCGTGCAGCCCCCTTCCCCTCCAGGCCCTAAAGCAGCCCTGGGCCCAGCCTTCTGCAAGGAGACCCTGGGGCTAAATACAAGCAGCCCTAGCCCTTCCTGTGAAGCCTGCTGCAGCCAGGCCTCCTTGTCCCTCTGCCCTTCTGGGCTTGTCCTAGAGTGACTTCCTGCTCTTTTTGAGGGCCCCTGAATATCCATTTTCTCTTGGGGCACCTCTCCCAATACAATATTGGGAGCCAGGGTTTGGAGGAGAACACCTGTGGTTCAGGCCCCTGCACGCCAGCAGTGGTCACACCCGCCCTCCGTGTCCTCAGGGCTGGGCAGGAAGAACCAAGTGACCCCAGGGGATCTCAGGCCACAGAAGATGCTCCATGTATGGGAACCACACAGCCCACCTGGTGCTACAGGGAGATGTTTGGACCAGTGAGCCCTGAGCTGGGGGTGGAGTTCACAGAGGAGGAGGAGTGATGGGGCGTCACGACTTCCGGGGGCAGATCCGAAAGCCTGACGGACAGGTGCCCACTGAGGCCGGCTTCCCTGCTGGCACTTCTCCCTTTCCCAGCTCTTCCCCACCGTCCTCACCCCTGCTCTCTCCCGGCAGAGCCTGACCGCAGCCCTGGCCGTGCGGAGATTCAAGGACCTTACCTTCCAGGAGGAATACAGCACACTGTTTCCCGCCTCGGCACAGCCATAGGCCTGCCGGTTTCCCGAGGCGGGGAGCGCCCTGTATCGTGCCCAGTGGCAAGGTTATGGGGGCAGCCTACTGCCGGAAATGGCCAGGATGCCAGGGCGCGCGGGGCAGTGGGTGGCTGGCTTGAGGGGCCAGTTAAGACTCACCACTTACGCATTCATTGCCTCCTTTCTTTTTCCAAATGTCCATTCATTCAGTAAACATTTATTGAGCAGCTGTTTTGTGCCTAGTGATGGATCAGACGGGGTCCCTGGCCCCAGGAGCCCACAGGCTGGGGAGGGGAAGACAAACAAATTGAAATCTCCCCCAGACAGACGGCCACGGGCTATCAGAGGGTTGGCGTTGGCTCTCTATACTGGTATACTGATCTGTGGACACGGTGCGAGAGCCTGTTCCTTGCTGCAGCACGAAGGCTGACCTTACAGTTCCCATGGAGGCTGGGTACAAACGGAGGCCTGGCCGAGGAGGACATCAGAGGACTCCTGGTCCGGCCCTGCTCTCACATGCTGTGTGACCCTGGGCAAAGCCCCACACCTCTCTGAGCCTCAGTTCACTACCCAGTGGACCAACCTCTCAGGGCTGTTGTGTGGATGAAACAAAGGCTGCACGGGGCTTGGCACAGAGATGCTCAATAAATGTAGGCTCTTCCGTTCATTCGTTCCTTCATCCATTCTCTCCAAGGAGTCAGAGACACCTCCATAATCTCTACTTTGGGGGCGATTCTCGTGTGGTGAGCCCTCGTTCTTCCAAAAGACTTTGACCTCCAGTTCTACAGTTTGGGGGCCTTTAGCTGCCTGGGTGGGAACCACCAATCTCTCCACTCTCCAGGAGTTGAGGGGGTATCAGAGCAAACAGGCCCCCAGAGCAAAGCACAAAGAGAGTGAGCTTCCCAACACTAGAGGCATACAAGTGCACACGGCTTGCTGTGTGGTGGAGATGCTACAGAGAGTATACCTGCTCTGAAGAAGCAGGGCCAGGTGGGCCACCAGGTCCCTGGGCTCTGAGCAGAACTCCCAGCCTCCCCTTTGCACCTGAGTCCAGCAGGGTCCCATGCACCACCCCCCACCCTCATACTCTTGCGTTGTGGCCTCTTGAACTGGCCTCTTGAATTAGGGAGGCCTGATTCCCTCAGCTCAACTCCTTCGGGCCTGGTCTGCCTTTCTCAGGCTTCTGCACTGCTTTAAACAGTATTCAGGAAGGGCTGCCCCTCAGAGCCTTTACCAATGACACAAATCAAAAGTCAGTGGCTAGTCATTGGGCTTCTGGAACTTTCTAGAATAAAATGCCAAGCACACATCCCCCCCCCTCCCCCCCCCGCCTCTCACCAGATGGCCCTTTCAGGTTCCTGGTTGGTTTATTCCCTTGTGAGGGGGCTGATCCATGGGAAGGAGATGGGGAGGGCCCTGGCCTGGGAAGGAGCAGGACCTCTGGGTTCAGGTCTGGGTTCTGGCACTGACTCTGCCGTGAGGTCTCCCTTCACTAAGCCTCAGTCCTCCCAGCCCAGAAATGGGTATGTAGAGCATTAGCATCTTTCCATCACAGGAAGATTACCTGCTAGAAAGATCTTTGGGGAAGGCTTTCAATGTAAACCTAAAAATTATGTTTTAAATTCATTCCCTAGCTGGGGGTGGTCAATGTCATTGTCCTTAATAACAACGTGATAGCTTTTACTGAAAAAGAATTTCCCACCTTTGTGCGTATGCTGTAGACAAGTCTTTCCCAACTAGGTCCCGTGAGAAGAGGGCTTCATTGGTCAGGTAAGGTTGGCAAAGGTCGCTTGCCAAAGTTTTCCCCTCGGGGATCCCAGTAGACGTTAGTCAAGGCCCTAACAAGTCCTATGGTCCTGAAACTTCTTCTACTCTGTTGAACTCAGCTTCCCAAACTTGTTTGACCAAATGTTTTAGCTATAATTAGGTTCAGCAGCAAATGAACTTGTAAATAGCAGTGGTTTAAATGAAGTCCAAGTCTGAGAAGACAGTCCGGGACTGGCCTCGTGGCTCCAGAAGTCTCCAGTGACCCAGGCCCCTTCCGTCCCTACAATTAGCTCATGGACCTCGTGGTCCTGCGTGGCTGCGAGAGCTCTAGCCCCACATCTGCCCTCCGGGCGTCAGGTCAATGGGTGGGACAGCTGGTGTACTGGGCAGAACTTAGTTCCATGGTTTCACCTCGCCGCAAGAGAGGTGCGGTGGCTTTTAGGGGGTTTTCCAGCACACCAAGAAACTTTTTCCCCTCTCCACGTAACACCCCCGAGAACACAGTTTGAGGAGGATGTTGTGGCCTTGGGGCCACCTTAACACTCCACAGTGGAAAGTTTTCGGTGACCCATAGTGACCCAAAGACCTTCTGAAGGTCTTTCTGGCTGGATGGACAGTGTGGTTCTGGGTCTCTTGAGGGCTGGCTACAAGGACAGACTTCTGCCCCTCAGTCAGGGTTGGTTTCATCTGTGGGGCTTCGAGGATATTTAGCCCTCTGTTGCCTGTGTCCTGTGAACTAACTGCCACTAACCCAGCGTTCTTGTCTGTCTCTCCTCTAACCATCCCCTCCCGCCTGTCCTCGTCCCCGCCGGCCCCCGTCCCCAGGCGGGCCAGGCCATGCTGGCCTTCCAGCGGTATCAGATTGGCGCCGACTCGGCCCTCTTCTCCCAGGACTACATGGACCCCAGCCAGGACTCCAGCATGCCTTACGCCCCCTACGTGGAGCCCAGCACCGGGCCAGACCCCACCGGCATGGGTGGTACCTACCAGCAACCGGCCAACGCCTTTGACGCCGAGCCCCAGGGCTACCAGTCGCAGGGCTACTGAGCTGCAGTGACCGCCTGCCCCTCGCCTGTCCCTGCCCCGGTCCCAGCCGCCCCTGCCCTCCCCGCCCCCCCACCGCCCACCGCCCACGCCCAGACCCCCGCGCCCTCCCAGGCTGCCCTGCCCAGCGCCTCGTTCCACCGACGTCCAGGGCAGCTCGGGGTGGGATGGGGCAGTAAGGTGTTGGGGGTGCATCTACACGTGTGCAAGTCTGTCCGGCGGGGGCTGGGGGTGTTCGCGTTCATCCGTTGTGTCGTCGAGTGTTCGTTGAGTGCCTGCTGTGTGTCAGGTGTGTGCTTGGCACCGGTGGTGAAAGAGAAACGGTCCCGGAGAGGAGGCAGACGAGGGACGGAGGAGGCCCCGTGGGTACCAGAGGTGGGAGCGGTGCGAGAGATAGACCCGGATGATGCCGGGAAGGTTTGGCCCCAGGGTGGGTGTGAATGCCCGCAGGACACTGGAGTTGTCACCTGCCGGAGTGACGGCAGCCCTACTGTGGGTGTTGGGGCTGTCTCCGTTTCGTGGCTGAGGAAACTGAGGCCTGGAAAAGTCAAGGTAGCTTGCCCAGGGTCACTCAGCAGCCAGTGAGAGTTGGCTCCAAGCCCAGGCCACCTGACTGCGGAGCACCTGCTGTCCCCTGTCCTCCCTGCCTTCCCCATCCCCCAGCCTGGGGCTCCACCTCTCAGTGCTATCGTCACACTCTGGGAGGCCTTGGGGACCTCAGCCCGTGAGATACCCTGATTCTGCTGCAAGCCGGGGGCCTGTTCTGCCCGGCTGGCTGCTCCCGAAGTGGGACAGCCCTGTCTCTAGGCCCCTCTCCCCACACATCCCCACCAACCCCTGCCCTGGTCTCCTGTCAGGGTGGGAGGGCCCGGGGGGCTTGCCTCACTCTCCCGTTTCACCCATGTACTGCTCCGTGCCGTGCGTGCCCCACCGGGAGCTCCGGTGGCCTCCCAAAGGACTGACCGCTGTCCCTGCCCAGGGCCGGGTGGGCGAGGAGGCCCGGAACAGGGAGCGCGAGAGGCCCAAGGTCACGGCGAGTAAGTGGCAGAGCCGGGCTTACTGCCCGGGGTTCTTGGTCCCAGCCACTCAGCAGGTGCCCCGATTCCCTGCCCTCGTGACCTCCCAGGAAACGGAGCTGATCTGGAACACTGTGTCATCTTTCCCTCGGCCAGGGTGAGCCAGGGGGGCTCAGGGGCTGGAACTGCCAAGGACCCAGAGGGTCCTCCCACTGGCCTTGCAAAAGGCCTGATGAGAGGACAATGTGGGAGTCAGAGTAGAGACAGCAGGGACTCTGGGCCCAGCAAAGCCAGCCATTAAGCTGCTGCCATGGGACAAACGGCTCCCGAGATGAATGCTGAAAGCCCCTTGGTGCATGGCAGGCTGGGGGGAAGGAGGCCTGGGCTGTAGTGGAGATGGTAAGCAGGCGACTCCAAAGGCACAAGGAGGGTTGGGAGCAGAGAGAGACTCTTGCACAGGTGGGCTCTTCACTGAGCCTTGAGGGGCGGGGAGGCCTTACAGGATGGAGGTGTGGGGGGGCATGGGGCCCAGCATCCACTGGCCAGTGCCTCGGGGAGCAGGGCAAGGGGACTGTGGCTCGGCACCGTGCTGGATGTCCCCGCCACCGGCACCCCGTTCCCCCACCAGAATCCTCAGAGGCAGGTGACACTCCCGCAGACTCCGCTGTTACACCAGGGATTCAGAAGGCATGCAAGCCGGTGGTCCAGAGATGGGCCCCAAACCTGCCGCTACCCAGGGTGCCCCAGAGGGCAGTGTGCTATATGAGAGCTTGTGAAGGGGTGAGGCTCCCCGAGGAGGGGCAGGAGCAGCACCACAGAGGGAGAGAGAGGGAATTTCCCAGGTAGAGAAGTGGCACCGCTGTCCCCGCTTAACCGCAGAGGAAACAGGCTCAGAGTGTGAATGAGTCCGCGGCGGAGCATGCATCCGAACCCCAGCCTGTCCAAGCCCTCCCCGAGGGGCAGCAGTGACAGCAGAGAACCCCAGGCAGCTGAGCAGCAGCTCAGGGTTGCTGACTCTGGTTTTCCACATCTGGCGGAGGGACTCTGTCCAAGGTACCCCCGCTCCCGGTGGCCCGAGTGGGGACGGGATTAGGTTGCGGTATCTGCCAGGCCGAGCGGTGGAATCTGTTACCAGACCAGGTTTACGAAGCAGGTAAGGGTGCGGGTGGTCGTGGGTGTGCTTCTGGCAAAGTGAAGTCCTGTGCCGGTGCGGGAGGCTGTGAGAGGCCCTTCCCTTCGCCCACTCCCCACCAAGCACCTCCCCTGCCGATGGACACAGGGGGACCCCAGGGCGCTGTCCATCCGTTCTCCCTGGGCACCGACTAGCTCCTCGTGATGCTAGGAACCACTTAAGCTTCATCCAACCCCTGGGTGTTCCTCATAGACTCTCCCTGCCACCCCAGACTGGGAAGGTTTACAGGACGCCTGCCAGGAGTGAGGGGCACCGAATCCTCTCACTTTGCATTCCTCCCTTGACCTGGGGTGCAGACCTGGAGTACAGCCCAGATGTGATCCCACCATCAGGCTGGCTCTTGACAGGGACCAGCCAGTGGTGGAGGGAGAGAGGGCGGAGGGTGGGATTTGGCTGAGACCCAAGGCTCCTGACTCCCCTTTTGGGAGGTTGGTAGCGACATCCTGCTTCTTCCCCTGGCCGAGGACAGCCCCCCAGGGCCCCCAAGGTGTATTCACAAGCCAGTGGTGTACTCTTGCCTCTCTCTTGCTTCCAAGACTTTTATTTATTTATTTTTATTTTTGGAGAAGACTCCCCCCCCCGCACCCCCTGCCCCAGCCTGACCTTGCCGAGTTTGGGCTTCCTGCTCCCACCAAGCACAAGAGAGGGCTCAGGAAAGCTGGGTTCCACGTAAGTTTAGAGCTGCAAATACCCTTAGAGATGGTAGAGTCAGCCGGGAAGACAGTGACTTGTGCAAAGTCACACACAGAGGCAGAGGTTTGGGATCCGGGTCTCTTGCCTCTGAGTTAACACTCATCCTGCGCAGTCAAAGCCCGTCTGCCTGGGGGTGGCTTCTGGTACCTGGGGGTGTAACCATTGGGCTAACTCCCCAGGGACTGGCATCCGCTCCCTACTCCAACCTTCCCTGGTGAGTTTTGATCTTCAAAGACTCTTGGGGGTCCCAGGCTTCCCCCATGTAACCAAGAGCCCCCACTTGTTACCCCTTGAGGGCCCCCCAACCTTGACCCCAGACCCCTTTGATTGTCTAAGGAGCAGGAAGAGGGACCACCCTTCCAAAGAGTTTGTAGGAGGATGGGCTGGTCCAGTCGCCTCCGAGCGCTGCCCCCCGATGTGACACTCCCCCCTCCCCTGGTGCCCACAGCCCTCGTCTGGGTGTCCCAGCCCTCCCGCAGCGTAACTGCCTGTGTATAGTATAAATATATATATTTTCTATATATAAGATGTATAATATAAGGCTCCACAAATATATTTCTGTGTGTGCGCGTGTGTGCAGTGAATGGCGGTCCCCCTCCTGGGCCCCCACTCTGGACTCCCCCACCGCCTGGTTAAGTCTCAAGAGTGAATCCAGTGGCCCCGTGGCACCCTCCTTTATGACATCTGTCCATTTGTGGTGAACCAAGTGAAGGTGGTGACTTCTGGTGACATAGTAATAAAGTGAAGACAAAACCCACCAGTGGATCGCAGCGTGTCACAGTGTTTTTGTTCGCCATGAGTGTGGCTTTGGATTGCCCATTCCCTCTCTCCCCTGACCTGGCACATGCTTTTATTTGTTCATTACTGTTCAGCAGAAGTGAAATCATTGCAGTCGAAGCCAGTACCCCCCAGCTTTACATATGTACACGCAGGCACACAGGCTTAAATGTGCACACACACCCGCCCCGCCACCATTCCCTATCCTGGTCCCTTTCCCGCTCCCTAGAGGCAATCAAGATTCCATGCAGACCTACACATGCGTTTGCACTGTATTTAAAGTTAGTGGCCCTGGGCTGGCACAATATTTATCCAGACGCTGTGCTGGGGCCTAGGAGTCAACACTGAGGAACGTGGACAGCCCCCCCCCCCCCGCCCCGCGTAGTCTCCCAGCAGGGGGCATGGACTTTAAACCATGCAAACAGGAAATGTAAGTTGTGGCCGGCGCTGAGACAATGTCAGAAGATGCGAGTTGAGACGGGGGCTCAGGTACAGACCCTCTGAGCAGATGACCCTTCATCTGAGCTCTCTAGGATAGTTAAGGGTTCAGTGGCAAGGGGGTGGGCTGCTGAGCGATCTGGAGAGCAGAACTGAAAGGTAGGGGTCCCTGGCTGGGGGGGGGGGGGGGAGAGCTTGGGAATAGTGGAAGGCAGGCGTGGCAGATACACAGGAGAGAAGGAGGAGGGAGAGGCCGACGTTGGGCCATCAACCGACTGAGCCACTCAGGTGCCCCAATCCTTGTTGTGTGTGTTTAAAACACCACTCCTGTGGTCACATGGCAACCAAGAGGTTGCTGCCCCTTGTTTAGACAGGAAGGTCACCATGGACACGGTAAGAGTGGGGGAAATCTAGATATATTTGAGGAAAGAGCAGATCGGTAAGTGATGGACTGAGTCAAGGGGGCTGAGGAGTGTGAGAACCACTCCCCAGCAGCAGCGCAGGAGCTCAGGCGGTAGGGGAGCGGCAGGTAAACTGGGGCCCCGGTATCGGCCTGTCAGTCACAGTCTGGCCACGCCTATGCCCTGGGCTGTCCGCAAGTCCCGCCTTAGTCCCGCCTTAGTCCTACCGCGGGGCCTCTGACTGGGCAGAGGTGAGCACCTGATCCAAGGGCCGCCCTTTCATAGGCTGATGGGTCCCAGGGCCTTGGTGCCAAGGGAGCTGTAAAGGGCACCGCCCTCCTCCACGACTAAGCCAATCAGATTGCTTCCCTCCACGATGGGGTGAAAGGATTGGTCAATCGGGAGTGGGAGGAGGCTGGAGGAGCCCGGAAGTGGCACCATTCTGACAGACAGGGCCACCAGCGCGTTCCCGCCTACCCGGGTTCTACCTTCCTCCTCTTGCTCAGAAGAAGAGCCTTAGCTGGAGAAGATGGCTTCCAGACTGGGATGAGAAGGACATTGCAGTGGAGAGTGTCCGCGGCAAAGACGACCAGCCGTCATCTGTGATGCGGGTTTTTTTGCTTGTTTGTTTGTTTTTGTTTTTGCGATGTGGGTTTTAAAACAAGTGGTAACCTGATGACCATTCATTGGACTTGACGCAACTCAATAAAAGCCCGATAGGGTTTTAACAGAATCAGAATAATTCGGAGAAATATGAAAACCCTCTCGAAGAAATACTAGTTTTCAGAACCAGAGCCCCTAGAAATTTTCAGGGCCTCCTATTCAAAGAGCAGGTTTTAAAAATGCAGCTTAAGGTACTAAAATACAATTTTTTTTCCTTTCAAAATATTTTATTTGTTAAATTTAGTACATTTAGAGCTGATGATTCTCCTGGAACAGTTTGTCAAAAGATTGAAGTCTTCAGAAAATCAATTTCACATATGCCTGAATTTAACATGTAACTTTATACAGTGACACGTTAATATTTTCTTTAACATTATCTGTAACTTGTGACGTTGTACAACACAGTGAAAGTGATACTTACATGGGGGCATGGTGATCACCAAGGTGGTTCTCCCAGGGTGAGGCTCATAGACTGCGCTTACGCCACACTGACCTTTGTGACTTCTCCAGATGTGGGAAACTCAACTGTGCAATTTCTTTTCTTTTTAAATTTTTTTTAATGTTTATTTTTATTTTTGAGAGAGAGAGAGAGCGCAGGCAGGGCAGAAGCAGAGAGGGAGGGAGACACAGATTCAGAAGCAGGCTCCAGGCTCTGAGCTGTCAGCACAGGGCTGGGCGTGGGACTCGAACTCACAAACCACGAGATCATGACCTGGGCTGAAATCAGACGCTTAACCAACTGAGCCACCCAGGCGCCCATCAACTGTGTAATTTCTAATAGCGAGGGAGAGCATTTGTGCCCTCCTCTGGGGGAAAAAAAATGAAAGCGACTTCATAATTTGTCTATAATTTTAATGACCTGTTTCGGCACTAGACTGCCATACCTTGCCTTACAAGCAAATAATAATAATAATAATAATAATAATAATAATAATTTAAAATTGCCCTTCTCGTTAATAATGAAACTTCACATGAAAATAGAATTTTCTGTAAAATGTGACCTTTACATTTGAGTTCTATTTCTAAGCCTCCGAATATTTGCTTTGCAATATTGTAGCAGTTTTCAGAACCAGGGATTCTAAACCCTGAGGAATTGGCAACTCCCCGACATGCTTTATTGCAACGTCCATGCGTATGCTTTGAATTTGTCATAATTTACTGACCGTTTTCTGCCCAAATGCTGGCAGTTCCCGTCTCAGACTTAGGCTGCAGAGCTCACGTTTGCATAGATCTACTGGATGGGCCCTTCCACGTGGGGTCCCTTCTCTCACCATGGCTTTGGTGGACTGCCGCCATATTCTGCTGCTGGCAGTCTGGGCACGGATCCCAGACTGCCCCGCCATGTGGGTGCACACTGGGTGGCCAGGTCAACTGCTCAACACTCATGCTGCCCGCCGCCTGCCATATTGCTGGCCCGGACCCCGCTTTCTGCCACCCGGTGTACCTTCTCTGCTCACACACATGCTTCGCTGTCCCATTGGACTTCCTTTACAAAACACAGTTCCAAGGAGAAAATTATTACGAATTTCAAGACAGTGAGAGCAGAGCGTTAAACCAAGAAGTGGGTCCCTCCTGAGAGCGGGGAAGCCTCTATAACTACACCGGTCACATGCCTCTGAGTTCAGCCCCGCCCAGAATACTGATCCCAGCCCCCTCTCCACTGGCCCTTCATTCTATTCGAAGTTGTTTTTTCTTTTAGTATCCTTGTCAATCAGATAGCAACACTTGATTGTGGACCCATCATATTGGCTATAATTATAACCCAATAAATTTGATTTTCATCCATTTCTAGTTCCTGGCACAGGAAATTCCTGGGGATCTCTGAATGATAGGATTTAGAGGCGCACCTTTTGTTGTTCATAACAAGCCCCTTTCAGTCAAACGTGCGTGTATATTACTGAGGTAACTTTTGGAAAATCCCTAAAGATGGGGGGGGGGGGTGCCAGAGAAACCAGCCACGTGATTGGAGGGTTGGAAATTTCAGCCTCCTCACCGCCTGATCTGTGGGTAGAGGAGAGGGGCTGGAGATTGACTTCAATCACCAATGGTCAGTGATTTCATCAAGCATGCCTCCATAATGGAACCTCCATAAAAATCCTAACCAAAGGGATTCACAGAGCTTCTAGATTGGTGAGCCCATCAAGGTGCTGGGAGGGTAGTGCTCCCAGAGAGGGCACGGAAGCTCTGTGTTCGGCCTCCTCATACCTTGTCCTACTTATCTCTTCCATCCTGCTATTCCTGAGTTCTATCTTTTTAAATAAATAGATACTAGAAAGCAAAGCACTTTCCTGGGTTCTGTGAGCCTTGCTACCAAATTATTGACTTATTGGGGGAAGGGGTCATGGGAACCCCTGATTTATAGCTGGCAGATCAGACATAAGGGAGGCTGGGACTGTCCATTAACATCTGAAGTGAGGGCAGTCTCGGGACTGAGCCCTTAACTTGTGGGATCTGACGCTAACTCTAGGTCAACAATGTCAGAACTGAACGGAACTGTAGGACATCCAGCTGGTGTCAGAGAATGGTTGAATTGAGAAAAAACCCACGTTTGGTGTCAGAAGTGCTGGTGCGAGTGGTAGTAGAGAAGAAAAAAAGGGGGTGTGTGGTTTTCTGTAGGGCCAGAGCTATGCTCAGCACTTTGCCAGCATTTCTGTTTCGTTCTTTCAAAGCCTGTGATGGAGACACTAAACTGAGCCCATTCTACAGATGAGGAGCTGAGCTAGAGAAGTGCACAGCCAGGGTCACACTGGGCGGAGCCTGAAGAACCATAGCACATTCACCTTCAAAATCCATGCTCTTGGGGGTGCCTGGCTGGCTCAGTCAGTAGGTCATGTGACTCTCGATCTCAGGGTTGTGAGTTCGATCCCCACACTGGGCGTGGAGCCTACTTAAAAAAAATAAGTGAGTAAAAAAAAAAAAAAAAAAAAAGATCCATGCTCTTAGCCACTGCCTCTTGTTAAATTATTTTTATACCAGGGTGCCTGGGTGGCTCAGTCGGTTAAGTGCCCGACTTCAGCTCAGGTCATGATCTCACGGTTCGTGGGTTCGAGCCCCGCGTCGGGCTCTGTGCTGACAGCTTAGAGCCTGGAGCCTGCTTCGGATTCTGTGTCTCCCTCTCTCTCTGTTCCTCCCCTGCTCATGCTCTGTCTCTCTCTCTCTCCTTCAAAAAAAAAAAAAACATTAAATTATTTTTATACCAGTATATGGTTATATTGGTGATTCACATACCCTTCAAGCCAGTTTTACATGAAAATTGCTTTCTGGAGCAGCAAAGATGTCAACTCTGACCCCCCATCCTTCCCCCTCTGTGCTTACCCGTCTCTAGTGTCTTCCCAAGCCTGTCCCAATTATGTGTCCTAGAAATGCTACTTCACACATTTGAGAGATCTCCGACAAAACCCCAAACCTTTCCCCTCAAGCTTTTTCAAAAGTCTGCAGGCTTTTCAAAAATGACATCAGCTGGGTGGTGGCATCCGTTGAGCCCTTGCTGTCAACACGGCAGACTCCCAGGCCCATCCTTGGCCCTCCTCTCCATCTGTGCTCGCTTCCTTGGTAAGCCCATCTGGTCCCACGGCTTTCAGCATCCACTGTATACTGACCGCTCACAAGCATATGCCCCCAGCTTGGGCCACCTGTATATCCAACTGCCTGCCTTCACACTGCGACATCCAGGGGCGTCTCCTGTATATCACGCTCAAAGGCAGACTCCCGATGTTCCTTCCCCTCCCAGCGAACAGCGACTTCAGTCTCCGTGTGCTCAGGGCAAAATCCTTGGAGCCACCATAACTCCCTCTTTCTCTCACATTTCACCTGTGACCCACCGGCGGATGCCATCAGCTCTCCCTCATTCTGACCATTTCTCTCCACTCGGGTCCCAGTCACTCTCGCCATTCTCCTGGACCACTGGGCCACTGCAGGGGCTGCCCGGATGGTGTCCCTGCTTCCGCCCTGACGCCCTCCAGTCTGTTCTCAACACCAGCAGCCTTGATGATAATGATCATAATTGCTGCTCCCGGCCTACAGTGCCAGATACGGTTCTGAGTGCTTTCTTCATTTTAACTGTATTTAACCCTCACGATAACCATACAGAGTGATTGATTTTATTGTTTTACAGATTGTGAAGCTGAGGACACAGAGAAATTAAATCACGTGTCCAAGGTCACCTAGCTGGAAAGTGGTAGAACTGAGACCTAAAGACCAAGGAATTCTTGAGGCACCTGGGTAGGCTCTGTTGGTTGAGCGTCCGGCTCTTGATTTCGGCTCAGGCCATGATCTCCTGGTTCGTGGGATCAAGCCCTGCATAGGGCTGCTTGGAGTTTTCTTTCTCCTTCTCTCTCTGCCCCTCCCCCCCCCATAAACATTTTAAAAATTTAAAGACCAAGGAATTCTTACTCACTAAGCTTTTAAAAATTCAGTGTATTCAGGGTCCTCTTCTGCCCAAGATTCTCCAGAGAGCTTTCATGGCTTTCTTAGCATAAAAGCTAGAGCCTTTACAATGGCCTACGTGGCCCCACCGTATCTGCCTCTGCTTCTCCTCCAATCCCATCTTCGGCCACTCCTCCCCTACCACACTGTTCCTCCTTGTCCCACCACACTGGTCTCTTCACTGTTCCTAGAACATATCTAGCATGCTCCTGCCTCAGGGCCTTTGCACTTGCCGTTTCCCCTTCCTGGAATGCTCTTCCCCCTCTCTCCAAGTCTCTGCCCATGTGACACCTTCTTAGTGGGACCATCGCTGGTCATATCGTTAAAACATTGCGAACCAGGGGCGCCTGGCTGGCTCAATTGGTAGAGCGTGTGACTCTTGACCTTGGGGTCGTGAGTCCCCGCCCCACATGGTGTGTACGGCTTACTTAGAAATAAAACAAAAATATGTTTAAAACACTTTGGACTTCACTGCCACTTTATTTACCTCCATAACAATTTTCACCACTTGACATATGTTTACTTGTTTGTTTCTTTATTGTCTAGCCCTCCTCACTGAATTTAAGTCTCCTAAGAGCAGAGATTGTGTCATTGCTCTATCCTAAATGCAAAGTTCCTGGCATCGAGTAAGTAGCTGAGGATTGTTGCGTTCATTAATCTTCCCACCAAGCCTCCTCCTTTCCCTGTGTTCCCCGTCTCGGAAACAGGCGCCTTCAGCCCGCAGTTACCCGCCCTGGGGGTACTATCCGAGATCCGTGCCGCTCTTAAAAAAAAAAATCAGAGCATCTGCCAGATCTTGTCGACTCCACTTCCTAAATATTTTTCAAACCATCCACTTCCCATCATCCCTTCTGCCACCCCCTTGGTTCTGCCCTTCTTTAACAGATGCCTGGAATGCGTACAAGAATACATCGAGTTTTGCACGTTTTGAATTTTTCTGTGTCCTCTCCACCCCGTCCCTTTCCACTGATCCCCTTGTCCTCCCCAACCTGAGCCCAAAAGTGCTCCCCGACCAGTGCTCCTGTCTCAGCAAATCCTCCGTCACGGACATAGCCCCCCCCCCCCCCCCCAGGCAGGAACCTGGAGGTCCTCCTCACCTCCTGTCTCTTCCACTTCAAACCCCTGCCAGTCTCTCTCTTTTCATTTAATTGGATGGTTTTGAAAACTGCTCCTTTCCTTTCATCCTCAAGGCCACTATCTTGGTCCTGGCCACCACCCCCCCATTGCATCTGGGCTCTCTCAACAGCCTCCTAGTACTGGTCTCCCCACCCGCCATCTGGCCTGGGCCGATCTTCCTAAAACACAAATGTGATCGTGGGACTCTCCCACTTAAATGAATCCCTACCCGTTCCCGGGCACAGACACCCCTCCCTGACTTGTCATCCCCAGCCTCCTGCCACCCTTGACCTCTGCCATTGCCCCCCCACACTCCCCTGCTTGGATCACGCTGTTCCCTTGGCCACGGATGCCCTTTCTCCCTTCTCTGCCTGCCAGTTCCTCTCCCCTCCTAGACCCGGCTCCAACGTCACCTCCCCCTGGGACGTCTCCCCTGACTCCCCCCACCCCTACCACAGACTCAGCACTGTGTAATTACCATCCTCCCCTGGCAGCTCACCCATCCAGCCCTCCATCATAAGGTCACCTTGGCTGAGGTGCTAACAGGCCAAAAAGAAGTTTGGGGGCCAAACGGCAAAGCCCGAGTAAGCACCTTCTGTGTGGCTGGAACTGTTCCCAGAATCCCAAGGTCAACAGTAGAAGCATATGGCATGAGGAGGGAGTAATGGTCTGGAGAAGAGGAGAAGGGAAGAGAACCAAGAGGTTTGGAGAGGATTTTACGTTCCCATGCTAAGGACTCTGAAGATGTTACTTCATTTAATCCTGGTAATATCCCTGGGAGGTAGGGATTTCAAAAACAAAGAACCGGGTACATAAGGTTTACAAACCAAATAAAAGCAGCACTTCAAAGCAGTGGGGGAAAGACGAGATTATTTGATAAAAGGCTTCCAGAGGAAATTGGCTGATGTTTATGGAAATGATCAGATTGGATCTTTTACACTGCATTAAACTCCAAATGGAATCAACACTGACCGGTTAAGTGAATATTTACATCCCTCGGGGTCAGGTAGGTTTTTCTCAGCATAACACAGAAGACAGAGACCATAAAGGAAAATATTGAGAGACTTGGTTAGTCAGAAGGTAAATGTTTAGTTTGTGGAAAACTAAATGGAAAACTGGGAAAACCATTTCCAACAAGCTAACAGAGATATAGGTTCATGATCTAAACAGACAATTCACAGAATAAGAAACACAAGCGTGCCAATATACATGTCCAAAAAAGTTCAGTTTTCCAAATAATCATAGAAATGCGAATTAAATCAAACTGAGGTACTATTAAAAAGATTTTTTTTTAACGTTTATTCATTTTTTGAGAGACAGAGCATGAGCAGGGGAGGGGCAGAGAGAGAGGGAGACACAGAATCCGAAGCAGGTTCCAGGCTCCGAGCTGTCAGCACATAGCCTGATGCGGGGCTCGAACTCACAAACTGCAAGATCATGACCTGAGCTAAAGTCTGACGCTTAACTGACCTGGGCGCCACCCAGGTGCCCCTGAGGTACCATTTGTAATCTACCGAATTATCAAATATTCACTTAAATCAAATTATTCTATCATGGCACCCCATGATAGAATAATTTTATTAAATGCATCTTGAAACTGCCGATGCTAGAAACTGCCACTTTACAGGTTATAAATAGGGGCACCTGGCTGGCTCAGTCAGTGGAGCGTGCACTGACTTGATTTGGGGGTTGTGAGTTGAGCCCCACATTGGGTGGAGAGATTGCTTAAATAAATAAACTTTTTTTTTTTTAACGTTTATTTATTTTTGGGACAGAGAGAGACAGAGCATGAACGGGGGAGGGTCAGAGAGAGAGGGAGACACAGAATCGGAAACAGGCTCCAGGCTCTGAGCCATCAGCCCAGAGCCCGACGCGGGGCTCGAACTCACGGACCGTGAGATCATGACCTGAGCTGAAGTCCGACACCCAACCGACTGAGCCACCCAGGCGCCCCAATAAACTTTTTTTTAGAAAGATTACAAACGACTTTTACATTCTAGGGCAGGAGAGAGAAGTTGCTTGCAGAGACGATCTTCTCTTCTGGATTGTTCTGGAACGATCACCTCCATGGATCGATCCTCTTGGGCAGGCAGCTGTGAAGTAACAGCTGCTAAGTAAGTTTCTTTATCGGCCTGTGAAGTAAGGCGTTGAGTATTCTGAAGTTATGTAAGCTGGGTCTGTTAAAGAACTTTTCTTTCTTTCTTTTTTTTTTTTAAAGCCACTGGTCTGGGCTGTCCGACCACAGGCAGTGGAGCCGGCCTGACCTTGGGGTGTGCAGCCATACGCTGCGATGGTCTGTCCTGTCCAGGCTCTTGAGGAGGGTGGGGGTTGCCCCCGAAGAGAACGAATATTCCCACGGTCAAAGCTGTGGGAGCAGAAGCAGAAGCAGACTTCGGACAGGAGGCCTGATTTCTCCTCCCCCTGGGGTGGGGGGCTGCGGAGGTCCACACTCCAGGGAGGCCCCGGTCAAGAGCATGCACGCTTGTAGAGGTCCAGTGAGTCCCTGTACTGAGGCGGAGGAGGGCTAAGAAAAGAGACAACCAGGGTGCCCCCCGTGGAGAATCTGAGATTGCAGACTTTGGTAGCAGCGACCTCTAGTTTAAATCGGCCATCTGTTCTCCCCAAACCTGCAGTAAATGTCCCCAGGCCGGGGGTAGCCGTGTTTCAGGGAATTCTGGGAGGGTGCTGAGCCCAGGGACGCCATCCTGGGAGCTGAAGCCTGGACACGTCACCGGATGGCAGAAGGTGACCCGTTTCTGGGGAGCAGGGCGGCGATCCAGAGGAAAGGGAGGTGGCCAGGGTGCCAGGCAGCAGCCAGGGCAGGGCAGGGCAAGGAAGCGTTGCTCTGCGGTCTCTGGGGAGGCAAACCTGTGAGATCCTGGTGTCCTGAAGAGCCGCTCAGGCTGTTTCCATTTGAGTGTTAAAGAGCAGGGTGGCCCCGGGGTTGAAGAATTTGAGGACCGCTGGCTGCAGGTTGGAGGTAGTAGAGCAGGCACTTTAAATGCTGCGTGACTGTGGGGTGCAGAGCCGACAGCCAAGGAAGAATTCTTGAGATATCTTTGGTGCAAAAAGATATCTTTATTTTATTTCGTATTTATTTTTTTTAAATGTTCATTTATTTATTTTGAGAGAGAGCGCACGTACGAGCAGGAGAGGAGCAGAGAGAGGGAGAGAGAGAAACCCAAGCAGGCTCCACACTGTCAGCGCAGAGCCCGATGAGGGGCTCCAACCCACAGACTGTGAGATCATGACCTGAGCTGAAATCAAGAGTCGAACGCTTCACCGACTGAATCACCCAGGGGCCCCCAAAAGGTGGTTTTATTAGAGCACAGGGACAGGATCCGTGGGCAGAAAGAGCTGCCTGGGGATTGTGAAGAGTGGCTGATTATATACTTTGAAGTTTGGGAGGGGGTTAGGGACAGCACAAGCCTCCAAGGTATTTTGGAAAGGAGGTTTCTAGGACCTTGAGGGTCCAGCTGTCCTTAGGAAAAGGTCATTTATTACTGGTTAGTAAAAACCCAATCATGAGACCCTTCAGACTTATATCAGTGGGCCATATGTTTGGAGGGTGATAGGCGACATACGTCTTGGGAGACAGAGATGAGGCTCCCAAAGGAATGTTTACGTGTTAAAACAGGATCTCGGGGCCTGGGATAACATTAAGCTAAGATTGCCTTTTGCCCTTAGCAAAGTGTCATCCTCCAGGCAGCTTAGCTCCTAGAGGAAGGCCACTCTGCCTGTCTCAACAACCTGTCAACGGGCTGTAAGTTGCAAGGAAATCTAATTTGTTTCTTTTGCCTTCGTTTCCCCCATCGACTGGAAACCGCACCTGCCAATTGGAAGACCACTTCCCCGACTGCCAGCAAAATCTTACAAGTGCGCACACTCCGACCCGGCAAAACTGCTTCTACGACAAGCAATCCGTGAAGCTGGATGGGGGAGCAAAAACACTGCCCCTTTATTTTCAGAGACCTCGAGATGAGATTTAGCACTTCCTTCATTTGCGGATGTAGGCAGCAAACCACGGGAGAATCAGCAGTACCTGTGGCTTTTCCACCCACAGGATCCCAGTGGAGATCTCGATCCCTCCCTCGTTACCGTTTCAAAGTTATGAGGTCTTGCTGTTACATGCATTAGGGAAGAGAAGCACATCTATTAGCTACAGCTTCCCCCCCACCCCTTTTTTTCTTTTTGTGCACTTCATAATAGACTTTATTTTTTAGATCAGGTTAAGGTTTACATAAAAATGGAGCAGGAACTAGAGTTCCCATAGGCTTCCTGTCTCCCTGCCCCCGGAGTTTACCCTATTAGGTAACATCCTGCATTAGTGTGGGACGTTGTTTACCATTGATAAGCCAATAATGACACGTTACTGTTAAGTAAAGGCCATGATTAACATCAGGGTTCATTCTTGGTGTTGGATATTCTGTGGGTTTTGACCAACGTACCATGCCACGTATCCACCATATGGTATCATACAGAGTAGGCACTCTGCCCTACACATCCCCAGTGCATTACTTATTCACCCCTCCTTTTCTTTTCCTGAACCCCTAGGAACACTGGTTTTCTTTCTTTTCTTTCTTTCTTTCTTTCTTTTTTTTGTAGTTTTTTAATGTTAATTTATTTTTGACAGTGTGTGTGTGTGTGTGTGTGTGAGCAGGGAAGGGACAGAGAGGGAGACACAGAATGTGAAGCAGGCTCCAGGCTCTGAGCTGTCAGCACAGAGCACGACGCGGGGCTCGAATTCACGAACCGCGAGATCGTGACCTGAGCCGAAGACAGACACTTAACCTGCTGAGTCACCCAGACGCCCTCTTTTTTTTTTTTTTTTTTTTTTACTGTTTCTAGTTTTGCCTTTCCCAGAATGTCATATAGTTAGGATCATACAGTACATAGCTTTTCAATTCACTCCTTTACTTAGCAGTCCACAATTTACATCTCCTCCATCTCTTTTCATGGCTTGATAGCTCATTTCTTTTCATCCATGATGTTCTTCCATTGCCCGCACGTTCCACAGTTGCTTATCCAGATGTCAGAGGACATCTTGGTTCCTTCAGCTTTGGCAATTACAAATAAAGCTTCCATAAATATCTGTGTGCAGCTTTTTGTGTGCATGTCACTTTCAACTCCTTTGGGTAAATACTCAGAGGAACAACTGCCGGACCATACGGTGAGACTATGTTTAGCTTTGTAAGAAACCACCAAACTTCCGAGCTGTCTGTGCCATTTTGCATTCCCAGCAGCGACAGAGGAAAATGCCTGTCACTCGACATCCTCGTCGGTCTTTGGTGTGATCACCGTTTTGGAATTTAGCCACGCGAATAGGTGTGTCGTCATCTCATTATTGTTCAATTTGCAATCTGCTGCTGATGCGGGATGGGGAGCCTCTTTTCGTATGTTTATTTGCCATTTCAGCTCCAGGCTTAGCTATAACCTTAGGGGATGTTTTCTGCGGGAAGGCTACCTCCCCCCCCCCCCCCCCCCCCCCCCCCCGTCCCCCATGGAATCAGACAGCCTTGCCGTGAAACACATGATTCCAACACTCAAGTAGGTCAAAACAATGACCACCCGTCTGCCAGTATTGTGGGGCTCGGCTGATTGTGGGTCGGTGGGACCGGGGCTTCTCTGCTTTTCACTGTAGGTGTGGGTCTGCTGGGATGGCTCTGCTCCACGTGTCTCACACCTTTGGATCTCTGTGGCACAAATTAAAAACTATATCTTGGTAGGGGCGCCTGGGTGGCTCAGTCGGTTAAGCGTTCTCTTGATTTCGGCTCAGGTCGTGATCTCATGGTGTGTGGGATCGAGCCCCACATTGGGCTCTGCACCGAGAGCTCAGAGCTTGCTTGGGATCCTCTCCCTCTCTCTCTCTACCCCTCTGCCACTCACGTGCACTCCCTCTCTCTCTCAAAATAAACTTAAAAAAGTTTTTTTAATATATTTTGATAAATAGGTTTTAATATACTGTAACTGGTTTCCTTTGAAACGCTGGTATATAATTCTATGCATTTTAAAATATTTATTTTATTTTATTTTTTATTTTTTTTAAATTTACATCCAAAGTAGTTAGCATCTAGTGCAACGATGATTTCAGGAGTAGATTCCTTAATGCCCCTGACCCCCTTAGCCCATCCCCCCCTCCCACAACCCCTCCTGTAACCCTCAGTTCGTTCTCCATATTTATGAGTCTCTTCTGTTTGGTCCCCCTCCCTGTTTTTATATTATTTTTGCTTCCCTTCCCTTATGTTCATTTGTTTTGTTTCTTAAAGTCCTCGTATGAGTGAAGTCATGATTTTTGTCTTTCTCTGACTAATTTCACTTAGCATAATACCCTCCAGTTCCATCCACGTAGTTGCAAACGGCAAGATTTCACTCTTTTTGATTGCCGAGTAATACTTCATTGTATATATATACCACATCTTCTTTATCCATTCATCCATCGATGGACATTTGGGCTCTTTCCATACTTTGGCTATTGTCGATAGTGCTGCTATAAACATGAGGGTGCACGTGTCCCTTCAAAACAGCCCCCCTGTATCCCGTGGATAAATGCCTAGTAGTGTAATTGCTGGGTCGTGGGGTAGTTCTATTTTTAGTTTTTTGAGGAACCTCCATACTGTTTTAAAATATTATTTTGAGGGGCGCCTGGGTGGCGCAGTTGGTTAAGCGTCCGACTTCAGCCAGGTCACGATCTCGCGGTCCGTGAGTTCGAGCCCCGCGTCGGGCTCTGGGCTGATGGCTCAGAGCCTGGAGCCTGTTTCCGATTCTGTGTCTCCCTCTCTCTCTTTGCCCCTCCCCCGTTCATGCTCTGTCTCTCTCTGTCCCAAAAATAAATAAACGTTGAAAAAAAATTAAAAATATATATATATATTATTTTGAGAGGGGGCTTTTCCCGGCGGCCAGAAGCATTCTCACACAGAGAAGTTCAAGAAATTCTGGTCTACAGTGATGCCCAATACCAACTTGAGTGTAATCCCGAAAAACGGGAAAGAACAGACAGAGGCATCACACAAGGGAAACTGGTTAATTAAACTTGGCTGTGACTATAAACAGGATACCATGAGGGAAAGAAAAACTGTATTGTAGAAGAATAGTGAAATGAAACATCAAAATTATAATATTCAGTTATAAAATCATATGTATAGTGATATCTAATTTTTGTAAAAGCATGAGATACACATGTTGATATATACGTGAATGTCTCAGAGGACATTTACCAAAATGTTAATCATAGTGGTTATATCCAAGTAGCCTTGGGATATGGGTGATTTAATATTTTTTCCCTGTTCTTGTTTTTTTCATTTTCTGCGTTAAACATGTATTATTTTATAACAGCGCTATCGACAATAGCCCAAGTATGCAAACAGCCCAAACGTCCATCGATGGATGAATGGATAAAGAAGATGTGGTATATATATACAATGAAGTACTACTCGGCAATCAAGAAGAATGAAATCTTGCCATTTGCAACTACATGGGTGGACCTAGAGGGTATTATGCTAAGCGAAATTAGAGAAAGACAAATATCATATGACTTCACTCCTATGAGGAGTTTAAGATACCAAACAGATGCACATAAGGGAAGGGAAGATAAAATAATATAAAAACAGGGAAGGAGACAAAGCATAAGAGACTCTTAAATATAGAGAACAAACAGGGTTGCTGGAGGGTTGTGTGGGGGGGATGGGCTAAATGGGTAAGGGGCATTAAGGAGGACACTTGTCGGGAGGAGCACTGGGTGTTATATGTAGAGAGGGAATCACTGGAATCTACTCCTGAAATCATCATTGCACTATATGCTAACTAACTTGGCTGTAAATTTAAGAGTTAAAAAAATATAAAATTAAATTAAATTAAAATTAATTAATTGATTAATTAATTAATTAATTATTTTAAAAAGCATGTGTTGGGGTGCCTGGGTGGCTCAGTCAGTTAAGCATCCAACTTTGGCTCAGGTCATTATCTCCTAGTCCGTGAGTTCGAGCCCTACGTCGGGCTCTGTGCTGACAGCTCAGAGCCTGGAGCCTGCTTCGGATTCTGTGTCTCCCTCTCTCTTTGCCCCTCTCTCTCTCTCAAAAATAAATAAACCTTAAAAAAAATAATAAACGTGTATTATTTTTATAAGATATAAAACCACATTAAAAGTTCTTTTATATTTGGGGCGCCTGGGTGGCTCAGTCAGTTAAGCGTATGACTCTTGGTTTCGGCTCTGGTCATGATCTCATGGTTTTGTGAGTTTGAGCCCCACATCGGGCTCTACGCTGGTGATGGGAAGCCTGCTTGGGATTCTCTCTCTCCCTCTCTCTGCCCCTCCCCCACTCACTCTCTCTCTCTCTCTCTCTCTCTCTCTCTCTCTCAAATAAAATAAAATAAAATAAAATAAAATAAAATGTTATTTTCTATTTTGTTAATCAGTTTTCTTGAAGTATAATTTACACACAGTAAAACTCACCACTTTTAAGTGTACAATTTGGTAAGTTTTGACAAAAATATACAGTTGTGGCAACACCATCATCACCCACTCATAGAACATTCCCAACATAACAACAACAACAACAACAACAATTCCCTTGGGGCCCTTTACCTTCCCTCCCCCTGCCCCTGGAAGCCACTGTTCTGCTTTTGACCCCTACAGTTTTGCCTAAGAGTTACTTACTAAAGAAAATAAATAATTGATCAGATGCTTAGAGAAGTTACATAAATTGCCCAAGGTGGTTGCCTCCTCCAAGAAGCCTTCTTGGATTTCTGCCTCTCTCTCCACCCAACCCCCACCCAGTGTGTCAGTCCATCTATACTGAACCTACGATGGGTTCAGTAATCACTGATTCACACTCGTCTCCCTTCCCATGTGCTGGTCTGTTGCATCGCAGGCACTAGCCAAGAATTTGTTGAATGAATGGCTGAATGCAGGGACATACAGCTTGCAGCCCTGAAGCAAGAGATTCGGTCTCTGTTCTTGGTTTTTCTGTAGCTCTCTGGGTGCCTAGGAAAGACACCTTTTGTTTGCCTTCTTTGTCAGCTCTTGGCCATCTTCCAGCAAACTCCCCTTTCCTTGGGCTCCTGAAGCCTAGGGCGGGCAGCGGGGGCCTAGAGGAGCTGAGGGTGGGGTCTGGAGTCCCTGGAAAGAGGAGCTACCATGTGGGTAAACAGGCTGCCTGGCAGATGGTGGGAAAAACCTGCTTCCCTCGGAGGGCTCGGAAGCGGGGACCTTCACAGACAGAGCTGAAGGGACAGGAGGCTGGCCACAGCCGGGCCTGGGGATGGCTGGCCCGAAGAGTCCCCAGCACGGATACCCTCTAGAGGTTTGAGCCATGAGAGATAAACTAGAATGCATTTTCATAAGATAGCTTATCAGCCAGGAGCACAGACGACCAAGGATGGGGGCTGGAACCACGTCTGGGAGGGATCCCATCCTGGTTCATGCTGCTGGGGTTGAGGGCGGAGCACATCCCGGGAGTCCAGCTCGCACATCTCTGCATCATTCGCTGCCTCCAAGGAGGTTCACGCTGTGTTAGTTCGGCAGGACCGTTGTAACCAAGTTACCCCGAGTTGGGGGGCTTAAACAACAGAAATGTGTTGTCTCGCGGTCCTGGGGGCCAGAAGCCCGAGATTAAGGGGTCAGTGGGGTTGGTTCCTGCTGAAGGAGGACCTGTCCCAGTCTCGTTCTCAGCTCTGGCGGGCTGCTAGCCGTCTTTGGTGTCCCTTGGCTTGTGGGCACATCACCCTTTTCTCTGCCTTGTTCACATGGCATTCTCCCTGTGTGGGTCTCTGTGTCCAAATCACCCCTTTCCGTGAGGACACCAGTCACATTGGATGGGGGGCCCACCCCACTCCAGTGCAACCTCATCGTAACTAATTGCGTCTGCAGCGACACTCTTTGCAGAGGAGGTCACGTTCTGAGGCACCGGGGGTTGGGCCTTCCACATATGAATTTGGGGGACACAATTCAATGCATAATTCGATCCAATGCATAACAACACTGTTATGGAATGGGGGGGGGGTCACAAAGATGGCCTCTGAAGCAAAGGAGCTCAACTCCTTCCTATCTGTGTGGCCATGGGCAAGTGACCTTACCTCTCAGGCCTCAGTCTTCACGCCTGCAAAATGGGGACTGTGCGTGACATTGACAGCCGGCTCTAGCTGTTGCTCCTCTGGATCCACTCTGGGGTTTCTGCCAAGGTTGCAGCAGTGGGGCTGTCCCCAGCTGGGGCCTGAGTAAAGGGGAGCTACGCTGGCCGGCTCCCATGGGGCGGGGTGCCGGACTCCCCTAACCAATGATTGGATGATTTTCTGACGCTCCTAGGACGGCACTACCTGCCCTCTGAGAATCTTCTCACCCAACCCTCCCGCAGGAGTCAGACCCGCCTTCGCTGGCTCTCCTTCCAGATACCTCCCCCCAAACCCTGTCTTGGAGGACCTGAACTAACCCAGGGGGTGACAGTAACACCCTCCATGAGGGTGGTCAGGAAGCCCTGGCATACGAAGCAATGCATGTAAAGCGTGGACAGTTGTGTCTTGCTCTGAGTAAACGCGCGATGGAGGTTCACTCGTTCACAAGCGTTTATTCAGCACCTGCTGTGGGCTAAACGCTGGGGCTGCAGAGACGAGCAGAACCTAGCCCCTGCCTTCAAAGAGGTCATGGCCTCTTGGAAGAGGTAGGCTAAAAATAGCAAAGAAATCGAGGGCACCATGTGGGGGATGAGCATTCTGGAAACGATCTCAGAGGAGTAATTCAGAAGAAGCAAAAAGCTGCAAATTCCCCCTTCCGCCACCTGCAATCTGTCCTGCTTTCGGGAGTCGCGGTGATCTGAGTGGAGTGACGGTCCTCAGGTCAGACGGCCTGGTCCCCCAGCTGCCCGGCACCTGGACGCCACCTGGGTGCCACTAAGGTTTACGCAATGCCACTGAACTGCCCCCCACTCCCGCCCCTCGCGTCCTCTGCTCCGGCTCTGGCTCCCCTCACCTCTGCTCGGGCCAGATGGTCCGTCACACCAGGCTTTATCTGCAGCACTTTCTTTCTCTACCTGCTGTTTGCTCCCGAAGGAACCTCTGCCTAGCGCCCCCTTCCCTTCAGTGTCACGTGACCACCTTCTCCACTGTCCCCTCTTCCCTGAAGCCCTCCCGATTCCCTAAGTCAGAGGTAAGCGGCCCTCCTCTGGGTCCCCTGGCCTCATCCTGGCATTCGTCACACTGCTCTGCCTGGGCTTCTTGTCTGCTTCCCCATGGGACTGTGAGCTGAGAACAGGGACCATGTCTGCATTTTTATTTTTAATTTTTTTTATTATGAAAGATCTCAAACATATACCAAAAAAAGGGGGGGGGAGGGGGAGAGCAGCACCGTGAATCTCCGTATGCCCACCGGCCCAGGTCACACAGATTCTGTCCCCCTGGTCAAAGCTCTCCTTTTTCTCTTTGCTAAAATAAAGCAAATCATTCCCCTCCCCCCTTCATATACGTCATTGTGCTTCTCCAAGAAATTCAATAAATGGCTTTTCAACTCATAAATGACTGTTTGTTGCAGAGCTATTTGTAAACAGCCCCCAACTGGAAACAGGCTTATTAGCGAACATTCGAAAATGAGAGTGTATCCGGTCCAAGGGCTGTGACGCATCCATTAAGATGATCCGTACAAAGGCCACACCGCCACATGGCAGAATGCTTGTGCCAAGAAAACTCCAGAAAGGCCAACAGCTCGGTGCAAGGTGGTCCCAGTGCTCTCCTTTGGCAGCCAGGGTTCACCTGCCTGGGCTCCCGGGCAGAAGGGAGAAGGTGCAGACGAAGGTGAGCCTGAGGGTGGTATGATACCTTCAAAACATTCTTCGGTGTCCTTAAAGCCACCTTTCTAAGCTGCTGTCTGCCAACCAGCGTTTGCCGCGGCGGCTGTCTGTGAAGCCGCACAAAGGCTCGATGGAAGCCGCAGGCCCCTCCGGGAGATGGCTGGAGGCCTAGAAAGCAAACCTTATGACAAGGGGCCTCTCTGACCTTCCGTGCCCAGCCCTCTCGGCTCCCAGAAGGGGGCCAATGTACTTCATGGTTGTTTTCTCTTCTGCTGGCTGGGGTTTGGAAAGGTCACAATGCAGTGGCACGGGGTTATCTGATATTCTGGGCCACGTGTGCGCTTCATGTGCATTGGGACCTGGGTCCCTGCCAGACAGCCCTTCCATCTGGGCTTCGGTGATAGGGCCTGGAGCTCTCTCTGGCCGTCTGAATGGTTATCAAGGGCTGTAGTTGTGGTATGTTTGTTCCTCTGGCACGTCTTGGATTGAGTGCAAACCCCAGTGTGAACCATAGGGCTGTCCTGGGGCAAACAGGATCTACACCGCAACAGGGTTCCCAGGCACGCCGTCCCCAGAGGAGAAGGGGGCCTGTCCACAGATCTGTCTCCACGCCCTCCCCTGGGGAGCCCGGGGTCCTGCAAACAGGAAGCATTGACTGTACTCGTTATTCCCGACACCGTGATGAACTCAGTGCCTTTTTGCTGCCTGGAAAACCAGGCCGGAGGAATTTGGGAAGGAGGATTCACCATTGTGCATTACTGAGGCGGTCAGGTGTGGAAAGAGGCAGTGGGGGGGAGGGAAGCCCCAAGTCATGGTCCCGGCTCCCCCCTCTAAATCACTTGGGGACCTTGGCACAGATGGCCTGTCCCCCAGCTGCCTCATGCACCAAGGTATCTATTAATCTCTGACTCTTCGACCAATTTGCTGTCACACACATTTGCTGAGCAACTTCTCTGGAGCCTGTGAGGAGACCCAGAGCTGAACTGCCATAGTCCCTGTCTCCCGGCGGAGGGGGAAGGGAGGGGGGGGTCTCCGAAAACAAGAACTATGATTTTAAGTGATTGAAATGGACCGAAAGAGTAATTCTTGAGATGTGAATTTAAAAAAACAAAAACAGGGGCGCCTGGGTGGCTCAGTCAGTTGGGCGTCCAACTTCGGCTCAGGTCACGATCTCACGGTTCGTGGGTTCGAGCCCCATGTCGGGCTCTGTGCTGACAGCTCGGAGCCTGGAGCCCGCTTCGGATTCTGTGTCTCCTTCTCTCTGCACTTCTGCTCTGTCTCTCTCAAAAACAAGTCAACATTAACAAACTCTGTAAAAATCAACAACAAAACAGTTTTCTCGGAAGGGCTATTCATTCGCTAGGAGCCTTGATGATGAGTAGAAGGTCACCGCGTGGTCAAATGTGGCAACAGCAGCTGCCAGATGGACGCAGGGACCACGTGGTCGTCCGGGGGCCTCCAAGCACCTGGCAGAGGCTGAGCTGTGAAGGGTTGGGAGGGTTGCCAGCAAAGGCCTTGGAGCCTACCACCAGGGTGCTTTTATCTACAAGAGCAGAATCCTTCTGACGACAAACGTCTGTGTGTACTACCAGAAGTATTACCAGACCCCACAGGTTACTGGCTGAGTCCCACGAGACTGCTCCCTACTTCGGAATCCTGTCCTAAGTGGTGGGTCCCCAGGCTACCCACACTTCTGTCCAATCTGACTACATATCCGGGAGTCCTAGTGACCCCCCTCCTCAGGTTCCATGATTTGTTCTAACAGCTCACAGAATTCAGGAAAGTACTTGTTACTTTGCTGATTTATCAAAAAGGATATTATGAAAGGGGCGCCCGGGGGGCTCAGTTGGTTAAGCGTCTGACTTCGGCTTGGGTCATGATCTTGTGTGGTCCATGAGTTCGAGCCCCGCATCGGGCTCTGTGCTGACAGCTCAGAGCCTGGAGCCTGCTTCGGATCTGTCTCTGTCTCTCTCTGTCTGCCCCGCCCCCATTTTCTCTCTCTCCCTCTCTCTCTCTCTCAAAAATAAATAAACATTAAATGTTTTTAAAAAAGGATATTATAAAAAATATAAATGAACAGTCAGATGAATAGGTACATAGGAGGAGATATGGAAGGGTCCAGAGAGTGCTTGGGCCCACAGAGGCTGGGGTGAACCAACCTCCCGGCATGCAGATGCATTCACCAGAAGCTCTCCAAACCCCTTTGTTTAGGGTTTTGTGGAGATTCCATTACACAGGCATGATTGATGAACTAGCTGGCCGTTGGTGATTAACTCAATCCCCAGCCTCCTCCCCACTCCCCACCCCAGCAGAAGTGGGGGTGAGAGTGGCTGAAAGTTTCAATCCTCTAATCCCATGATTGGACCCTCTGGCAACCTGTCCCTGCCTGAAGTTATTTAGGGACTTCTAGCCACCAGCCATGTCATAAACTCCAGGATGGCCGAAGGGGCTTTTTGTGAATAACTGAAGATACTCCCATCACTTCTATCACTCAGAAAGTTCCAAAACCCTTGTGGAAACTAGGAGGGGAGACCAAGTATCATAACAAAAGATGTGCTGGAACCCCTATCACCCAAGGATTTGGAAGCCAAGAACCAGGGATGAAGACCGAATGTATATTTCTCATGGTATCACAACATCACAGAGTCACAGGACCTGGATTCAAATCCTAGCGTCTATTTGTTGGGTGACTTGCTGAACTGGAGTTTCCTGTTTGACAGAGTAAGGCTGGTTGGAGTGAGAAAGAAACACTATGAACACAGCAGGTCCTCAGGGTGTGTTTCTCATCGTGGAAAAAAAAAAAAGAAAGAAATTGTAATTTAAATGTAACAAACATGTAACAAACATGTAACACATGTAACAAAGGGGCTGCCACAGGTCAGGTCCTTCCACCGCATCTCATTCAATCCTTGCAGTCATTCGGCCAGATAGACTGTCACTCCCATTTTACAGAGGATACCGTAAAGGCTCCCGTGGGCTTGTTCAAGGTCACACAGGTGACAGGATATGGGTAGGGATTAGAATGCAGTGGGCTGGGCTCCAATGCCTGAATCTTTCCAGACTCTACCTCAACAGACAAACCACCTGGTCCCTCCCACTTCCCTTTATGGCACAGACTGTTCCTAACGTCCTGGTATCTATGTCTTACTCCTTTAGTAACAGAAACTGTAGCTCTGTCCAAAGCCTGGATTTCCTCACCTCCCTTTCAGCCGATGTGGCCATGGGGGTAGGTATAGCCACTGAGATGTAAGAAGCGTCACGGGGAACTTCTGGAAGTCGCCTAAAAGGGAAGGCTGCTTGTAAGTAAATGTTCAACCTAAAAAAAGAAGAAAGAGGGGCGCCTGGGTGGCCTCAGTCGCCCGTCCGACTCTGCCTCGGGTCGTGATCTCACCGTTGGTGGGTTCGAGCCTCGCGTCAGGCCTGTGCTGACAGCTCAGAGCCTGGAGCCTGCTTCGGATTCTGTGTCTCCTTCTCTCTCTTTCCCTCCCCCAACTCATACTCTCTCTCTCTCTCATTCTCTCTTTCAAAAGTAAATAAACATTTTAAAAAATTTTTTTTAAAGAAGGAGAAAGAGAGAGAAAGAGAAATGCCATCTTCCTCCCTTCCTCTTTCCTTCCTGCTGGCTGACCTCAGACAAAATCGCTGTAGCTCAAACGGTCATCTTGGGCCACGTGGAGCTATGTTGGTAGACGATGGTATGTCACCATCCCAGTCCTAGATTGCCTCCCGTCCCTTCTTCTGAATCGTCAGCTCTTCTCTGGTAAGCCTTTTCTTCAGCATTTAAATAGGTCCCAGTTTCTCCCAACCTAAAAGAAAACACATTCAATCTGGGTTCCGTTTCTCTTCAAGGGCCTCTGGGGAGCACAACCTAAGGGACTTTCTTCAGTAATCTTCTAACTAGATCTCTCAAAAGCATGTTACATTGTTACCCATGCACTCCTCATCCTGGGTTCCAGGCCTGGCCTCTGCTTCCCAACCTCTCTAGGGGCTCCTCTGCTGTTGTCTTTGATGAGGGAGCATAAGGCAAGTTACACCAGGAAGCCAGCCCCCTCCCCCCCCCCCCCCCCCGAAAGTGGGATATGTGATATTCCTCAGGCATTCCTGGATGCCTAAGACAAAGGAGAGGACAGAAAACAAATGGCTAAATTTGTTTGCTAAGAGTCTGCATCAGTTTACAAATATGCCATTAATAGCCTAATCTTCAGGAGCTCCCTACTATTAATGATAATGCTTTGCTAGAGGGAAAACCAACTTTAGCTTGACAAGAGCTGGGCCTCCAGTAAGCTGTAAATTCTCTTTAGCAAATGGAAATCCCTTTAAGAAACTTGTTTTGCCTTTACCTCCCCCACCTCCACAGTATATAAGCAGTCACTTTGCACGACCCCATGCAGCTCTTCCTGCCCACGGGTCCTGTCCCTGTGCTTGAATAAAATCATCTTTTTGCAGTAAAGACGTCTTCCAGAATTCTTTCTTGCCTGTCAGCTCTGAACCCAACACCCCAAAACCTCGTCAGTCTCCTCTAGTCCTCTCGATCTCAGGACTGATTTGACTTCTTTTCTTGCAGGTCTTAAAAGCACCTAAACTCAACATGACCAAACTGAACTCAAGGTCATTCAGTCCTTCTCCCCCCACCCCAAGATTTTCTAGCTGTTCTTTCCAGAAATCTGGCTGAATCTTTGACAAATCTCTTTCCATCATCAACCACAACCAATCCACAAATCAAGCCCTGACAATTTCATCTCCTAAATAAAATCCATCCACTTGACAGGGGCAGCTGACTCAAACCACCATCATCTCTTGCCTCGAGCTAGCACAACATTCCCTTAATTGGTCTTCACTCCAATACCCCCATAACATCTGTTTTGTACACAGTAGTCAAAGGGATCTTTCTACCAATGGGATCATGTCTGTGGCTTGCTCAGAAGTCAACAACTTCCCTTTGTCCTCCCCATGAATAGGCCAACTCCTGCCCAGGGCTGGGCAAGGTCAGAACCTACCCCAGGGCCCTTCATCTCATTCCCCCTCCATCTCTGTTCCAGCCAGAGAGACCTTGTGTGACACGCATGCTTCCTTGAACCCACACTCACATGCTCCCTTTTCTCCTGCCTTGTGTGCTAGCTGTCCCCTCTGCCTGACCCGCCCTACGCTCCTATGCCACATCCATAAACTTCTCTTCCTAGCATTTAGCCCGGCTCGAAATGATTTATGTACGCAAACGATGTCCTCCCCAACTGAAAGGTGAGCTTTCTGAGGGTGTCTTGCTTGCTGCTTTATCTCTATTGGGCCAGGCATGGTCACCCAACGAATATTTACCGAGTGAATGAATAATTCACCGGACCCCACTCCCAATGAGTGCATGAAGAACCCAAATCTGGTGTCTTAGGAGCCCCACCTGAAAAGCATCCTGGAGAAAATATGCAAATAAAATTGGCGAGACGCAATCACGTAGGGAAGGAGGCCTTCCCTTTTTTCCTCCCAGGACAGAAAAAGGGGAAGACAGCTCACGGCCCCATCCCGCTTTGGCCGTGGGGTGGCGCTGTGAGCATGCCCCCTTCAGGCCGCTCTAGCCGCCCTTCTCGCCTGCTCTGCTGGGAGGCGGGCTCACCCGCGGGGGTCCCTCCAAGATGGCGGCGCAGAGGAGGAGCCTGCTGCAGAGTGTGAGGAACGACCCGCTCTCCGGGCTGGGGGTTGGGACCCCAGGGGGCGGCCTGTCGGGTGCAGGCGCGGCTCCCTCTCCGCCGCTGGGCAGCCTCCCTCTCGCTGACGAGGTGTAGCCGCTGCCCTCCCCCCCCCCCGACTCGGGGCCGGCCCCCCCCCCCTCATTCCCGAGGCCGGCGGCGCGTGCGGCCCCGCGTAGCCCGCGCGTGCGCGCTGCCTCCGGGCGGTCAGGGGCTGGGATTCGCGATCGCAGCGACCCCGAGCGTCAGGGGCGCGTCGAGGGTGGGGAGCGTCCCGGGGCCGGAAGGGAACGTGGCGCGCGGTGGCGGAGATAGTCGGGGCGGTGAGCCCACCCTGGGCGCTGAGCAGCCGTGCGGTAATAAGTTACAGCAGCAGCAGCAGCAGCCCGTGGCGTACCGCTCATCACCCTCCAGGTTTTCCGCCAGTTGCTTTACGTTATAAGCTGAATTTTCATCACAGCCCTGGGAGGTGGGTACTCTTATTCCCGTTTGACAGATGAGGAAACGGAGGCACAGATGAGGACAAACGGTGGTCGTTTGCCCAAGGCCACACAGCCAGTAAGTGGCAGAGTCAGGGTTAACATCAGACTGCCTGATTCCAGGAACGGGGTTAACCTCCAGGTGATACCGGAGGAATGACTCGAGTGGCAGCCTGGGTCCTGGTCCTGGCTCTATTTGGTCATGCCTCGGTTTCCTTAACTGTAAGGTGAAAGCAGGCAGTGGGAGGATGGTCCCGAGACTCACCCTTACCCCCAGTCTGGACCTTCATGGATTTGTCGCTGGTGTCTTACAGCCCCTGCGTCCTCCTGACACGTGCACATGGATGCGTACACATCTTGGCATCATGAGCCCCATCGGACCTGCCACCGCAGGGTGCTGGTCCCCTGGGTCCACCCCAGATGTGGCAAGCTGTCGTACTTGCCCTGTGGATTTGCCTGCCTCCTGTACTCGTGATCCACAGTGAATAGTGTCACCAGCTCTTTCCACCACTAGGTGCCAGGCATTCAGTAAATATTTGTAAAATAGTAAAGCATTTGTAGCCCTGTCCAGTGCTTGGCCTTGGCCTTACAGCAGCCGTTGGCCCTGCCCTTGAGGGACTTAAAGCATAAGAATTGGGGAAGGGTGACCTTCAGTGCTGTATACTAAGGACAGGCTTTGTGTAGATGGGCTTTGAAACTGCTCTTCTGGGACAGCAATTCCCAGGGCTCCCCTGTGGGGATTGCTCTCTCCCCCTCCACACCTTTGGCCGCGCCTTTCTTTTACCGGCGCTCTGCAGGTCAGCCTTGTCATTGAGTTAAGTGGGCCTGGCCCCTCTGCTCTGGAAGCTCCCAGAGGGCAGGGCCCCTGTATAAATTTCCCTGTTGTAAAAATTCCAGACATCTGGGCTGGACCGTGGCGAATGTTGGAAGCGGTAACTGCTCTGGAGGGACTCGGCTTGCTGAGGAGAGTGCCTTCCAGCTTCCCCCTCTTCTAGGTGTGATGGAGCCCAGGGGACTCAGGTTAGACAGAAGCCAGGCTTTGCCAGCTCCGGGACGTGTTCTGGGTGGTAATGGAATCTTTGGAAGATGGATGATCAGCTTTAAGCACATAGCCTCGTGATGAAAGGCCAGGGGGTGGCAGTGATGTCCACACGAGAGCCCTCCCATCCTAATGGTGATCAAGACATCCCTGTTCACAGGGCGTCTGAGTGTCCGGGCAGTGTGTGTGGCTCGCTGACCGGCTCTCCGCTGTCCTGTGGTTAGATCAGCTCAGATACCGTCATTGAGCAGATGGCTGTGAGGGCTACCACACAAGGTCGGGTAGCTGTCACCCAAGGATACCCTCACGGGTATCCAGATGGCAGAGGTCCCCAGGCAGCGTGGCCCCTTAAAAGGTCTTTTGAACAGAAGAAGAGCTTTTGAAGGTAGCTTGGTGTGTTCCGAGGAACTTGGGTCCTTCACGGCCTCACAAAAAGCACAGGTTTCGAATGGACTCGGACAAGTCACTTAACATCCCCGAACCTTGGTTCCCAGCCGAAGGGACTCCCAGGAGTGTTGTTAGAATTAAATGAACTCACACGTTACAGTCCCTAGCCTAGCATAGTCACAGTCCAGCCATGAAGTGGCGCCTTAAGTTCTGAACACTCAAGTGTCACTGAGCTCTTACTCTGTGGCAGGCACTGTGTGGGTATGGGGGACACTTCCCCCGTGAAGCCTGTGTTCTGATAAGGGAGACCGTAACAACGAATAAATACAGATTACGATATAATAATATCTATAGCGTCAGGTGGTGCTTCATAGAAGGGCAGAGGGGCCATTTTAGACAGACTATTTGGATGAGACCTCCCACCATTTGATGGGATGCAGTAGGGGATTTGGGAGGGGTACTCCTGCCTGAGGGAAGAGGGATGCAGAGGCTTGTGTGTTTGGGGAGCATCACGGAGGCCAGCATGGCTGGAGTAGAGCGTGTTGGGGGAGTGGTAGTAACCAAGGGCCAAGGGGCCTTGTGGACCCTGGTGTGGACTTCTTTAGGCTCTATTCTAAGTGTACTGTGAAACTTGCTGGTGTTTTTTTGGCTTTGATGTTTGTTTCTTTACTTTGAGAGAGGGAGAGAGAGCAGGTAGGGGAGGGGCAGGGAGAGAATTCCAAGCAGGCTCCGCACTGTCAGCACAGAGCCGGACGCGGGGCTTGCACGAACGAACCAGGAGCTCATGACCTGAGCCGAAATCAAGAGTCGGACGCCTAACCCACTGAGCCACCCAGGAGCCCCGAAACTTGGCAGTGTTTAGGAGGAGCACGCGATCTGGTTTGTGGTTGGAGAAAGAGCCTGTGTCAAAACAGGTTTGAATGGAGAGAGAGTGGAAGCTTGGGACCTGCTGCGTGCCGCTCCCGGGCGTCCAGGCAGGAGCGACGGCAGAGGAGTGGGGAGAAGTAGCAGGTTCTGGCTGTGTTTTGGAGGACGAGTGGGTGTGATTTGCTGCTGGATCCGATGTGGGGTGCGTGACAGAGGGAGAGGGAAGAAGGACTACAGGATTCCACTTGGCACAACAGCGGTGCCCTTCACCGAGATGAGGGACCCTGGAGCGCATTTGGGGCTGGGAGAATCAAGAGTGTGGTTTCTGCCTGTGCTTTGCTGTACTTAGTCATAAAATGAAAATCGACTTGAAATTAATTTTTTTTTTCACTTAGAAACATCACTCGAGCGACCACATCCATGAGGTCACAGGTGCTGGCTAAATATTTTTTCTAACATCCATAATAAATACGCACCCATGAAAATAAAAACATCCGTTAGGCCATCACCCACAGCCGTCCCCTCCGCCGTCAGAATGTGGCCCAGCTGCTGCTGCACACAGTAACTGCCCCACAATTATTAGCAGCCCCTTTAAGCATGTATTAGGACTATATTTGTGATGAAAACATAGAGGGCCTTTGATGAAAAGCCTGCTGAAAGGGGGGGGGGGTGGGCAGGGGTCGAGCTGGTCCCAGAGAAGTGGGGAAGGAAAAGGGGGTCATTCAGAAAGAGAGATGGCAGGAGGCACCGGGTATTTTCAGCTTTTGGGAGAGAAAGAACAGCTGCCCCCCCCCCCCCACCAGCCATCTTCCTGGGGGCATTATTCTCTCATTCTGAGCTTCCTTTTTGCCTCCAAGGAATCTGGGTGCTTTCACCACAAAAACACTCAGCCTTTTCATACCATAATTTGATATTCAAGCTGTGGCCTGAAGTTGGAACCGTGCTTTATCCACTTCTGCTGCCCAGGAGTTTGAGATGAATCTCTGTGGGGACTTTTCTGGCCTATTATGTGACGCGGTAACATATGTATATGAAGCGGCTTCCATACATGTGTACAAGGTGTTTGTGACACCCTTCACTGGGTCCGTACAACTGGATCACTGTAGAAAGTTTTCATGCCAGAATACGAATTTGGGGAATTCCCTCACACAATCAAGTCAAAATTAGGCTTTTTGAAACAGACTTCTTTCTTACTGCCTTTTGTGTTAAATTTCTTCCGAGAAATTAACTTGTAACCCACCAAAGAGTTACAGGGGTGCACGCTCTCCGAGGTGCGTATTTACGCGGCTCTGTGACGAGGCTGTGTGAGCGTGGGGGGCTCCCGTCTTGGCTCCCCAGGCGCCCCTTGCCACTGGTGCTGGCAGGCCTGGCATTTGTGGGTGTGGAGAAGGTATGCGTCAGTGTGTGCGGGGGTGGGGAAGGGGGCGGTTTGTGTGAATAGGAAATATGCGGCCTTTCCGAAAATTGTTCAGGCATGTGGAGGAAGGAAGCAAGAGACTTGGCAGTGGGGTGGAGTCGGCATTGGATGCTTGGCATGGCTAATCCCCGGTGGAGTGGGCAGAGCTGGGACAACAGGATGGTAACTCACCCAGCCACAGCAGTGTCAGAGGGACTTCGGGGCCACTGCTGAAATCGGGGAAGACCAGGTACTCTCATACTCCTATGTGGGTACAACCTCCTGGAATTCTCTGGCCATTTGTCATGGAATGTCTGAGTTCCTATGGGGACTGCATTCCAAGCAGGTCCTTCCTCTCAAGGAATGCTCACAAGTATATGAGAAATGGTCCATAGGTCATTGGATCTAAGACACCATTAATGATAAGGACCCATCACTATTTTATATACCACTAAGAAAGAAAACCCACTGCCAATTAACTTGAAACACACCAACTTCAGGGATTAAAAGATAGAAAATATATGTCTTGGAATCAGTGGCTAATTAATAATACCAGGTTACAAAAACAAACAAACAAAAACCACAATAAAACAGGGGCACCTGCCTGGCTCAGTTGGTGGAGCACCTGACTCTTGATCTCAGGGCCGTGAATTCAAGCCCCACGTTGGCTATAGAGATTACTTAAATAAATACACTTAAAAAAAAAACAACACAACAGTACCAAGCTACAGCATGAGAGTTGCCGGAAGGCCAAATGGTTAATAACCAGTATGTGTAGTGAGCCACCAGGATAGATTTCTCAGGGAAGGGACCCTGGCACCTTGGGCTGCATTGTCCCTGAGTCTGGGACACATACAATGAGGAGGTTTGGTATGTGCTGGCATGAAAGTCATTGTTATATAGCACACAAGTTATGTGCTTTTCTGTTCTCTTTCACACTCTGATGATGTCAGGAGAAAGACTTGGTTTGGTCCTGATATATCCTTAATACCTTTCTGATTCTTTTTTTTTTTTTTTTAATGTGTGTTTATTTTTGAGAGAGAGAGAGAAACAGCACGAGCAACAGGGGGCGGAGAGAGAGGGAGATGCAGAATCCGAAGCAGGCTCCAGGCTCTGAGCTGTCAGCACAGAGCCTGATGCGGGGCTTGAACTCACAAATGGTGAGATCATGATCTGAGCTGAAGTTGGACAGTTAACTGACTGAGCCACCCAGGTGCCCCAGCACCTTTCTGATTCTTGCAAGTCTTCTCCCACACTTAAAAAAAAAGTTTATATTTATTTATTTTGAAAGAGACCGCGAGGGGGGGAGTGGCAGAGAGAGGGAGAGGAAGAATCCTAATGACGTGCCAGTTCAGAGCCCGATGCAGGGCTCGAACTCATGAACTGGGAGATCACGACATGAGCCGAAATCAAGAGTTGGATGCTTAAGCAACTGAGCCACCCAGGTGCCCCCCCCCCGCTTTTTTTTTTTTTTTTAAGTAATCTCTACATGCAACATGGGGCTCAAACTCCCAACCCCAAATCAAGAATCACATGTTCCACCAACTGAGCTAGTCAGGCATCCTACCCTTGCTTTTTTTTTTTTTTTTTTTTTTTAACAGAGAGGGGGTGCCTGGGTGGCTCAGTTGGTTAAGCGTCCGACTTCGGCTCAGGTCATGATCTCACAGTCCGTGAGTTCGAGCCCGGCGTCGGGCTCTGTGCTGACAGCTCGGAGCCTGTAGCTTGCTTGGGATTCTGTGTCTCCCTCTCTCTGAGCCTCCCCTGTTCATGCTCTGTCTCTGTCTCAAAAATAAATAAGCGTTAAAAAATTTTTTTTAAGCAGAGAGAACAGGGCTCCAACTCAGAGTCTACAGCAGGCAGTAGGTTCAGCTGGAATCTAATAACCTTGTTTTGTTTTCATTTTTTATTATCTGCAAGATACAGCAAGTAATACTCCTTTTCTGCTTATAATAGTGAAAAAGTTTGTGTTCAAAATGAAGTCACTTGAGTAAAAGAAAATGTGACAGTTTATTTTATTTTATTTTTTAGGCTTATTTATTTATTTTTGAGAGCGAGAGAGGCGCGTGTACAAGCGGGGGAGGGGCACACAGAGAGGGAGACAGAATCCGAAGCCGGCTCCAGGCTCGGAGCTATCAGCACAGAGCCCTACATGGGGCTCAAACCCACCAACCATGAGATCATGACCTGAGCCAAAGTCAGACGTTTAGCCAACTGAGCCACCCAGGCGCCCCAAGAAAATGTGGCAGGTTAAAGAAAAATTACGAAGCAGATTATTTCTTGAAGATAGTGAGCAGATGGTGGAGGTTTGGGAAACACGGGCCTATGGCTCCCGTTGGATTTGAGCAGGGCCTTTGGAGGTGGATGGGGCTGGGAAAGACAGAAAAGGGGAGGCCTTGCCTCACTCACTGTGGATACATTTTAAGCTACTTTTGGGTAATCTTTTAATAGCCACCCAAACTCAGGTGGCTGGGAACTTTATGTTTAAAGAGTGCCTGTGTGAAATAAGGAGGACTTTGCTCAGCAAGTTTCACGTTTATGAATAGTCGATTTGTTCTAAAGTGTGTGCTTGTTTGTGCGACTGTACCTCTGGGGTCAGTAGCCTCTTCATTTGGGGTCCCCAGAATACATCTGGCCTTTCAAGTAGAGCAGACCTCTGGGGGAAGTGTTACTTCCCTCCTGTGTTGGTGCAGACACCCTCCTGCAAGAAGTAGGTTGGCTTCCCACGCCTTTTGTTCTGGTCACAGGTTTTTCGAGATCACGCAGAACGCTGTGTCTTAGAAGGCCTTGGCTGCACAGGATAGACAGCTGAGTGAGGTTGTCAATCTGTGAAAGGGTGAGATTCAAAATTATGTCAACAAGCTGGAAGGCTGAGATGAAAGCAGCAGGGTATAATCCCGCTAAAGTCAATTCAGGTTGAAAAAAATCCTCTATAGGAGTGCGGTTGGGGGAGACCACCTGGATAGAACCGCAGGGGGAAAAGACCGTCATTTTAGTGAACAGCCTAACAGCCAGCGGGAATTTTCTCGCGGAGGCTAGATGCCAATCTCTTCTTTACGTGTACGAAGGTTCTTGGGTTTTGTGTCTTGATTTTTCTATCCTGCCACCCTTCTGACTTCTTTTGAGTTTTCAAATTAATTCTTTAGGTTTTCCAAATACCATCAACTGCAAATAGAGGGAATTGTACGTCTCCGGTTCTTAAGCTCTGCCTCTTTTTTTTTTTTTTTTTTTTTTTAATTTTTTTAACGTTTATTTATTTTTGGGACAGAGAGAGACAGCATGAACGGGGGAGGGGCAGACAGAGAGGGAGACACAGAATCGGAAGCAGGCTCCAGGCTCCGAGCCGTCAGCCCAGAGCCCGACGCGGGGCTCGAACTCGCGGACCCTGAGATCGTGACCTGAGCCGAAGTCGGCCGCTCAACCGACTGAGCCACCCAGGCACCCCGTTGCTCTGCCTCTTTTATCTAATTGCATGAGCTCACGCCTCCAGTTCAGTGTTAGGTACCGGAGGAGGTGGGCATCCTCGCAGTGTTTCTAATCTTAACGAGAATGCCTCTTGTGTCTCCCCCACTCAGTAGATGCTGGCTTTAGTACCGACTGGCAGGTTAAGAAAGTGTCCATTGAGTACTGTTTTCTTGAGTGTGATTATCAACGGACAAAGACTCTCCTTAAATAAACAATAGCACTGGAATCCACAGCCATTGACCTGAACACCAGTTGCCAGTTAATGAAATAATATGTGGTTGGTCCTTGAACAACATGAGTTTGAACTACAGTGATTTACCTATGTGCGGATTTTTTCTTCGATAAACATAGTACTATAAATAAATGTATGTTCTTTTCCTTATGATTTTCTTTTTTTATTTATTTTTTAATTTTTTTAATGTTTGTTTATTTATTTATTTTATTTATTTTTTTTTTTGAGAGAGAGAGTGCACAAGTAGGGGAGGGGCAGAGAGAGAGGGAGAGAGAAATCCCAAGCAGGCTCTCTGCTTTCAGTGCAGAGCCGGATATGGGGCTCGAACTCACGAACCGTGAGATTGTGACCTGAGCCGAAACCAAGAGTCAGACGCTTAACCAACTGAGCCACCCAGGCTCCCCTCCTTATGATTTTCTTTTTTCCAGCTTACTTGATTGTAAGAAGTCAGTACACAATACATGTAACATACAAAACATGTGTTGATTGTTTATGTCATTGGTAAGGCTTCCAGTGGAAGGTAGCCACTATTAATAGTTAAGTTTTGGGGGACTCAAAAGTTACAGACTTTTGACTGCGCAGGAGGTTGGTGCCCCAGCCCCTGCGTTGTTCAAGAGTCAACTATATTTCCAAAATATTACTAGCTCATCATTATGAAAATCACATTTCAAAAAGAGCTCTTAGGGGCACCTGGGAGACTCAGTCGGTCGAGAGTCTGACTTCGGCTCAGGTCACGATCTCACGGTTTATGAGTTTAGTCCCGTGTGCGCACTGTGCTGACAGCTCAGAGCCTGAGCCTGCTTCGGAGTCTGTGTCTCCCTCTCTCTCTGTGCCTCCCCCGCTCGTGCTCTGTCTCTCTCTCTCAAAAATAAAATTTAAAAACATGAAAATCATTTTTTAAAAGACGAGCACTTAACATCATAGAGGTGTCCGGGCACTAGTCATCAATCCTGTCTGAAGAACCGGGTGCTTGTCAGGAGGTGGACCACCGTCCCGGAGACTTTCTGATTTGGGACAGCTTGTTACTCCGTGCGAGCTGAGCGTGGCTGCGGCGGCCCGCGCGGTACCAGCCTGCCCCTGAGAGCAGTGTCACGGGCGCCCATTGGGCGAGTGAGTTGTTTTTGTGCCTTGAAACACCCAGGTGGTGAGTTCCTCAGTCACCTACTCTAGTTCATTTCCTTCCTTCCTCGAAAGAGCCTCTCATTAGTGTTTGTCAGAGTGTATCTCACAGTGTCAAGTGGGGCCCATACGTTGCTCAGGTTGCTCGGGTAGTAGTTACTTTTTGCTGGAAAGTATGAATTTGTTGTAAAGATTCGAGTCCCTGGAAGCCTGTGTCTGACCCTCATGGGAGTTAGGGAATGGCAGAGGGAGTCTCGTGATTGCAGCATCGATGACAGGTTTTGCATCACGGGTGACACATTTGTATTGTTCATTTCCTACTAGAGGTCGAGTTCAATCCCTCTTAATCTTATCTTTTTTTAAGTTCATTTATTTATTTTGAGAGTGACAGAGACAGCGCAAGTAGGGGAGGGGCAGAGAGAGAGGGTGAGAGAGAGAATCCCAAGCAGACACGGGGCTCAAACCCAGGAAGCCGTGAGATTGTGACCTGAACCGAAACCCAGAGTCTGGTACTCAACCAACTGAGCCACCCAGGCACCCCGTCTTAATCTCATTTTTAATCACAGATAGGATTCTAAAAAGTATGAATGAACATCTTCTCCTGCATGCTTCGAAACAGCTGTGGCGCTTCAGGGTGCTGAATAGTGGTCTCGACCCATCTTTTCAGGAGGAGGACCTGAGACACTCCAGACTGGGGAGATGCTTTTGTGCTTAATCTTTTGCTTAGTTTCATTTGAGTTGCAGGCAGGAGACAGACCCTAGAAAAAGATTCTTTGGGAAATTTATTTGCCAAGTTGCCCAACCTTTGTGAGGTCTCTGACAGTGGAGGCATGCTAACCAGACCTAAGACCTAAGCGATAATTGGCAACAAAGCTGTTCGTTGAAAAATAATTAATTCCTTGGCAGTGAACTCTTTTCAGTGGCATGGAAGGAAGGCCCTACCCTGTCCCCACCTAGGCACATAGGCGCACGCATATATATGAACACGAGCAAACCATTTTCCCCTCTGGTCACTGCAGAGGCTATGCTGGCCTTCTTGCATTTACTTAAACCTCACACACTTGTTTTGCTACCTCAGGGTCTTTGCACATGCCATTTCCTCTGCTTGGAAGGCCCCTTTCCCACTTTCTGAAAGGGCTACTGCTCCGTGATCATTTGGGTCTGGCTCAGAGGTCACCTCTTCAGGGAGGCCTCTTCTTTTTTTTTTAATGTTTATTTATTTATTTTGAGAGAGAGTGAGCAGGGGAGGGCAGAGAGAGAGAGAGAGAGAGAGAGAGAAACCCAAGCAGGCTCTACCCTATCAGAGCAGAGCCAAGGTGGGGCTCGATCTCATGAACCGTGAGATCATGACCTTAGCCGAAATCAAGAGTCAGATGCCCAACTGACTGAGCCACCCAGGGGCCCCTGGAGAGGCCTCTTCTGACCATTTCATCTAAAAGCCCTCACCATCACTCTCTGTCCCCTTACCCTAATTATTTTTTCTGTGGCTCGTATCTTTGTCTGAAATATTTTGTAATATGTATTGTATTGTAATATTGTATTGTAATACAATATTTATTATATTAACATGTTGGAAGTTTCTCTTTCCCTAGAAAGGAGGCTTCAAACAAGGACCCTCAATTATGTCCTGCACTGTGGCCCCAGTGCCTAGAATGATGTCAGCCTTGTATAAATGCCCAGTAGATGTTTATTGAATACATGGTGGTATTAATTGAATACACTATAATTGCATAATGTCATATGTGGAGTCCAAAGACCTAATTAATTTCACATTTATATTAAGAGAGACATTTGTATCACTCACAAATGAGACAGGTCGAGATTGCAGCTAGAAACAATTTGCGTTACTGTGACAATTTTTCTTCCCGTATGTCACTTGACCTAAAAGTGCTGAGTGCCTGGTGTCGTCAGGAGCTGAACAGAATTTCAGCTCTTGCTGTTTCTTTTCTATGGCTAGGTTTTGGTCACATTTTTTGTTTTCAAGTGGCTTTTCAGCCCTTGTGGTGAAATTGTGTAGATGTCCTATAAAGAAGACGTAAGTAAATTTAAAGACATACCATGTTGGTGGATCGCAAAATTCAGCACGGTGAGGATGTCAGATGTCCTAAATTGACCTATAAACAATTCCAGTCAAAATCCCAGCAAGTCTTCCGTGTAGATATAGACAGGCCAATTCTAAAATTTACGTGGGAGGCAAAGGAGCTAGGATCACTGAAACAGTTTTGAAAAAGAATAAAATTAGAGGCAACCCACTACCCGATTTTATAATATAGATTATAAAGAAGTTGTAGATTTTATAATATAGACTTATATACAGATTTAAGCTCTAGATTTATAAAGGTATGGTAATCCAGAGCATGGAATCGGTGGAGGGATAGACACCTGGATCCATGGAACGGACTAGAGTCCAGAGACAGACCCACACGAGTATGGCCAGTTAATTTTTGAAAGAAGTGCAGAGGTAATTTAATGGAGACAGGGCAGTCTTTTCAAGAAACAGTGTTACAACAATTGGCTATCTGTATGTACAAAACAAAACCCAAAACAACTTAGACCGAAACTTCCTGGTTTATGCAGAGATTAACCCCAAATGGATCACAAGTCTAAATGTAAAACCGTGAAACTATCTGAAGAAAAACCTAGAAGGTCTCTGGGGCTGGGCAGTATTCTTAAGACACCAGAAGTGTGCGCCATGAGAGAGAAAGCTGATAAAATGGACTTCATAAAAACTAAAAACTCTTGCTTCGCAAAAGGTACCAGGAAGTGAATGAAATGACAAACTACAGACTGGGAAGACATACTTGCAAATCACATGTCCAACAAAGGACTTGGTCCAAAAAGCACAAAGGGCTCTCAGAACTCGACAAATAACCCAATTAAAAAATTGGCATAATGGGCACCTGGGTGGCTCATTCGGTTCAGCATCTCCCTTGATTTTGGCTCAAGTCATGATCTCATGGTGGACTGAGCCCCACGGCAGGCCCTGCGCTGGGCACGGAGCCTGCTCGAGATTCTCTCTCCCTCTCTCTCTGCCCCTCCCCCCACTAGCACTTGCTCTCTCTAAAAAACAAACACAAAAAGACTTACAACAGACTCTTCTCCAGAGTTGTGCCGATGGCAAATAAGCACATGAAAAAATGCTCAACACCGTCATTAGCCGTTAGGGAAATGCAAATCAAAGGCGCGATGGCATCGGCTGCACACTTCTCAGAATGTCTGCATTTAATAGGACCACGGCAGGGCGAGGGTGTGGAGCACCTGGAACTCTCGCCCGCTACCGGTGGGAATGCAGATGGTACACCGCTTTGGGAAACAGATTGGCAGCTTCTTACAAAATTAAGCCGCAGTCTCATCCCTACTCCAGAGACGTGAAATGTTATGTTCACACCAAAACCTGCCCGTGAACGTTTATGCCAGCTCTCTTCATAATTGCCGAAAACTGGAAATAGCCCAGATGCCCTTCAGTGGATGAGTGGACAGGCTTCTGCATCCACCTGACAGGAGGCTCTCTGCGATGAAGGGACAGACTTGCCGCCCGCAGTGACTTGGTTGGGGGGGGGGGGGTGGGATGGGGGTCGGTCTCCAAGGCATCATGCGGAGTGAGGGGAACCGGTCTTAAAAGGTTATGCCTTACAAGACCTGGAGTGTGGTGGTGGTGGGCATCGGGGGCTGGGGAAGTGAGGGGAGTTTGTGTTTAGTGGGGACAGGGTTTCAGATTTACAAAAGGAGGGAAAGAGCTATGGGGACGGATGGCAGGGCTGGCCGCCCAACGCCGAATGTATTTAGTACCACCGGACTGTACATTCAAAAACGATTAAGATGGTGAATTTTGCTATGTGTGTTCCATCACAATAAAAAGAAAAAAAGCCGCGTACTGCCTAATTTCACTTAGGAGATTCTTGAAAAGACAGCGAACGTAGTGACTGAGCACAAGTCTACTTGTTGGGCGTTAGGGGAGGGGTGGCTACGAAGGGGCAACTCACGGGTACGTTTTGGGACGATGGGGCTCTTCCCAGATCTTGTGGCGGCAATCACCCAAAACACGTGTGAAAACTCATAGACCGGCATGCCAAAAAAAAGTCCATTTTACTATATGTTAATTTAAAAATAAAAATGAACTCCTGCACCCTGCAGAAGCTGTTCCAGGGTGCAAGACAGAACGAACCCGCTAGAATCAATGCCGCATCAAAGCAGTTTTAAAAAGCCATAAAGGCACTCACTGTCAGTATGTGAATAAACAGAAGATAAAATTTGCCACAAAAGCTAACCACAGGCCATTTGCATGTCTGATTGCAAGCGCCTGCTGAAGTGGTTTTCACATCCTTTTTTGAAGACTTACTACGACCTTACAAGAAATTGTGCACAGGGTACGTGCCTGTTGAATATTTCAGTACAGCGTTCCGTTCAATCCAACTGGTACCCTCTTTGCAGTTGACCTTCGACGCTCCCCATCATTTCCAGGCCGGGTGGTCCTGGGAAGGCTCTTGGGAACCAGGCACAGCTCTCAGATAGGGGCCTGGAATGGGGAGGCTTTCAGCGAGAAGAATGGCTCGTACCTGGGCCTTGTGTCAGAGCCGTTTCTGGGACTTCGGAGTGCACTCCTAGGAGATTTCGGAAATTCAGAATCTGTGTTTGGGCTGGGCCTGGACGGCTGTGCAGAAGTGCTCACGCGTGTATGTGAGGTCTGAAGCTGGACTGCCTGTTTTGAGATCCAAGGGGTAGGAAGGCAGGCAGGAGTAGGGGAGCCAGGTGTAGGAGGAGTGCATGACAAGGGCTGTCAGCCGAGCCAGAGCAGTGGCAGCGGGAGGGGGTCTTCCTGCAGGAAGACTTCCTGGAGGCGGTGACTCCTGAGCCAGAGTTCTGAAGGACACAGAGAATTGCTAGACAAGGATAAGGAGTATATTCTTGCAGAGGAAAAAGAGTGAGGTGCTGCAGGCACTTGTACTGGGAGAGAGGGATGTGGCACGGAGCAGATGCGAGAGGGTGCCGGAGCAGAGCAGGGACCGAGGGGCGAGATGCCAAGGGCATGGCATATGACTGAAGCTGGCTTGTAAAGGCAGTTTCTCAAGCGCCCTCGGGCCTCCCGAACCGGCCACCTGGGAGGAGCTGCCTGCGACGCAGGCACCCTGGGCCCCACCAGGATCAGACATTCTGGGGGTTGGGCCTGGAAATCTCCAGTTTTAACTGGTGCCCAAGGGGTTGGAGTCAGAGCCGCGGTGGGGAGCCACCAAAGAGCTTTCTCCCAAGAGGCTGCTTCTTTTGTGTGGCTCACTCATGTTTCGTAACACAGCTCGCGCTTAGAAACCACTGCTGAGCCTAGAATTTGGGAACTCTGGTTTTTTCCAGGTTTCCTGGGGAACGGCATTGTGGACTACCCATAAAAACATGCAAACCCTTCTGCAGGTGTTTGTTCATCCAAGCACTGTTTTCCGGAAGGAAGCAGAACCGTCTGTGGGGCTCTGGGGCTGCTGTGTTTCTGTTGGGGAAGAGAAAGAAGGTGAGGTGGGGTCCGTCCTCATGTAGGAGGTGACACTTTCTGGTTTCCTGGTGTCCTCAGGAGCAGCAGCCAAGCTGGACAGACGACCTGCCGCTCTGCCACCTCTCTGGGGTTGGTTCAGCCTCCAACCGCAGCTACTCTGCTGATGGCAAGGGCACCGAGAGCCACCCACCGGAGGACAGCTGGCTCAAGTTCAGGTGAGCGCTGTCGGCAGTGCCCTCCTGAGCCTCGGAGGCAAGTTTGCACCCGTCCCGAATGGGGCTTGCCACTGAGCTGTGACCCACGGGGGGGCATCTCCTGCTGTCCCTTGCACTTCTGGACCTCAGGCCGACCGAGGGCCTGCTACAGTGGTGTCAGGGAGTGTCCTGGAAGGCCATGCCGGGGTGGAATGATGGTCAGAGTGGGGGAACCCCGGTGGGCATCCGAAGCCACCGCTGCTGTATCTCTGGTCTCCCCCAGTCCTTTCCCTCCTCCCCTCCACTTGGGAACCGGTGTCCCTCTTCTGCGAGCCCCCCCCGTCTCAAGCCGCTCCCCTTCTCTGTCAGGAGTGAGAACAACTGCTTCCTGTACGGGGTCTTCAACGGCTATGATGGCAACCGGGTGACCAGCTTCGTGGCCCAGCGGCTGTCTGCAGAGCTCCTGCTGGGCCAGCTCAGCGCGGAGCACACCGAGGCGGACGTGCGGCGTGTGCTGCTGCAGGTAGCGGGGGTCAGGCTGGCCGACCGTGACCCCGGCCGGTCGGCTCCCCCGGGAGCTCAGCCTTGCGACCGCAAAGTGCGGGGTCAGCCGGGGTTGGTCTGAAGACGCTGCCAGCACCTTCTTTCCCGCAGAGGAGCAGTGGGAGCCCCTCCCGGCGGCCGGGTGTGAGGAGAGCAGTGGCCACGGGGCTTAGCATTTCAAGTGGCAGGTGCCCCTGGCAGCGAGGAAGTCCACGTAGGAGCCGTCTACTGCCCGGGAACTTAAGGAGCGAGGATTCTCAAAGTCCACCGTGGCATCCAGTAATGCCAGAGGCCTGTGGCCGAAATGAAAGTTCACCGGATGCCCTGTTGGGCAGTGAAATGAGATGCTTGCTCTGAGGATCCGAGTCCGTGGTGTTGGGAGGCCTGAATGGGAGCGGGGTGTACTCAGAAAAGCAAGACAGGGAGGCTCCTACCCGCGGAGGTGTTCGGGGTGGGTGTAGCAGGCAGTAAACCAGTGCGAGTATCACACAAGTCATAGTGAAGTGGGTAGTGGGGACGGAGGGAGGGAGCCGCCCAGTGAATTCAACCTGCCGGCAGCTAAGGGGCTCGTCCCCTCCCGGGACCAAAGAACGGCAGTTTCCAGCGTTTGGTTTGGGGACGTCATCTGCGATTCAAAGCGGTGCATTTTGTGAGAGGCGCCCCCAGAGCAGGACAGCCCTGCGCCCAGTGCACCCAGGCCATTGTGGCGGTAGCTACCCCGTGATCCAAAGAGACAGAGGACCTTTGGGGAGCATTAGGCCGAGGAATAAAGAGTGAAGAAGCGGTAACTAAGAAAGGCTGGCGCGGTGGAGCCGAGGACTGATGGCGGGGGGCTGAGGGGTGGGTGGAGCCGGTCGAGAGCCCCAAGTGTATGGTGACTGGGATTCGGGCGAGGGAAAACACCTCGAGGTAGCATTCGTGTTGAAGTGCGAAAGGCTTTGATTGCCCCGTTACCCTCTACACGGAGCACCCCAGACGGGATGTGAAAATCCTACCCCTGCCGTCGGCCTGACCGGACCGCGAGCCTGTCAGCAGCTGCCCGGGAGTCAGCAGAGACACGGACAAGAGGCCGGCCACGGGCAGCAGTGCTCTACACAGCCAACTGTGCTGCCGCGAGCCCAGCGAGCTGAGCTGGCCCCGCCCTGCCGCGGACGGTGGCGGCGCTGCCGTGCACGGAGCAGCCGGACTCCCCTCTCGCACGCCAGCTCTTAGCGGCGGCTAGCTCGGCCTGCTAGAGGCCCAGGCGGGGCTGGGGGCGCCTCCGTCACCACTTCCTCACGGCCCGTGGGCAGGGGGCCGAGGACCTCGGAAGCCATGTCCTCCTGCCCTCCGGAAAGACCCGCCTCCGCAGAGTCAGCCCCTCCCTGGGGGTGCCCTGTCCGCTTTCGGGAATGGGCCTCTGTGGCTGCGCGGTACCCGCGATCTGATTAGAAGCGTGAGGATGGCAGCTCCGGTCGGCGAGGGCCCCTGTTTCTAGCAAAGCCCGTTAAGGAGCCAGACTGCGATGTTCTGGGGGTGAAGCGGGTGGCTGTGGAGTGCAGCCTTCCGGTCCGGAAGCCCGTGGGCAGCCAGAGGGAGCCGCGGTTAGGCCGCAGTCCTGGGACGCGTGGTCCGTGGCGGCCAGCGCTTCCACCTGGAGGAGGGAGCTGGAGGGCCTGATGAGTTGACCTCTGTGCCAGCTACAGAGCTTGCTGTTGGGCTCCTCCCCACCGAAGCGTGGGGGCTCCGTGTGTGGCTGCGGAGAGGGTAGTGGCAAGCGAGGTATGCATCCGCAGTGCGAAGGCCGTGGCGGGCTTGCCGCAGCATGGCGGGGGCTGAAGCGTTGACAGTTAGTGTTTAACCTCAAGTGGAGTTTCCCAGCCTTCAGAGGACCAATTGAGGCCCAGAAATTTAACACTTGTGAGCGGCCCTTGAATCTTATGTGGGGCGATAGCCCAACCTCTGTGCTGCAGGTGGGTCACATCCAATGGAGGTCGAACGCTTTCCGTAGCCTGCCTGATACGCCTTGTAATTTAAAGGGTGCCCCTCACTGATGTTTAGAGGGGTTCCCAGAAGGCGTCGACAAGAGCGGTAAAATTTCTCTTTTACGTGTCCCAGTGGGTAATCAGAGAAGTATACGGGTAATTGCCCCCTGGAGGAGGGACAGGCTCCAGGAGACTGCTGGGTTCCTGGGCAGGGGCCTTGTAGCCGCCCCTCTCAGAAGTCAGGGTACGGGACCCAGATCCTGCTGCCGGGGCTGGCCCATGCCAAGAGGTGACGGCGTCTGCGGCACCTGAGCAGAGGCCTCTAACTTGGGTCCTGGCTGTCCCGAGAGGAAGTCATCAGGGTCCCTGATCTCCAGAGCTGCCAATATGGAGAGGCACGTGGGTCATCTTGTACGGGAGGGAGCCGCGTTGCAGGCCGCCCCTCAGTGGGGACCTAAAAGGGGCCCAGAAGTCCCTGTATCCCCTAGGGCCCCTCCGTTGGGTTCCTGGCTGTAGGAGGAGTGGGGCCTGTTCACCTTTACCGGCAAACGAGATTTGGGCTTCAGAAAAATTCTTTTTCGTGTCTAGCTACGGCATTGGTACCACCTAATGCCTGCGGTACTGTATCTGACGTTACTATAAGTTGTAACAGCATGGCCTTTTTTGGGGGGGGGGGGGGGCTTACCCTTTAAGTAAAACTCTTGAGATTCTGGCCCCCGGGGTGCCTCCTCTGGGTTGGACACGGTCAGGGAGTGTGGAAACGTACCACTTAGCAAAATGACGGACCCGCTGACCCATCCCGGTTTCTGGCTGAGAGGAGGTGTCTCATCCAGGGTTGTCCGCTTACGGTGAGCCTGAACTCTGATGTCAACGGAGGGATGGGCCCAGTGCCAAAATCTGAGTCAGGACACGGGACCTTCTTTCTCCTTATCTCCAAGGGCTCTGCAAGCTTGCGGGGATCTCTTCCTCAGAGCCCACCCCCTTTTTTTATTTCGTCTGTCTCCTGCCCTTGTGGCCTGACACATTTGGCCCCCTTGCTGTGGTGACAAGTCCAGGGGTCCTCTAGGGTGTCCCTGATAAAATGGGTCCTCAATACCCTGGGTTTTTTTTATCTTGTTTTTGTGTTTTTAACGAAGTATGAATTGTAGAGTCTTGGGCCACCCAGCCAACTGGCGCATCTCAGCCGCCGCAAACAGCAGGTGGGAGCTGTTCCAAAGTCCCAGAAGAGCCAATCAGCACCCTTCTCCTCCCCACTTTGGGCACATTTTTCTAGAAAACCTTGCACTGCTAGCGTGGTATAGTCCCCCGTCTCCATTTCTGGTTCACACTGGTCGTTGTTGGACATCTCAGTTCGACGGACGGTAGCAGGGAACGCCTGGGATGGGGGCTGCTGCGTCCTGCCCTAGGGTGCCCCAGTACATCTCCCGGGAGTTAGGTCCACCTCAACCAGCGCAGCGCTCACCAGTGCCTTTGGGAGAGGCCCCCGGCCCCGGGAATGTAGCAAGAGCAGTTGGGTGCAATATGCCACTGTGCCCAGTAAGGCCCAAGCCACGTGAGCGGGGTTCTTACAAGAGTCTAGTCGATTTTCAACCTCCTTTGGGGACTTGGGAGGAGCTGGTACCGTGTGCTCGGGGGCCCTGCTTTTAGCGAGGGTGCGTTTTGCTCTACCACACCAGGGGTGGGACTGCCAGTATCCCGTGGGGTTAGGGGATGATCTGCGACAGCGGCAGGGAAGGCAGCAACACCGGAGGCGCTGGCCCGGGGTGCCGGGATGCCCCTGGTGGAGTTGCCTCTGTCACCGGTTGGGGCCGGCTGCCCAAGCTTAACACCCAGCCCCAACCACCAGCACAGTGGCCCCAGCCGCCAGCCTCCCTTTCCAGCACTAACCTAGGAGAACTCTCTTTGGCTTCCAGGGCCATACGGCCTGCGCCCCTGCTGGGAAGGAGGCAGAGTCCTTCCGTCCTAGTTAGCTCACTGTGGCTCAGCTTTCGCGTGCGATCGTAACCAGTCACCTCCAGACCAGACACCCAGTGGGGTCTCCTTTAGAGACTAATGGGAAACACAGCCACCTCAGATTGGGGCCTGCCGGTCGGCCGCTGCAGGGGAGTCCGAGCTTTTACAGCGTAACAACTTAGGGTGGGGATTTGTGGCAACACCCAGAGGCAGTGCCAAGCAACGCTACGGACTGCCAGCAAGCAGTGCTTCCTTCCCAGAGAGCCCTGTCCGTGGAGAGGAAGTTTGTGAGCCATTCACAGCCCCGAGGCATCGTACAGGGTACAGACTGCAGGGCACCTGGGAGGCTCAGTTGGGTGAGCGGCCGGCTCTTGATTTCAGCTCAGGCCACGATCCCAGGGTTGTGGGATGGAGCCCAGCGTTGGGCTCTGTGCTGAGCATGGAGCCTGCTTAAGATTCATTCTCTCTCTCTCAAATTAAATTAAAAAAAAAAAAAAAAAAAAAGGAGATCCTCTCCTTGTCACCAATGGTATTGAGAAGCCAGAGCTGGGATATTGAATTAAGATTGCGTAGATTATAACCTGATGACACGGGGTCAGCAGGTAGCTCCCTCAGCATCCAAGCACATGTCCCCTCTGGGGATGTGAGACCCGTGGGGGCTGTTTTGATTGAAGGCACAGTCTCAGTACCGCCCCAGAAAGGAGGTGGTGTCACAGATTTATTATTACTTACAGATCCCGAAGCAAGGGGGCGCCCCTGGCCTAGGGAGGAGGACAGTCCTCCCTCCTGAGTCCAGAGCCAGCGGGAGATAAAGAGCAGGGTAGCAAGCACCTATTACTTCCAGGTTGGTCGTGGTGGAGCTCACTACTTTTTGTAGCCTTAATTCTAATGGTTATTTTAAAAGGTGCTGCCAGGAGCAGCGACGCGGGAACTTACGGCGGGAATCCTAAGCTCAGACCCTTATCTTGGTGTCCAGACTCTGGTTACGAGCAGGGTTATCACACTGTCAGACGCCGAGGCAGCAACTCAGAAAGACAAAGTTGTTTTATGAGAACAGGGGCTCCCCACCTTCCCAGAGCGCAGGACCGGGCAGCCAGCCAGCTGCGGTCCTTCCCCTTGACCTGCAGGGTGGGCTGTGGAGGAGATGCTCCTGGGGGAGGGGCGTTAGGGATGCAGCCTCAGACCCACGGGTGCAGTGGGCGGGAGCTGAGCTCGGGCGGAAACAGGGTAACCGAGGGCGATCCCGTTCCTCCAGGTGAGGCTCGGGTGCTCAGTCTCCGGTGGCTGCCGGCACCGCTGGGCCCTGCTCCTCGCGGGTGCTCATTGGCCGGTTCTGGTTTCTGTGGGCCGTTCTGGAGCTCTTGTTCCTGGCACCTCTTGTTGGAAGCTCATCCAGAGGCACTTACTTTAAGATGAGAAGGATGGATTCCTGTTCCTCGAAAACTGTTCTCGGCCGTTTTCCAGCATCAGCACCTGGGCCAGAGGCCTCCGTGGCCTCAGGGCTCCGCGCCAGTGACTCTGGCTGCACCCTCCCCCCCTCAAAGGCAGCCATGTGACCGGCGTCCAGGGACTGGCAGGACGTAGTAGCGATACTAGGTGGCACTGATCTAGACTTACTCTGAGCCGGGGTTTGGGGGCACAGGGTGGATTGTCTCCGTCACCTTCAGAGTAGCGCTTGCCTCCCACGTGGATGAGGAGGTGGAGACTACCCAGCGGGCGGGTGGCGAACGTGGGCTTCACCCCCGGTGACCGGATTCCCAGCCTTGCTGGTAACTCCTGCGCCGCCTCCTGCCTCTCTGGTCTCCACGGTGCCACCTTAGCAGCGACCAGCCCCGTGGAGCTGATGTCTCTGCCAGAGGTTGCTCTCTAGGAGACGTAGCCTTGCAGAGCCCCCTGTGAAGCCCGCATCACGTGACCACCTGCAGTTAATACAGAGTTTGTCACTATTAATAGGACGCATTTCAGTATCTGGTGACGGTGGTATTTTGAACTGGCCTGTGCCCTGACACCCCTCCCTGTCCTCTGCCTCCAGGCCTTTGATGTGGTGGAGAGGAGCTTCCTGGAGTCCATCGATGACGCATTGGCTGAGAAGGCCAGCCTCCAGTCCCAGCTGCCAGAGGTAATCCCCCGGCCTGCTCCCCGGCGGGGGGGGGGGGGGGGGGGGGGGTGCGGGGAGCACACCAAGGCCTGGCTTTGCTAGGAGCCAGGACTTACCTTCCATGTCACTGTCAGGCCACTGACACGACTGGGCCAGAGCAGCAGGATTCGGGACTGGGTGACAGACTCGTTCCTGCCTGAGGGACTGGGGGACGATGCGTTCGCAGGGGCCCTTGCAAGAGGCCTCCCTGGCCCATGCCGGCAGCTTCACTCCGGCCCAGCATGGGGCGGGCAGTGAAGAATATGAGGAAAGGCCCTTCCGGTTCAGTCCCCGACCTCACCCTGTGCGTAGCCTCGTCATCCACCCGCTCACATCAGCCACCGGCACTTTCAGAACTGACGGCACAAGTCGGGTCATGTCTGGCTTTCCTGCAAGAAGCCTGCCTGGGGCTACAGTGCGGCCTCATCCTGGCCCGGACCTCAGATCCTTGCCTTCGAAGGGAGGGGGTGGCTGGTGAGATGGTCTCCAAGGACCCGGCCTGCTCTGACCCCCTGATGACGGCCTGTAGGGTGTCCCTCAGCACCAGCTGCTTCCTCAGTACCAGAAGATCCTCGAAAGACTCAAGGCACTGGAGAGGGAGATTTCGGGAGGAGCCATGGCTGTTGTGGCGGTCCTTCTCAACAACAGGCTCTATGTCGCCAATGTCGGTGAGCCGCCTACCCGTCCCCGGGCGGGGAGTGCTGGGCAAGAGGTAGCCTCAAGGTCTGTGTGTTCTTTGGACTGTCCGCTTCCCAGACACGTCAGCCCTCCAGCCCGCGTCTCCTGAGACTGTTGGATGTGTCTCCCTGTTTCTCCGCAGGAGCGTCCCAGTCCCAGCCCGGGGAGCTGGAGGTACCAGCTAGGAGGCAGGCGTCTGGCTTTAGTCCCCGCCCTGCCCCAACTGACTCTGGGCGAGTTGCGCCCCCTCTCTGGGTCGCCTCAGTGGCTTCCTCTTCAGGAAGAGGTTGCCTGGCTCTAGAACACCCACTCGGCATCCCACAGAGGGCGGCGAGACGGGCTGGGTGAGGGGCCACAGGGACATTTGGATTTCATTGTGGACAGAATTAAAAAATGTAAAAAGATAAGCACGTAGTGAACCCCCGTGTGCCCATACCTCGGCCACAGCGATCACCTCCTTGGGGCCAGTCTCATTTCCTCTGCAGCCCTTTGTCCCCACAAACCCCAGACATCGTGTCGTTTTCTCTTTGTAGATATTTCAGTATGTCTCCCTAGAGAAAAGGTCTCTTACTAAAATCCTCATCATGCTAGGATGACACTGGAAAAGTTTAACCTAATTCCTTAATATCATCAGCACGCCCTGACTGGTGACTCACCCCAGTGGTCTAAGCCTATTTTCTTTGCTCGTTTCAAGGATTTCCTTGTGTGAGATGCCTGACTTTTCTCTCTCTGCTCAACGTGTCCTGCCCCTCGCTGCACCTAGACTTTGCTCAGCCGCTCAAATTCTGCTGCAGGTACGAACCGTGCCCTTTTATGCAAATCCACGGTGGACGGGCTGCAGGTGACCCAGCTGAACGTGGACCACACCACGGAGAATGAGGACGAGCTCTTCCGCCTCTCTCAGCTGGGTGAGCGAGGGTAGGGCCGACCCCTCCGTGGCTCCCCCTGCGTCCTCTTCCGGTGTCCACGTAGAGAGAGGCGTGAAGGGCTTGCTTGGGCCGTGACCTTGGGGGTGGATCCCAGCTCTGCCCCTTACTAGCTGCTGATACGCAGAATTTCCCAAGTTTTCTGTGCCTCAGTTTCCCCATCTGTGTAATGAGAATCATAGTAACACCTGTCTTGGGGCGTTGTGAGGGTCGAGAGTCCGTATGTGTAAAGTGTTCGCAAGAGTAGTGAGCGTGCGGTAGGTACTGTGATCGGCGGAGACTAAAGGGCCAAAGAAGTCCCAGGATTGCAGCCACCTCAGCCTAGCTGCCCCTCCCCCCAACTTCCCAGGGAGCTCTGCAGCCCAGGCCGCTGAGTGAGGGGGCGTTCTGATGGGGCTGGGCTCTGGGGACCCTGGGGCGCGTCGGGGTAGCCGCTCTCCAGGGCGTCCTGGTGTGACTTCATTCTCTGTTCGCTGGGTCTTCGTTGCCTTGTTTTTGTGGCTGTGTCTGGATCCCCTTGTTTCAGTTTCTCATGACGGACAGGATCTGGGATCCTGTTGTCCTCCCTCTGGCAGGTTTGGATGCAGGAAAGATCAAGCAAGTGGGGGTCATCTGTGGGCAGGAGAGCACCAGGCGCATTGGGGATTACAAGGTCAAGTACGGCTACACTGACATCGACCTACTGAGGTAGGTGGCCCATCCAGCTGCCCCCTGTTTGTTTGTAAGGCCAGAGGGCCTGGGCAAAAGCAGACTTGAGGCTCTAGGGACAAAAGGTAGTTTGAGGTAATTCAGAGCCCAAGAAGACCTTTCTTCCTCCCAGAGATGTTGGCGTGTGGCCCTAAACCCAACGAACCAGGAGTTGGGGTTCTAGCGTAGGGTAGCAAGCACCTATTACTTTCAAGGTGGTTGGGGTGGAGGTCACTGCTTTTGGAAGCCATAATTCTAAGTGGTCATTTTAAAAGGTGCTGCCAAGAGCAGCAAAGCAGGAACTTACGGTGGGAATCCTAAGCTCAGGCCCTTATCTTGGTGTCTGGACTCTGGTTACAAGCAGGGTTATCACACTGGGTCATGGTGGGGAGCTGGGTCAAAGCCAAGCGTGGCGACCAGTGCCACAGGGCCTGACATAAGAGGATGGCGTTGGCACGAGCTGCCTGGTGTGGATAGGGACGGACCAAAGACCTGCTGGTCAGTGCTGTCCGTGGCTGGGGCCGGGGCAGAGGTGTGAGACAAATTGCACACAGCCCTCGGAGGACACTGCCCTTGTGGGTGCCACCCAGTGCTCGTAGCAGCAGATGGGCCGCGATGATGATCGTGGGCCTTCATTGTACCAAGCCTGTGCCCAGCTCTTTACGTGCGTTCTTACTCAGTCCTTACTCAGGTCTTGTGAGCTTGTTGTCCCAAAGCTGTGTTCTTGTGAGGAAATGGTAGTCTGCCTGGTCACAGGGCTAGCAGGGGGCCGAGGCAGGACTCGAACCCAGGCCTCCTGAATCCAGAGCAACATCCTTAACATTGACTGGGAAAATAGGCTTGTGTGTGTGTGTGTGTGTGTGTGTGTGTGTGTATGTTGCCATCGCAGTATTTGATGGGGGAGCCATGGGGGAATCATACCAAACACCCTGGCGTCAGAGCCAGGCTCGTCGTGGCCCAGAAAGCAGGAATTAAAACTCCTTACTCTCACCAAATGTAGGTAATTGAGTTTGGAAACTTTTGTCTCTGATTTGTGGGGTTCTGTTTGCTTAGGAGTTCTGTTTGCTTAATTGGAAGGTACACATGTAGTTTAGAACAATTCAAATAGCGCCAAGGGTATACAACGAAAATAAGTTTTCCTCCCGCCGCAAGGCTGGACTCCTTCCCCAGAAGCTGCTGGTTTCTTGTGTATCGTGTCCACCTGCACATGTGCGTATGTGTGTGTGTGCGTGCGCGTGTGCATGGACGGGGCAAGCATCCTTTTTAATGTTTATTTTTGAGAGAGAGAGAGAGACAGAGCATGAGCAGGGCAGGAGCAGAGAGAGAGGGAGACACAGAATTCGAAGCAGGCTCCAGGCTCTGAGCGGTCAGCACAGAGCCCGACGCGGGGCTCGAACTCACAGACGGCGAGATCATGACCTGAGCCGAAGTTGGACGCTCTACTGACTGAGCCACCCAGGCGCCCCGAAAGCATCCTTTTCAAAGCACCCACAAGTGCTGGCATCTGCTTTCCAGAGCGCCGCACCTCACTTATTCCCTGACGGGTGCCGCTCCTCTGTCCCTGAGGGCGGGGTGTGGGCTGCGGAGTCCCAGAGTGTGGCTGCATCAGCGCTCACCTCACCGGCCCCTGCTCATGGGCTCCCAGGACGTTTCCAGACTTTGCTCCTCTGAGTGCTGTTGCCGGGAACCCTTCTGCTTGGCTCCGTGCGCACGCGCACGTGTTAGAGTTCTGTGACATTCGCTGACTCTGCCAGCGCCTCCGTTAAGGGTCCCAGTGCGGGGGGGACGCGTACGTGGCATCTGAGTCGGCTTGGATACTTGTTCTGGAAGAGCCCAGGAGGAGTGGGCTTCTGAAAGCGATCCACCCCCTCTCGCCGTCGTCACTGCCACTGCACAGGCTCTGTGGACAGGAGATGTCGACCAGGGTCGGGAGTGGGTGCCCGACCTTCGCTGTCCTGACCCAGCTGCCCCACTCGCTTTCCTGGCCCTCAGAAGACAGGTCTGTTTTCCTGGTTTTCTCTTTCCTGTTTCTTTTCCTCTTGTCAGATGTGCGTTTTAGTTTACATTCTGGGTAGATTCTGGCCCTTAGCAGAAAAATGTCCTCTGGGGGCCCTTCTGAGCACGGCTCTCCCCCAACTCTCTTCCTACAGTGCTGCCAAGTCCAAGCCTATCATTGCAGAACCCGAGATCCACGGTGCACAGCCCCTGGAGGGGGTGACCGGCTTCCTGGTGCTGATGTCGGAGGGGCTGTACAAGGCCCTGGAGGCAGCCCACGGGCCTGGGCAGGCCAACCAGGTGAGTCGGGCCCGGGCAGAGCCCTGCCAGCCAGCCCACAGGGTGGCAAGCTCCCCCAGGGACCCAGCCAGCCCTTCTGCTTGGCTCCAAAGTGCTTCGGGACCCAGAGCTCTAGCTCTCGAATGCCAGCCCTGGACAGCTTCTCTGCATTCAAAGCCGGGGGGAGAAAAGGCTCAGAGCTCCAAGAACACCCATCCCACCCAAAGCTGTGCTTGTTCTGGGCTTGAAGCAGGGTCAGTCCCCACGGCGCTGAGCACAGCCGGAAGGGAAGAGGGAGAGAAGGAAGTGAATGTCCATGGGCAAATTGTTCTGAAGTCTGTCTAGGAAGGGCCCTGGACGGAGAACGAGAGCCCAGAGGGGTGTGGCCTGTGCCTCAGCCTCCCTCGGCCCCCTCCCATCCCTCCCATCCCTCCCCTTCCCTCCCCTCTGAGCTGTGCCCCCAGATTATAGTCTGCTTCTCATCTCCGAGATGGGGTGATAACACCTAGCTTTTGGGGATTGTATTGAGGGCCAGGTGTGATAGGTTCCCCAGCCAGTGGGAGCTGCTTATTTTCGCTGCACTTGGAACACACGTGTCAGATAGTTGTCACTAAAGCATGGCTTTGAGACAGTCACTTCAGGATGGTTTTGCAGGGAGGCTGCCTTTACCTGACCTTGGATAGTAAATTCAGGCTGTGTTTCTCCTTCCATTTGTAATTCCTGTAGGAAAGTAACCTTTTCTACTTTGTCGTTTCTAATTAAAAATCACGCGGAAAACTTATGCCTGTCTCCTGATAACCCGTGTTCAAGATTTTTCACCTGTTTTATCTTATCGTCCCTGCCAGTAGCCTTGTAACACAGGAGGCAGGGGCTCACTGACACATTGAGGTAAGGAACTTGGGGCTCACAGAGTTCAGGGTCTTGCCTGAAGTGACAGCGACAGAGCCGAGCCCACCCCGGATGGGGCTCAGTCACTTCCTGTGACCTGCCCCAGCCCCCCTACTTTACTTCTAAGAGACTCTGGCCAGCCATCCCATAGAGGAGTTTGTGTTTGTGATCTTATTGTCAGTGTGATTTTTTCGTTTTGGTTTTTGCCATAGAATTAGCTAGTGGCTTTTGCTGGGTTCTAGAAAAAACTGGATAGTGGATTTCTCTGAGGACAGGGCCTACCTTCACTCTGTATTCCCACTTTCTAGTATAAACGGCGTATCGTAGCCTACAGTAAGTTCCAGGAAAGGAAGCTTAGTAATAACGACAATTCATTCGGCACTTTTTAGTGGTCTCCAGAATGTCCTCCCATCCATTGTGTTTTTTAATTCCCTTAATAACGTAGCGAGGTGGACATTAGCCCCCATTGTTTTGGTGTGGAGGCCAATACTCGGAGAAATCACAAGGTCACACCTTTACTAACGAGAAAGCTCCAGAAGAATTATCCTGAATACCTTGAAAAGCTCGGCTTACAGGCTTGACTGGTGGTGACTTCCTTCACCTGTTTGGCTGATGCCCCATAAGCATCCTGATTAGGCTCTGGAGTTGTGGCCCACAGTCCAGGGGCCCCACCCCACTCCTCACCAGGTTTACCCCCCTCCTCCAGGAGATCGCCGCCATGATCGACACTGAGTTCGCCAAGCAGACTTCCCTGGATGCGGTGGCCCAGGCCGTGGTGGACCGGGTGAAGCGCATCCACGGTGACACCTTTGCCAGTGGCGGGGAGCGTGCCAAGTTCTGCCCCAGGCACGAGGACATGACCTTGCTGGTGAGGAACTTCGGCTACCCACTAGGCGAGATGAGCCAGCCCGCAGCGTCCCCGGCCCCAGGTATGCGCACAGCATGGACAGGAGTCTGTGGGAGGAAGCCGGCCGGGGCTGTGGGGGGCTTTGCTGCCGGCAGTGGACACGGAGCCAGGGGCCTGGCCTGGCTACAATCCGGGCTCTCTGACTTTAAGCCTCTCCGAGCTGAGTTCAGCTTTTTTTTTTTTCCCTTTTGCCTGTGAATGTGGATTATAGCACCTGCCCGCCTACCTCCTAAAGACCTGAGTGTGTGGACAAGCACTTTGCCAAGCCTCGAAGCCACATAACAGGGGTGACGGCTGCCACTGGTGTGTGCCTGGCACTCTACCCATGTGGTTCCTTTAGTCCCTAAAACCCTAGAGACAGATGGCATCCCTTCTACTGAAGAACTGAGGTTCTAGAAGGAAGAGACAGAGGCGAGGTCAGGCCTGTGGTCAGAGGGTACCCCGAAACCTGGCTCTGACCCTGGACAGTGTCGGGGGTGGGGCGAGACGCTTCCTTTTCTGCCTTTGTAATTCTGCAGTCGGCTTGCTCGGGAAGAGAGGTGATGGTTCTTGTTTGTGTCTCTCCCAGTGCTGCTCAGTGTCACGACCATCGGTTCCTAGGGGCTGCGCTTCCTTTTCTTTTTTCAAACGAGCCAGCCTTAGCGCGCAGGCAGCACAGATGCATTTGTTCTCCCACGGACACTGGGGTTACTGGAGTTTTCTCTAGCTTGTTGTTATTGCAACCATATTTTCATTGGGCCGACCTCAGCCTACCCCTTGGCTGAAAGCGTCGTGGGAAGCCAGGCAGTAACCCTTTCCTTGAGCCTGCTCGGCACTCACTCTTCCCGCTTTGAGCAGCGGCCGTGCTTTGTTGCCGAGAGGATCTCCCTGCCCGCCTAGCAGAGTCTGCCGTGAGACAGACGTCCCTTCGCTGTCCCAAGGGGCAGAGGACCATGCCTCCCTCCTCGGCACCTCAGACGCTGTCTCTGTTAGGCCCTGCAGTAGCCCTGTTCCCACCACCCCAGGGACCACCCCCCCGCCCCCCAGCTGCTGCCTGCAGCCCACTGCTCTCTCTCTCTCTCTCTCCCTGAGCTACAGGAGGCCGCGTGTATCCCGTGTCCGTGCCGTACTCCAGCGCCCAGAGCACCAGCAAGACCAGCGTGACCCTCTCCCTCGTCATGCCCTCCCAGGGCCAGCTGGTCAATGGGGCCCACAGCGCCTCCACCCTGGATGAGGCCACCCCCACCCTCACCAAGTAAGCCCTCACCTCACCCCGGGCGCCCTCGGGCCCACCTCCCGGGAGGACCCTCGGACCTGGACACGAACGGCTGTGGGGCCGAGTCCCGGCTGAGCCACGTTGGGTGGGGTGTGCTAGTGCCCCGTACCTCTCAAATTCCCCGGCCCCTTCCCCGGGCTTCCCCCAGATGTAGAGGCCGGAGGACGCAGCCCTGCGGGTTCCCACAGCTCACTGAAGCCGGGCCTGGGAGGGGTGGAGGTTCAGGGGCAGAGCAGATGAGGGGGGCTGGGAGGAGACGGGCCACCGATGCGGACGGCCCGCTGGTCGTGTTTTCCTGTGGTTCCCACAGATTAGTTTTCACTTATGGGAAGGTTCTGTTCTTTTCTCTTTTCTCATCTTTGCCCGTCTTGGAGCACGCGATGCAGGTCTGCCTCCCCGGTGGCGTTGTGCTTGGGGGACATTGTCTGGCCTGTCCCGGCTTGCTGCTTGCCAGAGCCGGTGCTCTGACTGAAGTGTCTCATTTTAGCTTTAAAGGGAGTTGTCTAGTTGAAAGCAGGGGGAACGGTGGAGGCAGCGGGAGGCCTGGAGCCCAGGAGTGAGTGGGCTGGCCCCTCCTCACTGCAGACCTGCCTCACAGGTCTGGTGTCTCTCCCCCACCTCTACTTCTGTGGAATGTCCACCCCCCCCCCCCCCCCCCCCCCCCCGCCACCCCGCCAGGGGACCCAGGGCTCCGGTTTCCACATTCCAGCCCGGCACAGAATAACAGGGATGCCACAGCCAGCCCACTCGGAGGATGCGGCCAATCGGAAAGGCCCTTTGGGAGGGAGTGGCCACTGCCTCCCAGGGGGCCTTCCCATCTCCCCGCCCCCACGTGCCCCTGCTCCCACCCCTGTGCGCCCAGGGGTCCTGCTGGGCTGCTGAGCGGCAGGCATCGCGAGTGCATTGGAGCACCACCCCCCCCACCCCTGCAGGGTGAGCAGTGCCCACAGAGGCAGAGTGTGATAGCAGTGGTCACAGGGCAGGCGGGAGAGCCAGCCGTCCTTCTGCACCTCTGACTCCTCGGGGCCCTGCATCTGAGCACGAGTCAGGGCCCACTGTGGGCGAGCTGGTGCTGGGGGCTGGGCAGTGCTGGGAGTGTGCAGGAGGGCGGGTGGGCAGGTGATACCCGGCTGTTAGGCGTTCTGTGACGGGGGGTGGGGGTGGGGTGCCCAGGGAACTCTGACGACAGGGGCCCGTCCCTACCCAGCCAGTGTGAGGGAGAGAAGGAGTGAGTGAGTTTTTTGGGAGAAGAATCCTTCCTGGCTGTGATTAGTGAGATCTGGAGAAGCTGGAATGGATCCCCTCTAGTTCAGTGTGGCTCTGAGGGTGGGAATGTCCCGTGTCCTATACGGGAGCCACTAGGGTGCATGGCCATCAAGCCCTTGAACCGGGTGATCCATTCTATTAAATTCTAATTAACTTGACTTTTTTTTTTTTAATGTTTATTTTTGAGAGAGAGAGAGAGAGAGAGAGACACGGAGACACAGAGACACAGTGTGAGTGGGGGAGGGGCAGAGAGAGAAGGAGACACAGAATCTGAAGCAGGTTCTAGGCTCCGAGATGTCAGCACAGAGCCTGACTTGGGGCTTGAATTCACGAACCGTGAGATCAGGCCTGGGCCGAAGTCAGACCCGCAACCGACTGAGCCACCCAGGTGCCCCAAATTCTAGTTAACTTAAGTAGCCGCCTATAGCTAGAACTTGGAAAAGACATTTGATTTTTTTTTTTTTTTTTTTTTTTTTTTTTTTGTCAGTAGCTCCTAAGAACCTCTGGCTGGTCTGGCTCTTGTGGCCTGAGGGGCCGGCTGAGGCAGGGGCCTCTCTGTCGTAGGGTAGAAGCCAGGGTCCCTGACTGAGTCTCCCCTGTCCCCACAGCCAGAGCCCGACCCTGACCCTGCAGTCCACCAACACGCACACCCAGAGCAGCAGCTCCAGCTCAGACGGGGGCCTCTTCCGCTCCCGGCCTGCCCACTCGCTCCCGCCCGGGGAGGATGGCCGGGTCGAGCCCTATGTGGACTTTGCCGAGTTTTACCGTCTCTGGAGCGTGGACCATGGCGAGCAGAGTGTGATGACGGCGCCATAGCCCCGACCGCGGAATGTGGCCCACGCAGGACCTTGCATGGGGACAAGGGGGCCCAGCTCTGGGGCGGGATGGTCCTTTTCCTACCACTTGCCTGTGCCCGTGGGGGCCGGTGTGCCCGGTCCTGAGCCTACACCATACTCTCAGCCCACACAGTGCTTGGTGCTGCAGAGAACATTCTCTGAGAGAGCACCAGTGCAGACTTGTCACCGCACAGAGGGCCGGAGGCCACTTCCTTGGGCAGACTCAGGACCACTGTGGTCTCACAACACTGGCTCAGTGCAGGAACCGCGCTGGCCCGCAAGCCCGCCACTTGGGACGGAGCGTGGGGAGTTCTCCTGCGACCCTGCATGCCACGAGCCCGGCAGCCACGGCTTTCTCAAGGCCACCACCTTCCCCTGGAAGAGCCCGTGGCCACTGCGACTGCCCCCTCACCAGTGGGCGGTGTCCCCCCCCCCACCCCCCTTTCTTCTTCAGCCTCCGGCGTGGAACCCTGGTTGGCATCTGCACCTTCCAAGCCTGCCCCCGTCCCCGGGCCTGCCTGGGTGGTTTTCAGTGGCAAATGTTCGGGGAGACCAGGGGAAGCGCCGGGAGCCTGGGGTGGCCTGCACAGGGGCAGGTCCAGCGGAAAGGAACGAGAGGGAACTGATCCAACAGGAGCCCCCCAGAGGGGGCAGGATGCGCGCAGACCGAGCGGGGACGGTGGCCGCTCTCGTCAGGCCCCTCCAGGAATGGGGAGGCCCTGGGTCGGGGTGAGCTGGCTCTGCTGTCTCCCTTCCCGGGCCGAGGAAGGCCCCGGACCGGGGAGCTGCTAAAATTAGCCAGCTTTACCGCCAACGACAAGTTCTATCAGCTGTAAGGAAAAAACAGGTCACGAGTCAGGCCTGGGGGCTCGTTTGAAAGAACAGTGGGGAACACTTCCAGAAGGGAAAGAGGTTTTGGATACCAGCTGTCACGGGTGACCGAGGGCTTCAGAGACATGCACCGCTTTGACATACACTTGGGGACAGGAGCAGACCGGCCCAGGCCCTGAGACCGTATCACATGTGCTCTCTGCTGTCGGTGGGCAGAGGCCGCCGCCAGGGCTGTGGGCCGGGAGTGCCGCCCCCCGCTTGGGGAGGAGGAGGCAGGAGGCCCACAGCCCGCCCGACTCCCACAGTGGGTGATGGAGCCGCACTCAGACGCACTCTCCGGGGTCTGAGGTCTCCCCGGGCCCCTCTGCCCCGCCCCGGCTCCCAGGACCCTGGCCCACGACACCCCAGACCCAGCTCACCAGGGGCCACCGCCGCGTGCGGCCTCCAGGGTGCCCAGACTCCGGATGATCGGAGGCCAGTGCCGAGGCCCTGCTCGCTCTGTGGTGCTCCCCGCAGCCGAGCGGGGCCCAGGGTGCTGCGCTGGGGGGCAGGGGGCAGTTTCCGAGGGGGCCGTGCCCGAGGAGGACCGGCGCCTCTTGGCGGGGACCCTGACCACGGAGCTGTGTCTGTTGCGCAGGTGACACAAGGGCTTGCGAACAAAGAGCGTTCTTTTCTTGTCAGGCTCCTAGGAATGTCTCTGTGATGCTGTTTGGTTCTAGAAATAGAATCACTTTTTTACTGCAATAAAGGAAGGATAACTGGTGGTCTTGCACAACGTGCGTTCACAGTGCTTCGGGGGCGCCGGGCTGGCGCCGTCCGTAGAGCATCTGACTCTTGATTTCGGCTCAGGTCCTGATCCCAGGGCCGTGGGATCAAGCCCTGCGTCAGGCCTCATGGTGAGCGTGGAGCCCGCTTGAGATTCTCTCTCCCCTGCTCCCTCCCTCTCTTTCTCTAAAAATAAAAATGTAAAAAAAAAAAGTGCAGTTACTGAGGCCTCCCATCACCGCGGCCTCGGGAGGTGGAGCCTCCCCGTCCCCGTCGGCAGCCGGAGGCCCCAGCTCGCTTGCTGGGCGGTGGCAGAGCGCGGATGCGAGGCCCGGCCTTCTGGTGGGACCCGGCCTGCCAGCCTCACCGCCCAAGGGGAGAGCGCTAGGTTGTCCGGCATCCCTGTCCCCGCACATCTGGAGAGGGTGATAGTTCCCTGGGCCCTGTGGACAGTGGTGTGGCCGACAGAGCTGCAGGTCACTAGGACACTGCCCTCCCCCTGTCAGCAGTTTGTGGACATCCAGGGAGTTGCTCTGCTTTGTTTTGGTTTTGTTTGGGTGGAGGACTTTCCATAAATACTGGCCTCTTCCTGCTTTATAGGAATTAAGCACTTCCCCCTCTAACAAGAGCGTCTGCTTAGAAACAAAAGCAAAAGGTCAGGGTTTGGATGGTGGCGTCTGAGGCTCCCGAAGCCCCCGCCCCTCTGCCGGGAAGGGGCTCTGGGCCGAGAGCCTGCAGAACCGTCTTCCAGGCTCTCTCCCCCTCCTCAGCTTCTCCAGCTGTCCCTCGGGAGGCCCATAGCACTGCTGGCCCCCGAGTCCTTCTGGAGGCCGGTGTCAGCCCAGCAACCTGAGAGGGAGGTGGTGTGTGTACCTTCTTTCAGAGCGACTGAGGCACAGACAGGTAGGTGGGCATAATCCCCGCCACAAGTGGCCCTAGCCAAGCCCTAGGCCCCTGGGTCTCTCGAAGCACCTGCTCCGTCCCAGGAGTGGGGGCAAGGCACTGCCCTCTGCCGGCTTTGTGTTCCCTGTTCCCCACCCTCGGTGTCATTCAGTCCACTTGAGCCTGCCTCCTGGGGCCGAAAGGGGCACCGGGTCAGCCTCCTGGTTCCCTTTGGTGGATTAAGCCATGAAGCAGAGAGGGGTAGTTGAGGAATCTTAGGATTTCAGAAACGGCAAGGGTCCGTTCCAGGAGGAGAACCAGGGCAGCCAGGCAAAGCTGCGAGGCCACAGGCCCACGCTGACGCACAAGGCAGGCAGACGGCCAAGGCCGGCGCTGGGCCAAGCCAGCAGGGTCCCCCCTCCCTCCAGCCTTGACCTTTAACCATCCCCCCCCCACCTCACTGGGGAGAGCACTGTTTCCCTGGGGCCTGGATCAAATAGAACCAGAGAAAGCCCAGCCACCGCCTGTGTCCACCTGTCCCTTGAAGACATCTGGTCCCCTCACAGGACAGAACTGAGGCTTGTTTGAGGCTCTGGCCTGGATCAGACCAGAAGAGCTAGGCCTTCGCGAGCTGCTGTTCATCCCGGGACTCGAGGCAGGTGAGCAGGCAGTGGGGACACCCGGCAACACCAGGAGCTCCGTGGACTGTCTCAGGCCATCCTCACTAGGATTTGTTCTCCTGTTTCCAGCCTTCATCTGGTCCCTCGAGTTCTCACCGACTGGCCCTGCAGCTGGACCGCAGAGCCGACTCCACGATGCACCTGTTGGCAGGGGATCCCACCGCTGCTGACGCTGATAGTGAGACCCGTCGGGGGCCACTCGGGCTGCCGGAACGTCCTAGGGAAAAGCGCCTGATTGGGCTCTTTACACGGCTGGCTCCTTCCTGTCATTCAGACCTCAGCTCAGATGCTGCCTCCTGACAGAGGCCTGCCCTGGTCCCACGCCAGCCACATCCTGCCATATCTCCCTGTTTAATCCACTTCACAGAGACTCTTGACGTGCTGGCTTGTTTACCTGTGTTGTCTCTCTCAGCCACGAAGATGTCCATGCTGTGAGAGGGGGAACTTTGTCTACCTTATTCCGTTGGGTCCGAGCCCCAAGGTCAGTGCCAGCCACATAGGAGCCCCTCACATGTATGTTAAATGAGTTTGGGATGACCTGCGTGATCTTGGACAAGTTCCTTGCTCATGCTGAGCCTCTGTTTCCTCGTCTGTAATATGAGGATCCAACCGACTTCTTCATAAGATCGCCTGACATGCTGAGTCGCCAAAGCTATGAGAAGTGAGAGTGGCCCTTCCCTGCAAATGTGGAAATGGACTGCGCTGTGTTACAAGAGCGTTAGCCGAGATTGCTGCCCCTTTCCCCCCACTCCCCGCCCCCCACGATAAAGTCGCATAATGAGGGCTCTACCTGGGGCTTCCCAGGTAGCAGGGGGGCCTCCAGCCTCCCCTAGGAACCCAGACATTGGGGACTGGGTGTGTGACTCTTGCCTCTTCTCAGCCAAAGCCCAGAGGGAGGCCATCAGCTGGGCTCCTGAACATTTCTTCCAACAAGGGCATCTTTCATGGTTTTGCCTTCTGGGCCCCCTATTTTGAAACCAAACAAGAACACAGATCACTGCCAAACCAGACAGGCTCGGCATGAGCACGCGCTTTGTTCCCACGCAGAGGTGATGTCAGCCCAGAGCAAAGACGGGCACTTGACATTTCCATGAGCCTGGGCGGCCTCCTCCAGGACAGACACAGTGTCTGGCAGCCGGCTTTGAAGAATAGTGACACGAGTTCACAGACTCCATTCCTGCCTTTGAGACCTTCAGGGAGGT